>NC_049169.1:185849869-186188619 GCF_009769625.2 Cygnus olor
ACACCATGACTATGAGCATACAAGCAAGGTCTGGCAGCTCAGGAAGTTTCCACCTATTTCTGACAGTACAAGAACTGCTCAGGCACATTCAAGGTTCCTCTCTCCTGATTCCCTCAAGTTGGAAGGTTAACACAGTCAAGTGTTGAGAGCAGCAAACATTTCTGGTAAATCCTGTTGACAACTGCACCCATCACTAATCCACCTGTCTGCGCACAGCCAGATATTCCTCCTGCTTTAGCAGAAAAAGCTGGAGTTGTCCGCACCTCACGCAGATTCTCAGCTCAAGAGCAGGCTGCCCGAAATCTTTAAGACAAAAAACTCAGTTTAATATGCAAACAGCTGAGGTGTGGACACGTTTACTTTATGAACTCTACTACAGGGACCAACAACCTGCTTCAGACAAATGGAGTATAAAGCTTCGGGGTCACAGGGAAGGCATTAACTGGGAACCAAAGTTGCTGTAAAGGGAAAAAACAGTAACAAAAAAAACATCCACACACCGCAGTTTAGTAACCTCAAGGCTTGAAGTCTAACAGTCACCAAACAAGGTAAAAGGAAGTAGGATTTACTTGGACAGTGAAGGATTAATCAGAAGCCTGAATAGGTATCAGGACAAACTAGACGGGGAAGTCATGAGAGAGAGAGACCCGAGCAGAAAGATCCACTGCAGGGGAGAAAATAATCATAATAAAAATAATAAATAAATAAAAACATCCCATAGAACTCAAACTTTTCCAGGGCCTCCTGTGGAGCCATCACGTGTTACACTGCTCTTCTACCGATAACAAATATTTGCAAGAATGCACTGAAAAGCACTTGTATCTCCTTCCACTTAACAGCGGTTAACAGAGTATAACTCATTACTGCTAATAGCATTTCATTAATTTAATTAGTAGTAGCTACATGTAGCTAAAGGTTACAACCTAATGACTCACAAGAGCACATCCATACAATAGATTTGTTTACCAAGTTTGCTTCAAAAGGAACAACAAGAGCCAGATGACAGAACAGTACATCTGCAAAATCAGTTATTAGGACTTAAGAAACTTCAGAATCAAGTACTAAAGGGAAAACATAGAGGGGGGTGATTTACCTGACCCCTTGCTACCTTATTCCACCATAGGACTTCTTTCCCAGCCACAGCAAAGAAGTTGCTGAACTTTTCTCCTTGTTATTTAATGAGTGTCCCATGTTAAACCATGCTCAGAAGAGACTCAATTTGCTATATAAGACCAACCAATGTAATGTGTGCCATAAAAGTTACCTTATTTTCACAACACTTTAATGAAACAGGTATTATTCCCATTTTATGGATCACTAACCTGAGTAACTGGCTGAAGCTTAAGAGCTGTCCACCATTTTTGCCTGCAGAGTTGAGTTTAGGGCACCACTTTCCAAGTGTGCCATGTTATCCAGCACTGTGTCTGAAAGTGGAGCTCCTGCTCAACCATGCAGAAGCAGTCAGGGTCCGGAGCCCACCTCCCAGGAAATCAAAATAGTACTAACAAGCACTGCTGGAAAGTTTGCTTTAAACAGACTGAGCTGGCGTCACAAGAAACTGACAGAAAGGAAGAAATCCAGTACTCCAATCTGACACTCGATCACCCAAACCATTACGGTTTCCCTTCCCACAGTCCCCTGTCAATCCATTTCATGTTTCCCAGCTTTTGGAAAATATGTCAGCCAACTCTCATATGCAGCTCAAATTCCTAAACATAGAAAGTTGAAAAAAAATACACGTATAAATCAGAACTAAGCACGTTACATAGTCTTTTTGAGGACAAAGATGAATTAAAACTGTTTCCTACTTTTAAAAGAAATTGCAGTTTGTTATAATGTTTCTGTATGTAATATAAAAGACAAAGGGAGCAATGACCCATTAAGAAATAGAAAGTTACTCATAGATAAAGATGCTTATATAGGACACTGTGTAAACAACCTGATGGAGAGATCGCTACAGGCGACATTTGTAACTTGGGGAAGACCTTCAAAAGGTTTTGAGTTCTCAACGCACACTCACTTAAAATGAGCACACTTTCAGAAAACTGTATATGCATGAAAGCCTCCATCCTTAATTCCCTCAATTACAGATCCGCCTCGGAGAACTACCAACTGCATCATCTAAGCCCAGCAAAAGGAAGGGAAATGCATCTCTTACTTGGTATCTCTCCAAAAAACTCCCTCACAAGTCTTCTAAAAGGTGGGGGGGAATTTTTCTTTCTTTCTTCCATTTCCAAAATGCAGGAAAGCAAAATGCTATGGCCTTATTCTAAGGCTTTATTCTTAACCATTATATACCATGAATTAGGTGTCCACGACTTGTCCCACAGACCTTTGAAAAGTGACGGGTGGCATGTGGAGAGTCCAGGCATCGTCCTACACACGGGCTACACGAACTGATGCTGCACAAGCTGTAGTCTCTTCCACGCACTTAGTTTCTGTGTGCAGGAAGTCATAACGAGCTACACACGATGCCTCGCACTGAGCTGTCAAACAAAACAAGTACTCAAGACAGCATCACACCTAACAGTGAACCACCCTGCGCCTCCGCACGTTTTCTCCCCAAGAACTTTCAAATTTTAAGTAGTTACATGCAGAAAAAATGCTTTTTCTAATAAAAAAAATCTATAAAATAATCTTCTGCCCACTTTTCCTAACTCATCTCATTTTATTTTTTTTTGTGTTAAGACAGAAACCTAACATAGGCACTGCCAAAGAAGATTTCCCAGAAATCTTCACTGAAACTCTACATCGAAGTAACAAAGCAGTGCTAACAGAAGCAAACAGCCAAGCTCAGGATGGCTCAAAGATTACACACACACGAAGTTTTGATGTACTTTTTTTTTTTTTTTTTTGTCTTCCTTGAGAGTAATATGTTTGCACTCAGCATGGATAACAGTTTTTTTTTTTCCCCCCAATAAACAAAGTATTTTTCCCCTCACGACTTCCAGAATCCTTACTCTTGATGTTGAATCGAGCTACAATGCGGATACACTGGGGATGCCTCGGAGAGAAGCAGAGGCTGCTTTGAAAGAAGCTGTGGACGACTAATGGGTAAATTTACACAAAAGCTGGAAAACCTCACTCAGTGGTCACTAAGTGATTAACAATTACGCTTTAGCTAAATCTAGTCCTGTTTAAAAGAGCCATGAAACGCAGTTTAGGTGACTATACAATGGAAGCTATTAAGGTGATAACATTTTTTAACTAACTTTGTGTCTTTTTTATCCCTTAAGAAGTAATGGAAGCGAAGCATCTAATTTCAGCAGAAGTAGCATCCACCAGGATGCCTAATTAAGTCAGAGAAAAAGTACGTGGAGTTTGGATTGTCTGGAATCGATCTCCGAAGAACTGGGTATAAATTAGGAAACCCCAGATGGGGTCCTGATCCCTGGTTACGGTACTACCATATAAACGGTGACAGACACAAGATGATTAGTACAAACACGTCCATCTGTTCCCAATGAGGTATGGCTCACTTTTTTTTTTTTCCTCTCTTTTTTAAAAGATTATCTCTTGAAGCATATTAATACCAAAGTTGTCATCAGCTGAAATAACAAGAGCTGAAGATCTGGCAGTACAGAACAAGGAGGGTGCTGTACAATGTTTCCCAATGCTTGGGAGAGAATGTGAAAGAGTAAATTCCACTGATGGGGACAAAATAACGGAGGTCTTAATCCTCAAAATCCACTTTTTTAGAAGGACTGCACACTTCCTCACACTTTAGGAAAGGCTGGGAAGCAGTATATGCAGAGATAGACAGTAATAAGTTATAAAAAGAGTGGAGGTGATAACTTTGTTTTTAAGAATCAAAGTGTTAGAATATTAGTTGCACTTCATTGAATTGGTTCTAGTTAGATGTGTCATAGTAATTACTTGCTTTAATAGGATTTTATTTTTATTCTGGAATCCAAAAATGTGTTCCCGATTTTAAAATAAACTACTAACCTGCTATACTAAAGTGTATTTTCATTTATATACTACACCTCTGACATACTTCACCTAAGTACAAAAAAAAAAAAATCAAGTTTTCCACAAAACTACATTCAACTGAAGATCATACCAATGGAAGTCTTAACTCTTAGATGTTCAAACTCTGAGGGTGTGTTTTTTTTTTTTTTAAAAGCATATATTTTGTAATTCTTTTAAAGCCTGCACATAATTCCTCCATCAATGGTGTTCAAATAGTCCAGGAGGATACTTGGATACTTCAAATCTGGGTACATCAACACAACACTTCCCCAACAAGGCCAATTACACTAACACACCCTTTAAAAAAAAAAAAAAGAAAGGGGGTTCCTCAGTTTTCCCTTACCAGCAAGTTCCAAAACTGAGAACCTCCAATATTCTCTCTGTCTCTACAAAGATTATTTCAGGTTGCAATATTGGCATTTTATGCTATGAGTGAAACCACCACTGTTTGAGAAACTTGTTAAAAGTAAGATGCACTATCCTACCACTTGTCAGTAGTGGACGCCACAACTACTGTTTGGTTCTTGCCTGAAGGAAAGAAGAAGAAGAAAAGACTATCAAGAAAGAGGAAGGTATGAATTTGGGCTAAGTAACATTAAAGAACATTAGAATGCAACTGGAAGGGAAAAATAGTTCTATTTGTATCATATTCTCCCCCATTTCCTACTTTGCACGATTTTACTACTCAGTTCCACATTTTCTTACTTATTGCTCCCGCAAAAATTCTTCATGTTCAACAAGTAGCCTGGGCCACCTCTTCCAAAGTCAGGGTAATGAAAATGCATTTAGTGCAAAAACCTTTAAATGAAGACCCCTTACTGAAAGAATCCTACACACGTCCATACAACTTTTTACCGTTCTGTATGCATACGAACTGTGTGACTGAAAAAATGAGA
This sequence comes from Cygnus olor, assembly GCF_009769625.2. NCBI lineage: Eukaryota > Metazoa > Chordata > Aves > Anseriformes > Anatidae > Cygnus > Cygnus olor. The sequence continues at coordinate 185,854,738 of NC_049169.1, forward strand.
GGATAGAAAAGTATAACCTGAGACCTGGTAGAGAGCAACGTATCCCAAAAGAAAAAGCATCTCTTTTCGTCTACAGGAGGTAATGCAGCCTCCTGCTCTAGAGCCAGAAATGGATAATGCGCAACATCATGTCCATATTTCTTTACAATACTTTTCCAAATGCTAGCACTGACTGTTGTATTTTTTAAAATATATTTTTAGTTACAGCTTAATAATGACTTAGCTGACTTGCTCAATTTAAGTCTATAAGTAAGCTTGCTAGATACAGTCTAAAACTCATATTTATATGGTGCATGAGAAAACAATTCAGCAGCATGCCGATGTTATACACACATGATTTTCCGTTTTAATTCAACTTACTTGTTTCATCAAGAACTATACAGTTCATCCAGGTTGTACACTAAGTAGTAAAGAAATGCAAGAAAGTCACAGGCAATTATAACTGTATAAGAACATTAAAAAAAACCACCCCCTGCCTCACAGTAACACAGTACAGCCTTGCTTCAAGCACAGACACAAGATGTCACACAAGAACTAAACTACTCCGGCCAGTGGTGCTCGCTTTCCAGTGTGGACGATGCACATGATGCACACACCTCAGCTAAACTGCCTTTACCTGACTGAGTATCGCTCCCTGCTTTCTTTTCGGGTACGCTCAGCATAACGTAAATCCAGCTGTTTCGCGTCTTTTCGCACGAGTGCATGCAGTATCTAGAGCATATCATTCAAGAGGTACCAAACAAAACTGCATCAACTGAACCCCAAACTGTTCCAATAGTTCGAAAGGGGAAAACCTGAAGGAATGCATGCCACCTTACCTCCTTCCTAAAAGGTGATTTGACACCCGTTTTCAGCTCTGAAGCCGCTCACGTTTTAAACACTCCCTTCTATTCCCTTCCCAGCAAGGAGAAATCAATTTCAGCCAAAGCACCTTCCCACCGAGCACAAAACAAAGAGCAACACAAAAATACTTCGGCAGTTGCGTTAAATCAGAAAGCAACGCCTAACGAAATAATCGCCGTCCTCAGCAAGCGGTCATGCAGGAAGCGAACCCAAAAGTCGGGACAAGGCAAAACCCCAGCTCTGGAGGAGCCGGTCTGCTGCAGTTTAATTTTCCAGGATTGTTCACCATCATTAATTGTTGATTTGTTTGGAAGCACAGATAGTGATTTATTTGCAGCGGGATGAAGTTACAGACCTAGATTCCTGACCAGAGGCTCTCAACGTAAACAATGCATACCCTATAAATTAACCATTCTCCATCTGGCAATTCGGATGTAAAATTCATAGTTTTTCACCTAACAGGCAGCGCCACCCCCCCCCCTTCCCTTTCCCTCCCGACCGCTTTCTAACAGAGCCTGATGCAAAAAGGGGGAGGGAAAAGGAGGAAAAAAAAAAAAAAAGCGAGCATGAAAGAAACGGGCTGGCAGCAAGTGAGGACCCACCGAGCCGAGGTCCTGCCGGCCTCCACCTCCCTCCCCGGGGCTGAGGATCAGCTCGGAGGCAAGGAAATAAGGGGGGGGTCCCCTCTGCCAAACCCGGGGTGCAGCCCGGGAGGGGACAAGGCCGGCTGCGAGCGAGGGGCAGGGAGGGGGCAGCCTCCAGCCTCCCCCCCCAACCTCCAGGAGCCACCGGGGCTGAGCGGGAGGAAAAAAAAAAGGGGGGGAGAGAGCAGGAACGGGATGACCCCCCCAAACCCCAAAGCCGGAGCACAGCGCACCCGCCCCCCCCCCCCGCTTCCAAAAATACCAAGGTCACCCCCCCCCTCGCTGTGGGGCAAATTTAATTTAATTTGCGACGGCGGCCACGGGGAAGGGGGGAGGGGAGCAGCCCCGCGGAGGGGCGAGGGGGATGGGAAGGGGGGAGCCCTCGTCGCCTCCTTCTTCCTTCCCCCCCCGCTCCTCCTCCTCCTCCTCTTCCTCCTCAAGCGCTCGGTCCGAGCCGGCGCCCCCCCAGCCCCCGGGGAAGGGAAAATGGAGCGGGGAGGGGGGGGGGGGAGCGAGAAGCGGTGGCCGCCGTGCCCGGCTCCTTACCCCGCCGCAGCCGCCTCTCGTCGCCGGTCCCAGGCGGGTCCGCTCCGCTCGGCTCCGCGCCGCCGCTCGGGGCTGGGAGAGGAGCCGCCGCCGCCGCCGCAGCCAATCGCCTCTAACCCCCTCCCCTTCCGCAGCTCGCCCCGGTCCCCCTGTCGGCTTCAAAATGGCGCCAACTCCTCGCCGCCTGCTCCAATGGCACCGCCGGGGGAGGCGAGCGGGGACAGAGCGGGGCAGCAGCGACCCCTGCCGGCTCGCAGCCGCCGCCGCAGCGCCCCGAAAAGGCGGCCCGGAGAGCCCCCGGCACCCCGCCCGGACTCTCCCGGCCGCCTCGATGCCGGGTGTGGGGAGCCGGGGGGAGCCGCGACCCCTTCCCCTTCTCCGGGGGTCTCCTCACGCGGCCGCCGCTTTCCAGGCGGGGGAGCCCGCGACCAACCAGCCCTGCCTCCCCCGAAAGGCGGCCGGCAGTTGCACGCCGCTGAGTGAATACTGGCTACGAGCAAAAAGCTTATTTATTTATTTATTTATTTATTTATTTATTTATTTAGGGAAGACGCCCCGAGATTTCCATGATTTCCATGCTGGCCGAGCCTTTACTTCAGCAACCCGGCACCTACAGAAACCGGAGACCAAACGGAGCTCTGCGATCTGTTGACAGATGAGCTACGGGTGACCACTCTGTACCATGTAAATTAGTGAAACACATATTCCCCCCTACGCTCCCCAAACAACACGAACTATAAAAGGATTAGCATAAAACCGTAAGCAATAAAGTTGCTGAACTGTGGAGAAAGACCAAAAAAATAAAGTAGCAGAATCGCTCATCAAGCCCTTTGGTCTTGCTTCAATGAGTGTGAGAGTTTCAGGGGCACCCTTACAGGAAAATGTGAACAGAAAAGTGATGCAATTTCTTCTCGCTACTACAGATAAAATGCTGCCTCTGTGGATGGCACACGAGGAGAAAATAAAAGTGCATGAAGTGTTAAGATTTAAGAAACTGACTGTCCGCACTCAGCAGATCTGGTGAAACACACTCAGGGCTTTGTCCATGGTGGGATACAAATGTTTAAAGAGCATAACAGCCAAGATGTTTCAGCTAATATTTTAGATCTTTAGATAAGTTCTCTCAAGTTTTCTGAACTGGAAAGCTCCTTGTAACCAGCTTGCCTTCTTTTCATTAAAGTTTTAATCGAAGTTAAACATTGGCATCACCTAATGAAGGATACGTAAGCCCTACCAGGATAAGTTGCCTTAACTATTACAGAAAAATCAGTTTTCAGGCCCCAAACCTCCCCTTGGTTATATTTCTGGGTGAATTACATTTGTGCCACTCTTCCTGAAAACAGCAGCACTACTGCACAGGCATCACGGAGAGGAATGGTGTGCCTGACAACTTTGTATTACCTATTATTTTTGGGGAAGGATCATGTGCTTACAGTCAAGGATGTATTATTTTTTTCATGCAAGTTGAACAAGTGCCCCACAATCCCCACTGCTGTCATGTCTGTAGGCTTATCTAGATGTAAAAAAAAATAAAAATATCACTTTTTTTTTTTCTGCAGAGCACTTGCACATGTGTGTGGTGGTGGTAGAAAAGCAGCAGAAAAGTTCAATATTCATCCAGCTATTGAAATTGCAAAACTTTGTGTTTAACTGTGGAAGTAACTGCTGTGTTGCCATACTTTGCAAATATTTTGCTCCCCTTTATTGACGGAGGTCTCACTTAGGGCTGCCAGCTCCGGTCAGGATGCCTGGGGCTACGAATGCTCTGAGCAGTAAAATGAGGTGCTGCTGCCTAAGGAGGCCTCTCCCCCGTTACGGTCTGGCCTTCATTTCCAGCCAGAAATTTAAAATTTAGATTAAAACCTCAGAAACCAGCCTTTTGGAGGTTACGCTCCTCTTCCCCCGTTTCCCATCCCCTCACTTTTCGGAGTGCCCCTGCCGAGGTCCCCACCGCACCGTGCCCCGCTTTGTGGCCTTAGGGGCCGAGCGCCCGGCGCCCGGCGGCAGTACCGTGCCGAGCCCTCAGGGGGGAGCCCGCCCGGCGCCGCTTCTCCGCCGCCCCGGGGCCGCTTGCGAGCCTTCCCCCCGCCGCCCCTCCGTGCCCCGGGGCCGATTCGCCCCGAGGGCGGTGAAAGCTGCCCGGCCTCGGCCCCGGCCCGGTGGTGGTGGTGGTAGTGGCGATGGCGGGCGGCCGCGCTGTGAGGAGGTGCCGCCATGCCGAGGTTCAGCGGCTCGGGCGGCAGGAGGCAGCGTGGGGCTGCCGCTCGCTCCTCAAACGCTGAGGAAATCCCGTCGGCAGCCCTTCTGCCGCGGGTGGCTTCGGAAAGTGCTTTTGGGAAGTGTTAAGGACCAATATGCCACCTAAAGTAGAGAAAAACACGGTCCCCTTTGTTGCAGTCCCAAAAGAAAGCTGCTATTTGTGAGCACTGGGTTTGTTCCTGAGGGTGGACTCAGCCTCTCCCCCAAGAAATCATAGGATCATAGAATTATAGAATCATTAAGGTTGGAAAAGACCTTCAAGATCATCTGGTCCAACCATCACCCTACTGCCAATGTCACCCACTAAACCACGTCCCTAAGCACCAGGTGACACCCTTTCATTGAACACCCCCAGATGTCGCACCTCACAGGGATGACTGTAAGCAGGCTCGTTTCCACTAGCTTTGCCACCACCTAAAAGTGCAGACAAAAGTAAGGATGCCCAGTATTTGGTAACCAGCAGTCGCACCAGGACCCACAACATGGTTTTCCCAGAGTGAGACCCATACCTTGCATTTCTTCTTGCAATTGACCCTTGCACTGGGTTGAGAATTGTATTTCTGCATTCAGCTCAAGCAGGGCCTTCCTCAATTGTAAAATTTGATCGTTATGTATCTCAGTCTTGTCTTCTCACAATCAGAATCCAAACCCCTTTGGTCTTCCCTTGTAAAACAGCTAATCTATCCCCTTGGATTATTTTAGTCATCTCTCCAAATACATTCTTTAATTCAGTTGTGTCTGCAGACCAGAACTACACACTGTACTCACTTCAGATAGGAATAAGTTCAAGTTTCTGACAGAGTAGCATACTACTTTCTGCCTTGCTCTCAGTACTCTCCCTGATGGTGTCTGCTTTCTTGTTGTTTTGTTTGTTTTCTTGTAGTTGTTTTTTAGTGGTTTGCTTCCCACTGCTGCACTTTGAGCCAAAGACTTCAGAAAACTGTCAACAGTAAGTTTAGACTTCCAGGGTTCACAGATAATCCTATGCTTTACTTTACAGTAATCTACTTTAAAGCCTATTTGCAATCTTTTTACCCATTCAGTTTTGTGAGGCCTTCTGGAGTTCCTCCCACTAGCACAACATTGACAACCCAACAGAGTTTAACATCATCCAACCACCACTCAGCATGCACTCATTCCCTTTTCCTGGGTCACTGATGAAGATATTGAGTAAAATAACATCTTAAAACAGCGTCAATAAAACCAAACATTTCTGGAGGACAGCATTGCTAACTCTTCTCTCCCCTGAGAAGTAACCATCAAATTCTACTTGTTTCCATCCTTTAACCAGACTTTCAACTTAGGACACTTGCTGTGATTTTGTCTAATAGCTTTTAGTGAGAAGCCTTCAGAAATGCTTTTTGAAAAATCTAAGTACATCCTAAGTACATTGCCTTTGTACATGTGCTTCCTGACTCACAAATCTGCTGGAAGTCTGCAATCTCTCCAGTCTTGCCAGTATCTCTTCTCACAGAAACTATGCTGGCTCTTTCCCAACGTTACATTTATCCATGTGCTCAGTGATCTTACTCCTTTTTGGTGTTGGCCTTTCGGTGTGAATTGGAGTAGAAACAACTGCCAATGTAACATCACCACCAGAAGATCGACTAAACATTTTTACTGAGTCTCCTCCCTCATTACAGCAACCCTGAGGCATTTTCATGTATGAATCTGTCAATATTTTTTGTCCTTAAGTCCCTCTATTGTTTTCACTCATGAACTTGAACCAGAGAAGTACATGAAGACATTCCAACTTTTAGGATATTTCAGAACAGAATAGGTGAACATCCTTACTTTACCAGCCATGCGTTTATTTAAATACGAGCTCTAAGATACATGTCACAGGACTGAACAGTCAGGCAGCTTGGGAAGAAAGCTGACAGGTGAGCTGACATAGACTTTCAAACCACCCCAGCATCCCGCTGTGGGATGAAGGAAGGTTGGAAAGAACTGGGTCCTACAATGACTGCGTGCTGTAGACCTCAGCAATCCCTACTGATTCACCACAGTGAAAAATGCCTGACAGAATCGTATGGCCCCAGGCAGAACAAGGGAAGGAAAAGATTGGAGGGAGCAAAATCCCTTCCTTCCTTCCCTCTTTCTTTCCTTCTTTCTTTCTCTCTCTTTCTCTCCTTCTTTCTCTCCTTCTCTCTTTCTCACCTTCTCTCTCTTTCTTTCTCTCCTTCCTTCATTCCTTCCTTCTTTTTTTCTTCTCTTTTCTTTTTTTTTTTTTTTTTTTTTTTTTTCCAGAAGCAGCAGATATTTTAGCTTAGCCACATCATAAAGCTCTGCTGGGGCTGGCAATTTCAGTCAGCTCACAGGAGGCTAAGCTAACACAAGGAAGAAGGGAAGGATCTAAACAGCAGAGATCAAGAACTCCTCCTTTTGAGAGCAATAAGTTGTTACTTGCTTTACCAACTTCCCTACCCATAGATCAACAATATGTGGCTTCTGAGTAACTTAACTGTTGATCAAATCCCTCCATACAGTCATCACCAGAGTCTGACAAAGGGCCAGCACAAATAACAAAGATCTGAATGGAAGTCAATTGATGTGGTTTTGATTTGTGTCTAAACTACAAGTTACATTTCTAACACTGAAGGGGGCTTTTTTCTTTTTTTTTTTTCTTCCTTTCTCACCATGCTTATTTCAACTGCCTTTCTTAATGTAGCAGATATGCGAAAAGAATACTTTTGTTTCTGGCATGGGTATAGGCACCTTCCCCTTGTGTTTCCTTCTCTTATAACTATGACTCTTGAACAATTGCATCAAACAATCTTTTACAAGAAAAACAGTTCAAATGAAATACATGTAATTTCTCCACTAAGTCCTTCTGATAGGATTTTTTTCATGTAGGATGGAGAATTAATGCCTATATACAACTTCTACTTGCAGGTGTAGTGATTTGTTTCAGAGACAGAAAGAAATAGCTCATTTATTGGTTTGGTTTTTGAACTAAATGATTGATATTATTATGAACATGAGTTACTTTGCAACTAATTTTAGTATCTCATATGTCTCAAATAATTTGCAAGGAAGCCACATGGAAACAGTGACTTAAGATGAGTGGAATTTTAGACTCTTACTGTCTCTGTGAGTTCTGTTTCCAACGCTGTCTCCTTGTAAACAAAAATCAAAAAGCTGACTAAGACTGTGGTGATCAAAAGGTATTGTATTTAATAAAAGCGCAGTACTGATTCTAAAGTTTAATGAGTAGCACTTTAATATTAATGCTGACTAGTCTGACTGCCAAAAATATCTATCTTTGTCTTGTGGTTGTCTTCCAGTAAAAAGACAAGAGTCAGTAATTTGTATGTGATAGTTCATGAAAAGAAAATATATTAGAGGTGATACTATGCTAGTTTTCAGGGTGAGGATGGCAGGAAGCCATTCACTCCATCTACTTATCTGCTCTCTTCATGTAATAGCAGTTAACAGGAACAGTGGGACACTATTAATATTAAATGACCTACTAAAGTAAATCTTTCTATTAAAACAAAAACTGTTAACCCTTCCCCAAACATGTCATCTCAAGTCAGCTGCAGACGTGTCTTTATCTCTGACCTCTCTTCTTCAGATCAGATCCTGAAGAGGTCAGTGAGAGAGGTCATCCTAAAGAGTGCCTTTGGAGACATGTCTGGAAAGAGAGCAATAAAATGTTTCATGTTACAGTACACACAAGTGGAAAACATCCTTTAGATTGTTAATGTTCCCAACAGAATCTGTCTCTTTACCGCAGCCAGAAATTGACTGTGCTTTATTTTGCTACCAACCAGTGCATCTTTTATGCTTTAGGTAAACAAATCTAACCACGTCGCTGTCTGATAGGAACAAGATAGAGAGCATTAATACACAAAACTTTAGGGCTTCTAATGCCAGTTTGGTGGTTTGGTGTTCTTGTTTTTCTCCCCTCCAGTGTGTCTTAACAGCCATTTTTTTGCTAAATGCCATGGAATCTTCTTGCTGACCGCTCCAGGTATTTGCACAGCGTACACCTACAGCTAACATAACCCCTGGCAGCTGGGATCTAAAAAAGAGAAATATTAAATATAGAAATAAAAAAGAGAAATATATTGAAATAAAGAAGAGAAATATTACTTTTTAATGCCTTGCTGACAGGTATGACAATGATATTTTGGGAGTCTGTACCAGCAGTCTTTCTTTTCCTGGTGAGTAGCTCAGTTTGTCAGTGAATTCAATTAGTTTCTCTTCCGAGTTACTTTTAATTGATCTCAGTGCTTTCCATACTTAATTGAGGTGTAGGATGGGAGGTGGGAGAGGAGAGGCCGTTACCTAAATATTCTTAAGCAATGCTGTTAGTATGACAAAATGGGAAAAATATTCAAGAGGAAAGTGTTTTTACTGAAAGTTATATATGAAAGGTGAGAATCTCAGTTGTTAAACTTCAAGTATTCAAATAAAAGTAATTTTAAGTAACAACTGAGTAGTTAAAATGAACATGTATTCCACACAACAGGGGAAGTGTCAACATCATTATTAATAGGTACATTGCACTCCATTTCTATAGGATTTCATGTTTTCCTCCCATGAGTAATTCATATATTATGCATTAAATACTCAAATATATTCTGCTGTATAAAATGCCGAGTATTTTTCAGTTGTTCTGTTTGATGCTCATTTTTTTCTGCTCACTCATTTTCTTTCACCATTCCATTGTCTGCTCTCTATTTAAAGCTACCTCTTTTAATGTCCCACTGAATTTAAGTCTACCGAAGTCATTACACTCAGTCTCCTCCTGCTATTTAGATATTCTCGCAGACTATACAGTGCCCAGACCTTCATTTTGAGTGCATCTTCCCAGAAACTCCCCTTGCTCTACTTTGAAACATATGAATTGTTTGGAATTGTGTTTTCTTGGTCTGCTTTCCTCAAATATTTCACAATCTATAAGTTCAGCTTTGCCACAGGCCAGCAGTTGTTATATTTTCTAAAGCACTCTACTTTAAAATAAAGGTTAAATATTACAGTCATTTTAGTTCTGTTTTGCTATTGTGCTTAAGACCTAACTCACAGAACCTTTACTGTCAAGAATAATCTACTTATCATGCAGACCAGCTTTAAAAAGCACAAAAACACATTCAAAGGTTTAAAAAACCTCCAGAATAAACTAATGAGAAGTTCCTTTTATTCTCTCACCGCAATTTTTATCTCCACTAGGGCTCATCCTATCCTAGAAGGGAACCAAATAACAATATTTAAATGAAAAACTAGTTATAGTGAGGAGAAATATTAGTCCATCCATGGCTTAAATATCACTTATTAGAATATATGACATACATCCAAAAATACTATCTTCCATAAACAGCAGGTAAACATATAGGGCTTTATCAGAACTGTAAAACAGAATTGCCATGTTAACACTCAAGTAGAAATTTTAAAATAATAATAATTAAAAAAAACACAACACTTTATCTGTGGAAATGAGTAAGACAGAAATGGTTCCTGGATTTTTATTCAAACTTTGAACTGGCATTTACATGTCAGTATATCTCTGCCATATAAATGTTTCAGAAAACTGGCAAGCAATATTCCTAGTTGGTTGAGTAAGCCAGTTCCCTTAATGTTCACCAGTCTCTCTCGAGATATAGAACAATTTAAACTCAAGGAATTATGTAAGACTATTTCCTAAATCATCTTGAAGCCTTACCTTTTCTAAAAAGATGTAGTGAAGTACAGAGTGGCAAAATAAACTAAGACACAAGGTCCTTCAGAAAGAGACATGATTAAATATAATCTGAAACTAGTCCTCTTGAACTCAAATGCAGGTCTTATTAAGATATGCTTAGAAGAACAGTGTTATGAGAAGAAGCAAGAGGACTCCGCTAAGTCTGATAATATCATGGCAAAAGACCTAAATGACTGAGTTATCATTCTGTATTAACCCTAACTGTAAAAACTAATCTCAAGTAGTGCCTTCTGGGTATTTCTCTCGATTTTTTCCCTGTTACTACAAGTGGAGTTTGATTGTTCTATCTTACAATTGCCTAACTTTTTCTATTAAAAGGCAAAATACAGGCATTTATTGTTTTGCCCACATTTATTTTTTGGGGGGCTAATATTTTCCATGACAGTCACTTTTCTCATGCTGAATTATTTGGTAAAGTTTTATCTGAAGTTGTTTCTAGAAACAAATTCAAGGGAAATCTTTCCTTACAGAAAAGTATGTTTTTCATTAAAAATACCTCATCCTCCCTGACGGAACAGAAACTGGCAATTAGACAAGTATGAAGAATATTCCTCTTCCTGCTGCCCTTACAGCATACCCAAACTCACTTATTACACACATGCTCTGCAAAGACTTAAAAGTGTCCATGCTGGCTGCCGTGTTTCTCCCTAGATTTATTTGCATGATAAAATTTGGTCTTACATAGCCTCTGTGCAGACTGACTCTATCTGAGAAATGAGAAACTGAGTATATTTTTTCTGTAGTTTTCCCTCAGCAACTGGATGCCACTGTGATGCCATGTTCCAGACTTGCAGAAGAGGATAAATATGGCACATTAGTCTTTTGCAGCAAAGAGGAGGGCTACCTGTCACCTCTCCAGCTCCATGGTCCCCCCGCTTCCCTGGCCCCAACCAGACGTGGCCCACCAGTGATGAGCCAACGTTGGAGCACTGACCCTCCGTGGTGCAACAAGAACAGAAGTTAACACAGGGCAGCAGAGAGGCAATCCCGTGTAAGGGAAGGGAGTGGCAGCAGCGCCTCTTCCAACAGTAGCTGCTTGTGTGGTTTACTTGTGATTTGAAACTGCACTTTAAGGCATGTGTTTCTGCAGAACATGAAATTGGGCCCAGACAGAAAAAAAGCAGTCCATTACTGCAACTACTTACTTTAATGTAAGTTTAATCTGCGCTGTGGATTCAATCACTACCAATACTGGTAAACCGTGATAACTGCTGATTGGGATGTCTTCCAGTTGCCTTCTTCCCTTTTTAATTAAGGAAACCAAATGCAAAACTACTCTGAGAAAATGCTCCATTTGCAAGTTCAAACATCCCAGTTGCATAATGTCAGAACTGATTTATTTTTTCCACATAACTTTATTCACTTCCCTTATGCATACAGATTGTGGTGCTATCTGTAATGTTCAGATCAACTTAAACTTACAAGGCCTGGAAAATCTGAAAGTGGAAAACATTCCTTTCACTCCTATGTTAGATCAATTACAGATAACATTTCATCAGCTAATACTAAGATGATGGCATAAATGTCAAGGAGCACAAGAACAGATAATTTTCCATAACGTGTTACCAATGCAATATTAGAATAGTTCAGTTGGAGAGGACCTTCAAAGACCATCTAGTCCAGCTGCCTGACTTGTTCAGGGCTAACTAAAAGTTAAAGCGTGTTATTGAGGGCACTGTCCAAATGCCTCTTGAACACTGAAGGCACAGGGCATCGGCCACCTCTCTAGGAAGCCTGTCCCAGTGTCTGACCACCCTCACTACTACAATCCTTATATATTCAAATCTGTGAGAAGTTTCCACCAAAATAATACGTGAGTATTATATGTTACAGAAAGTGTTGTTTGGGTGATACTATACATGGTACATGGTAGAGATCTAAGCAAACTTATAAATTCATCAAAAAAAAAAAAAGTTTATAAAATTCAGACTCCTCTGCACACACACAAAAAAACCATGACCTGTTAAGGCTTCTTTGTAAATATTTTCACCATGACAGCCCCTTCGACACTACTTTTACCTACCCTGTCAGCTTCTTCCGCTGTTTCTGATGGAACTTCTTTAATGATCTGGTGCAGCCTGAGCATTCTAAGAGAACTGTTTGTAGCTTGGTCTGATATAGGTACAATGCCTTACCATATGGGATCTGTAGCAGCTGTAATAATATCATCAGGGAAAGCATATTTTATTATCATCAGTGAGGCTGAAAAAATGACATTAGGGTATTGTCATTTGTAACATGAGGCTTATTTAATTAGATACATGAGTACTGAGAGAATTCCCCAAATGAAATACGTTTGAGACAATTACTAGATACACAACATGAAGTGCTTGAGAGCTTTGATCTCCAGACACTACCTTTAACAGGTACAAGGACTTCCTTATTCGATGTAAATGGTTAACTTAGATACTTCATAATTTAGCTTGTGTACGAAAGCCCATAATTATTATTTTTGATGGAAAATTGCTTTTCCCTTAGGATTAAATAATCAATAGCATTACTATCAGAAAAGAACTCTCTAAAAACTCAAGAATCTTTGTTGCAAAACCTTTTTGAATGTTAAAATTAAGGACTGCCATTATTATTTTCAGATAATCTCATAAAAAGCATGGAAGAATAAAGCAGTGTAGCTCTTTGTATTTCCAAAAATTGTTGTGTTAGAAGTATTCCATCTACCTCCAATAACATTCTCCCTGGTATATCCTATACCTATACATTTTTCTCAGTAGCAAAGGTCAGTTCTTTATGATATTTCTTGTTTTCCTTCCTGAAGTAACTTCTCACGCTAGAAAGACCAGATCCTTCCGAATTTCTCTGTACTTCAACACAGCTTTAGAGTTTGTCTTTTTGACTCTTTTTTCTAAAACCTGGTACAAAACTCAGGCCCTAATGCCACAGGCCAAACCATGTCTAAACATAGGGCTGGTCCTGTTTTCCAGAGGAATTCACACACTGTTTTTCTAGTCTGGAATGGCATGAAAAGATGACACCACCCTGGTTCCTTAGAAGCTGCACACAAATTTTCCGAGTCTGGTAGTGACGTAGGTGGCATCTACATAACCACCGCAGCACCGCTAAGTACAAACCAGTACAGAAAGGCATTGGATGCTAAGATTTTGGCATTCACACCATATAGATACCAGGAGCTTTTAAACAGGAATAGCACTAATCTGGTCCTGTGGATTCAACACACATTAGCAGCTGAAGTGCACTCTGGCAGCGCATCCTCTGACTTGATTTCCCCTGCAAGAAACCCAGGACTATGCGACTACCCACAGTGCAAACCAAAGCGTGATAAATAGGAAGAATCAAGAGCTTCACTTCGAAAGCACATTTCTGATCTAAATTAAAATGCTACCAGGGATCCATCTATACCTTCTAACAAAACAAGGCTATCACCTGTCACAGGAACACAGGCTGTGGTTTGGCCCAAAGGTTAACTGGAAGGAATGCCTGATATGGACATTAACAATCACTCTTTTCTTTTTACCATGTATGGCAAATAAACTAATTTCAGAGATTTTATTCCTACCAAACGTTTAAAAAGTTTGAAATATGAACATTTACCTTGGTGATCTGAAAGCATAAATGTAGCAGATACTTAAAATGGGCATGTCACTTACAAGAGTTGTTGTGTGCACTGATGAAACTGGGAAATTACTTTTAACAGACTATTTCTAAGGAAAAAAGACTGTTTATATTGCATAATACTGCAAAATTTGAAAAGCAGAATGTAGCCACATCATGGAAAAATATACTCTAGATATGCCTTAGGAAGCTGGAAGCTCATGTAAGAAGTGTAACACATATTTTGGAGGCTTGTGCAGCTCTTCCACTGGGGACAATCCTCATCGGAAATTTATGATCTTGCTCAAATCTTTGTTGTTTATACACAAAAATCACAATGCCACTTAAAACCAAATAACAGTTTTGATCCTGAAAACTCTACAGAAGAAAATATTTTATCCTTAACATAGTGATCAGTGTAAGCTAACCTCAGACAGGGATACACATAGGCAATTGCAGTAAGTATTCTCCTTTGAGGTTAAAGCCAAGAAAATAATGCTCTACTCAACATTGACAGGCCCAACTTCTTGGCAGAATATATTTTCGCAGTTTATTTCATTATTTAAAAAGAAGAAAAAAAGATCCTCAGACAACTTCAGGAAGGCAGACCACAGAAAGCAGACAGAACACGGTGTGGGCGCAGCAGAGGGTTGAGCAGGCGCATGGAAAAGCAACACAGAGGAAACACAAACAGAGGCTGCCAAATGCAGCTATGTGCGCGGTAGCTGGAATTTTTTTATTTCACCAAGAATAAATCACTGAATGTTTTAATACTGATTTAGAGCAGCAAAGGTGCCTATTGCACTGTGGTATGACGAGTAGCACCCAAAGCCAGGGAACCACTGAGACACCCCCTAAGCTCCCTGGCCTAACTGTGTGCAAGCCCAATACCTGCCCGCACAGGAGAAAAATGTTAAACGTAATAATTATTATAAAAAAAAAAAAAAAAAAAGAAAAAAGAAAAATAGTCCCAAATCCACAGCCCTGCATCAGTGGATTCCTGGGAGAGGAATGAAGGGCAACCTTCGTCATCCCACCAGCATGAGGTGGCCAACCTCGGGGGCGGCGACAGCCCCCCATCCCTATCCCTATCCCTATCCCTATCCCTATCCCTATCCCTATCCCTATCCCTATCCCTATCCCTACCCCTACCCCTACCCCTACCCCTACCCCTGGCCCCGTCTCCTTTCCTCTCCCCCTCCATGCCCCTGCCCTGTCCCTGCCCCTCCCGCCGCGCTCCCTCCCCTCAGACACAAGCCCCGCCCCTCCCCGCCGAGCCCCGCACGCGCGCCAACTCGCAGCCAATCCGCGCCTCGCCCTCTCCCACCTCCCCGCCCCCTCAGCCCAGAGGCCTCCTGGGAGCTGTAGTCCCCCGTGGGGCGGGGGCGGAACTACAAGTCCCACAGCAGCCAGCCGAGGGGGGCAGAGGGAAGGCGGCGCCATTTTGCGAGCGAGGGCCCGGCCCCGCCGCCCTCCGCACCGCCGGCCGGGGGCGCGCTGCTGGCTGAGGCGGCGGAGGACGGCCCTGAGGTTGGTCTCCTCACCCGCATGCGGCCGGGGCGGCGAGAGGGGTCGGGGCGGCCGAGCGGGAGCCGGGGGCTCCGCCTGAGGGAGGTGTGGGGTCGGGGATGGAGCGGCTGAGGCGCGGTCCCCCCTTACCCGCAGCCAGAAAGGGGCTGTGGGGCACGGCTGCCCCGGGCAGGGCCGCTGGGCTGCCTGCTCTGCCGCCTCCGTGCCTGCAGAGAGGTGGCCACGCAGGGAAACAGGGCCTTGCCCTCGTCTGTAAGGTCTGCTGCGTGTGCCTTTCTTGTTAACATTGGGGAATTTGTTGGGCACCTGAAAATAAGGCTGTTGTGTGCTTGATGGAGACTTCTGGGGGTTTGGCAGGTTGGTTAAAGCGGAGCCGAGTGAATCCCTTGCGCATCCTATGTTCAACACCTACAAACATTTTCTTACAGAACTATGACAGACCTGTGTGCCCCATCTGTATCCTATTCAAAAGGCAAGATCATCATGTAGACTGGGCTCAGTACATGCCTGCTCAGACCGTGCTGCCCTCCCTGAAAGTGCAGGTGGAAATGCTTTCACATGCAACGCCTCTATCCCAAAGGATAGTCAGAGCGAGTCAAGGTTAGCAAAAAAGGGTGTTCCTTGGGTGGCACGGTCACAGAGCTGTATCCTCCATCATTAGAGAAATTTTCATGCAGACATGCTCTCTTTTTTCATTCCATGCCAAATATATGCTCTGCTTAAACCCCGTCCCAGAAGAGAGAGAAGGATAGAAACTAATAATTCAAAGTTTTTCTTCCACCCATGTTTTTGAGTGGAGGTAAAGTAACGTTCTTGGGAGATGGAGGATGGAGACGTAAGTCTTACTTTCTCCTTTGCAAAAAGGAAGAGCTGAGAAGCGGTAAAATGGTTTGTATCTCTTGAGAGGAGGAGAGACCACAGTACCCAGAGCATTGTTACACCAACTGCAAGCAAGAAGGATAGTTGCATGGCCATGTTTCTTCCCATTCTGACATTAGCACTCACTTCTGATTACTAAAGTTAAATATAAACTGTACAATCTTGGCTTAGAGGTTTGGGAACTGAGGAAAGCAAAATTCTCTTTTTTTTTTCTTTTGTTTGTACAGTAGGTGAGAAAGTGTCCAGATTAGCACCTTTTCTTGTCAGTTTTGCAAGTGAACAGGAGGTGAAAGTATTACTTACAATCTTCCTGTGATACTTACTACCTGGGGGTCCCTTTCAGACAGAGGAGAAAAACTTTGTTTCTCGTCCAGAATGAGGAGCATGCAACATTATATTAACATTCACTCCTAGAAAGTTGAAATGTTCCAAGGTTCACAGCAGTAGAAAAAGCCCTCTAGTAGGAGATGTACTTACTTTCTTATTTAATACTGCATTTTATATTTTTTTTAATGAAAGGTTTGCTGAATAAGCTACTTAGTCACTGTGTTATAATTTAAGTGCTGTTGCTTTTTATTGCATTCTGTCTAGAACTTCAGAGTGCAAAGGAAAATCTAAATACACCTACTAGAGAGATGGAGAATGGATGAGGAAATGGCATGACTGGGTGTCACACTGGTCAACACTATTTTGCTGTATGTTTTCAATTGTTCTCATCCTGTCTGTCTTTTTGGAAATTACTGGCTCATTTTTATATTGTAATCCATTTGGTGCATTGATTGCCGTTTCAGTTTATTTTTACAAATACGCAACTGAGTGGTTTTGGTACCTAACAAAGGTCTTTAGTTGTTCCAAAAACAGAAACATAATAACAGATTGCAGATTCAATTTTAAGTCTTTATTTAACTAGTAGCAAATCATAAATGCCATCCAGCATCTGTTTGATTGGTGTTAAATGAAATAGCTGACTCCAGTTCCCATCACAGAAAAATAATCCTTGTGACTGAAGCATTTGCATTTTCGTTGGTTGTCTTGGTGGTGTGAGGCATCAGCGTGCACTGGAGTTTGGCACGTGTTTGCTCTATAATAGAGATTTATGACACTTGGCAGATCCACATAGGTCGGTGGAGGACAGAGGTTGTTGATCGGATTTTTTTTCCCTTCCAAATATTAAATTCACATAAAAAAGCTTGATTTGTAAATCAAGATATGAAGTCTGACTGCTGGACTGGTACAGCTGTAACCTGTTTCTCAGGTAAAGATGTTCAGTAGTGTGGCTATTTTGTTGAAATAAGCCTTCCAGTAGCTACTCTCTGCTTTTTTTTCTTGTTGAATACATTTCAGTTGTGACAGTGGAGTCTGAAGATGCCCATCATAGGCCTGAATGACTTTATTTTTTTACTTAAAAATTGTTCATGCTGATAATGTGTTCATTTTTTTTCTAAGATGCTTCATGCTGAAAGTAGAGTAAGGCTCTTGGAGTGTCAGGATGAAATCCCAATTGAACCATGTTCTAAAAAAATGAAGTCAGCAGAAGGGGCTTATGAGAAACTCTCTGAGGATGACAACCAGTGCATTCAAGATGAAGTGGACCCTGACAGAACATCTAATGATTTGACACCAGTGTATGCCTCAGAAAGCCAAGGGGAACATGAAGTGCAAAAGCAAGAGGAAATAGCCATGGGTGTCTTGGGAACACCGAATGAAGTGCTTCCTGAAAATAATCTACAGCTTAGTCAGCCACTTGATGCAGAGATTGTAGAGAATATAAATCCTCCATTTGTATCAATAAACAACACTAAAGTTGAAGAAGAGAAAGATCCTCTTACATCCGATAATGTCGATGAAGATAATATTAAAAGTAGCAGTAAAACATTCTCACTAAATAGAAGTGAATGGGATGATGAGTTTATTACAAGCAAAGAATTTATTGGCCCGATTTACAAGCCTGCTGAATGTAACAAACAGGACAAATCTGGAAGTTGTGGTGAATGTAGAAGTAGTGTGGGAGATCAGGGTGAACTGCATGAAAACAGAGATAAAAGAAAGGAGGCAAAGTCGATGGGGACTGTTTCTTCTGCTGTACCAGAAATGGATGATGAACTGAACCAGTTCTACAAGGAAATTCACCAGCTGGAAAGTGAAAATTTAAACACATTTCAGGAGAAAGAAACTGAAACCTCTCAGGAGCAATATTCTGCATATAATTGCAGTCAAACATCACAAGAGGATCATCAACGTTTATCGCTGGGCAGCCCACGACCATTTAATGAGAACGGGCAGTGTTTCTCTGGAGAAGAGCAAAGTAAGAAAACAAGCAGTGAGCAGCAGTTTGTCATAGAAACAGGTGGCTGGAAACCTGAAAATGCCTTTAATGGACAAATAGATTCTGAGTATTGGAACAGCTCAGTGCCTGAATTCAGACCTGCCTGGCAGTCAGCGGAGTCTTTTATAGTACCTCAGGGGCTTCTTCCTCCTAGACTGAACCATCAGTCGCATTTTCAGATACTGAATTCCCTGCCACAAAAAACAAATGCTTTCCCTTCTCAGCATGATGACTTTTCTTATGAAAATTACTGTGGTTACCATGGAAGTGATGATACCAACCGTCATAGTCCATTGCCTGATCCAAGTGCCAGCTATGTTGGTCATACTGATATCCATAGTGCTCAGGTCTTCAGAAATGGAAATAATGAGCAGAAAGGACCCCAAAATAATGGTTTCTGTGAAACCAGAGAAGAGTGTTGGAAAGATCCAAAAATGTACAGTGTGGAAGGAATGCACAGATTTTCTTCCTCGCAGTTCCCTGAGGAAAGATTTGGTTGTGCACAGAAAGTGCTTCTAATCCTAAGAGGCCTACCTGGTTCAGGGAAATCAACACTTTCTCGGTAAGTAAAGACTTAAAGCGTGGGAAGCTTATTCAAATAAAAAATTTAAAGAATTTTTAAAAAGTTGATCAGCAAGCACTTGGCAAACTTTGGTATTTGTGAAATAGGATATTAAAATGCGGTTATTTTTACTATGTGAGGACATAACAGTAAATATTGGAGTCATATGCTTTGGGGTTTGTCTCCATTAGTAAGAGTTTTGATGAACAGAAGCTGTTTTATGTTAATTTTAAAATGTTCTTTATATCTTATTCTGAAACTCTCGGGTAGCTTAGTATGTTATGGCCTGCCTCTTTTTGTATTCTCAAATTCCTTCATTTAAACAACAAAAAAAAAAAGGTCAAGTCTAGCAGCAGTAATTTGTCTGATCCAGAAGTACTTTTTTTATATTGATGCAGAAATCTTCAAAGACCATTAGAAGAATTTTGCTACTCTGAAAACATGCAATTTGTGTATTGCTATTTGTGTTTTCAGTGGATTGATAAAATTGTGCATAATCCCATCCATTTTTTCGTACTATACGTCTGTTCAATTTATTTGTGAACAGCACACAAGAAAAGTATCATTTTGTCTGATGAAGATACTTGTTGAAGCCTCTGACAGAGTTAAAAGTAGGTGCAAACTCCAGCTTGGATTTTCACTAACTTTTTGCCTAGTGTAAAAAGCACATAGGTTGGCATAGAACACAGGCCCTGTCCGTAGTAAATGAAAACAGGTTTCTCCTGCATACGAGAAAAGAAGCTACAATATCAGTATTTACTGATCGAGCTTCATCAAGGTACTGTCCAACACGAATGGGATGTCTTTTGTGGTTATGTTCTGTTGTATGCTAGTAGCCTATTAAATAGACAAGTGATCATGTTCTTCCTTGTTTTTTTTTTGTATAAGGGAGTAACATTACCATATGTTTTTTTCTTGATATTTAGGGGACTTTATCATAAAAGAATATCTATGAGAAATTTCTAACTCACGTATTTGTATAACTTTAACATTCTCTAGTCACCTGTTGCTCTATTTTGCAAATGTACATTTTTAAAGCTGCATGTGCCTGTGTGTGTATTATTACAATAATTTCTTAAATATGCAAAAACACAGAAAATTAAAAAAAAAAATAAAACTTGGAACAATATTGCTTCATTCAGTGTAGGAGTTGGATGATACTAAATATGTTGCTATTTAATGTTTTCCATATTTTCTGTGCTGAATGGTCTTTGAATCTTTCTCTAAGCACGTTGTTCATATTAGCTGAAAGATCCTGCATACCTACAGGGTTTTTTTTGTGAATATATTCCTGCTTCTTCATCTCCTTTTTGTAAGACAAATTACTAATTTCATTTAGCAGATGGGAAGGTGGGCGCTATGAGATCAGGGTCAACCATAGTCACGGAATTTGGGTGCAGAATTTGAACTGTGCAGGACTTGTTTTTCAGTGTATTCAACTACATGCAATTTCATGTGTTCAAAGCTTGCTTTCAATTGTTAATTCCCATGAAATCATGTCCCAAGGTCTCAGGTACCACGGGGTGGGCTGAAGGGAGAAAGGAGAAAAAATTGTAGCATCATAGAGTTCTGTAAGTGCAGGCTAGGACAGCAAATACAGTCCTGTGGACTCGTTATTACCCAAAGGTACCTTGGCAGTCTTGGCATCTTTAGCACCTTCAGACAAACCTCTACTGCTTGTGCTGGCAAAATGACCGTATTGGAAAAGCAGAAAATTGACATCATCTTTATGGGTCTGTAATAGAAGGGAACGAGTTGCATCTTGTAAGTGGGTTTCCCAAGTATATAATGACGACAGAGCGGTCGTGAGACCCAGGAATCATGAATTCCAGTCTGCTTTCTTTTTTTTTTTTTTTTCCAAGCTGTGGGTTTGTAAGTATAGCACTTTTTGTAAGTAAGTTTGTAAGTATAGCACTTTTCCTCCTGCTCCCAAACTTGATATCTGTGTCCTTAATCTTCTAATGAAGTCTACATTTTGCTTTGACTCTGTCATTACACCTGCTTGGAATTACAGGCATGCTTCTTGGCAGGGACTTCTGGAGGTCACCTAGCCCATTCTGCTTAGAACAAAACTGTTGCCATCACTGGATCAGACCAGTTGTGTTTTTCTAGCCTGACCTTGAAAACTTGCAAGTACAGTGTCCAGTCTCTCAGAACTTTTCTGGTGCTCGTAGGTCATATGCCCTTAACCATCTTGGTAGCCATTTGCTCAACCCTTTCACGTTTTTCAATGTGACTTTTGAAGTAGGAAGTCTCAAACTGGACCCAGTATTTCAGCATCGACCGCACAAGAAACAGATAGAGGGGGGATGGTAGCTTCCATTGAGCCACTTTTTCCATTGGCCGCTCTTTCCCTAATACAGTCCAGCATGTGGTGTGCCCTTCTTTTGTGGAGAGTACACTGTTGGTTCATCTTCAGTTTGTTATGTACTGTAATCCTCAGGTCTTTTCAGTAAGGCTGCTCAAGGAGTTGCTTTCCATCCTGTACTGATGTGTAGGTTTCTTTTGCACCAGGTGGAGAGAGAACTTGGCACTTTTCCTTGTCGAGCTTCATGATGTTTCACTTAGCCCAGTGCTCAGATTTCTGTGTCCTCCTGGCTAGAAGCCATAATGCTCAGCATGTCTGGCCTCCCCACCAGTTTGGTGTCATCTGCAAGTTCTCTGCCTCATCATCCAGGTTAATGGTGAGGATACTGAAGAACTTGGTTCCACCATCAGCCCCTAGTGTACTCTGCACGTACTCACTGGAAGTGTCAGAAGCCTTAATGCTTTCAAAGAACATTGCAGTCAGTGCTCTGTCCTCATCCACAAAGCCAGTTGCTCCATCAGAGTGCAGTCTGGTCTGGCCAATAAAGCAAGATTTACTTGTAAACCCTCCTTGACTCTTCCCGACTCCCTTGATTTCCTTCTGAAGTTTGGAAGTGGATTCCAAGAGGGTGCACTCTGGTAGAACCACAGAAGCTGAAGTTAGGTGAGGTTGAGCAGCCTATAGTTCCCTTGTTCCCTCTCTTTACTTCCCTTGAGTAGGGGCATAGCGTTAGCCTTTTCCTGGTCACTGGGGATTTCCCCTGATCTCCTTGATTTATTGCATACGTTCACCTGACCTAGACATCACAGCCTCCTGAGACTCATTCCAGTTCCCATCTATTTATCCATCTGCTTTCCCGTTTTACCCCAAAACTGGAAACAGCTCTTACCCAACCATAGCTTTTGGTCTGTGCCTAACAGCTTTGCTTCGGCCCTAAAATTCTAAGTGGATTTCTCAGCTCCTTCTTCTTCCCCCCTTTCTCCCTAGATTCATTTTCTTGTCCCAGTTTCAGCTGGTGGTATTGTCTCATGCCCAGGATAATCGTACCATTTTCTTCCTTGCATTTCACTCTTTTGCCTTGTCCCTGTTTCCTAGCCCTGCTGCCAGTTGCAAGTTGTTCGTTCCAGCTTGTACCACTCTGCTGCCCACATCCTTCATATTTTAAGCCAGTCTTGTTCCTTCTCTTGCCATGCTTAAGTTTGTGCTGGGAGAAATGCAATTTACAAGAAAACAAGCGCATGTACTTTGCCAGATACCACTTCCTCGATCCAAAGCATCTCTGAGAAAACCTTGGAATAATGTCGTGATAAAAATGCTGTATTTCTTCCTTCATTTTGGAAGTGATTGACAACTTAAAAAATTCCTAAACCAATTTGACCAGATAGACACCCAGCAATGGTATCTTTAGGCCAAGTAACAAAAGTGTGCTAAAATTTTAAGTAGTTGATAATGTGATTTTATAATGTGAATGCCATTGGGAAAATTTACAAAATATAGAATTGGATTTTTAGGATATTTTGCAACTAGAATTGGCATCAATTTCAGTTCACATTTCTCCACAAAAATACCTCAACATGAATTTGAAAAAAAGTTTAATGAAGTTGAAAGAATAAAATATTCATGTCATTTAAGAAGTACATTTGAAATTAAATCTGTTTCTAGGTGTATAAGGAAGTAGTCGACTTCTTCTGGGGCTGTTCTTCCAGAAAGCTGAACCTATGGAGCTCTGGAATGGCAAAGTTAAAAGAATATTTACAGCTGAACATAGAAGCACTTGTGTGCTGTTGTTTCTAATTATGCAGTTCTTTAAAAACATGGCTTGTAACAGTGTTTAAAGCATCATTTACATAATTTAGTACTACTACAGATTTTAAAGTAGTATTTAGTTACAGTCTAGTTCATTCTCTATGATGTTAGCTGTTTTAAATAGATAAATTATTTGATTCTAAGATTATTCTTGATTATAAAATCATCTTTGAAAGCAGGCTAACTAGAATGCAGCGTGGGGAGCTGTTTAAAGAACTGAAATTAAAGCAGGATTTGTGCATGTGTGTACACACTGGAAAAAATACATATTAGCTTGCTGACTAGTTCTCAAATGAACATTTTGGTTTCCAGATGAGTTTGGTGTGTAGAGCTAATACCTTCTGTTAGATCAACTAGCATGTCTAGGAAGAGTAAGTGAGCTGCTTTAATTTTGCTGTCTGCTTTAATGTCACTGCCCCACTGTGTTCAATTGCAGGGAATGGATAGGACGAACAGGCAGGTTTACAGCACTTGGGTAATACTGCTGCTCATTTCAGGCACGTGCACGTATCGATACTGACTGATCTGTAATTTGACTTGCATGTTAGAAATGTATTTATCTTCCCTGGTTTTCCTTCTCTGTTTTGCAGAATTGGGACCATCTCTTCATGGTGTTGGGTAGTAATGGTTTTCTTTGCACAGATGTGCTTCCTGTTGTTTCTGTTTGAATTCATGAGCCTTGGATAAATTTTATTTCCAAGTCTTACAACTTACAAGTGTGTAAATTATTCCATAGGATGTTGACAAGTGTGTTTGTGTTTAAAATTTTACTAAATTTTACTGAAAGGGTGAGGATTTCATTCCTCTGGTCTCTTTGGTGGTCAGTCTGCCTTTCCAGTTATTTGGTTTCAGGATTATTCTTGCAAATATAGTTTAGTGTATTAAATCTGTTACATTGGTTCCATAGGTTCATAAATTGCTTTGTATCCTGAGCTTTGAGGAATAAGAACAAAATATTTCAAGAATAAACTTTGTTGATGGACTTGCAAGATTGCCAAACCATGGTCACAGTGTTTCTTTATTGAAGTCTGGAAAATGCAAGAGAGGGATTTGAGTAAGTGAATTATTCTACACAATGCTGAGCAGTTCCTAGAAACACAAATAAAGACGAACAGCCCGTTAGTCGCTGCGCCTTGATTCACCAGTTCACATATATCCCTACAGAAACTGGGGAGTCAGGCTCCTGGGAGCTGCAGGGGTGTGCCTGCGGGTACTCAGCTAGCAGAGGAACCGTGTCACAGCTATGTGTTATCTCTGTGATTAGGTGTTGGGGTTTAACCCGGCCGGCAGCTAAGCACCACGCAGCCGTTCGTTCACCCTCTCCCATCCCTCTCTGGGATGGGGGAGAGAATCAGAAAGAAATGAACGCCGGTGGGTTGAGATAGAGACAGTTTATTAGGACAGGAAAGAAAATACTACTACTAATAATAGTACTACTGCTAATAATGTAATAAATACAAACAAGTGATGCACAATGCAATTGCTCACCACCCGCTGACCAACGCCCAGCCTATCCCCGAGCGGCCAGCCCCCCGTATTAATTGTTCAGCATGACGCCATATGGTATGGAATACCCCTTTGGCCAGCTGGGGTCAGCTGTCCTGGGTCTGTCCCCTCCCAGCTCCTGCTGCACCCCCAGCCTGCCCGCTGGCAGGAGAGCGAGAAGCTGAAAAGTCCTTGGCTTGGTGTAAGCACTGCTCTGCAACAACTAAAACATCAGGGTGATATCAACATTATTCTCATCCTAAATCCCAAACACAACACCATACCAGCTACTGGGAGGAAAATTAACTCTATCCTAGCTGAAGCCAGGCCATTAGGGCACATGGTCCTTACTCTGTAATATGCACATGCATTCAGCACCCAAGAAGTGAGTGGGAAAGATGGATCCAGTTGTTTCAAGTGCTATTAACAACAGGTGTAGAATACTGTGAGTAAGAAGATTGGCCCATGTGTGAAGAAATAATGGTGAGGTAACTTAATGAATACAAATTCCTGTTAAATACTTCATACAACAGTGGAGTCAATTAAAAAGAAAACATTATTTTTTATGCTGTATGAGTTACTGGTGCCATTTTATCTGCTGTAAAAAAAAAAAATCCTTCTGTGCTCTCCTAAACCAGTGTAATATACATCCTACCAAAAGGCAAAAGACTCTAACAAAAATATTGAACAATCCCAACAAGGTGGCTGTACTTTTGATGTATCATGCTCTGCTTTCTGAAACAGCACTGCTCTTTATTCTGAGGAAAACTTATACTCTGGAAAAGAGAAAAAGCAAAACGGAAAAAAAAAAAAACAGCTTGTGTGCTTCTTTGATCATGTTACTTGACAGATGCATTATTCATAGATTCTTCCATTCCCCAGTAATTTTAATTTTGTTACAAATCTGTGTTTTAAAAGCAAAAATAATCATCAACTTAATTGTAGGACAGTAAATATGTAGGAATTTAATTAATATACGGTACAGTGTTTTGTTGGTTATTTTTTGTTAAGTAAAACTGCATGGTTTTTTCTTCCTTTTAAGTTTTTAATGAATGAAGATCCTTAGCTTTGTAACTGATGTAATGTTAGGCCATTCACAGCCTTTAAACTATGGTCTCTAACAGGTCTACTGTTGCTATCTTTTGCCACGTAGACATCTCAAATCCTTGTGAAATTAAACTTAAGTAGCTCTTCCTGCAGCTATTCATGGGAAAGCTTGGTGACTTAGAACTAATATCCATTTATTCCCCCAGGTTATTTGGGATTTGGCCAGTTCCCTTCCCTTCCTGGCACCTCAGCAGCAACAGCACATCACGCATATTGCTAATACAGTTTATTTTTTGTAGCCTTTGGGCACGTTGCCTGTTTCCCAGTGTCCTGGTTTCAGTTAGGACAGAGTTAATTTTCCTCCTAGTAGCTGGCAGGGTGCTATGTTTTGGATTAGGATGGGAAGAGCGCTGATAACATGCTGATGTTTCAATTGTTGTAGAGCAGTGCTTACACCAAGCCAAGGACTTTTCAGCCTCTCTCTGTCCTGCTAGCGAGCAGGCTAGGGATGCAGCAGGAGCTGGGAGGGGACAGACCCAGGACAGCTGACCCAAACTGGCCAAAGGGGTATTCCATACCATCTGACGTCATGCTGAACAATAGATAGGGGTGGCTAGCCGGGGTGAGGGGGGGGCCGGCTGCTCGGGGATAGGCTGGGCATCGGTCAACGGGTGGTGAGCAGTTGCATTGTGCATCACTTATTTCGTACACATTATTACTATTAATACTATTATTATTATTATTTTTTTTTTTTTCCTGTCTTAATAAACTGTCTTTATCTCAACTCACAGGCTTCACTTTCCCGTTTCTCTCCCCCATCCCGGAGAGGGAGGGGGGAGGGTGAGTGAACGGCTGTGTGGTGTTTGGCTGCCAGCCGGGCTAAACCACAACACCCAGTCTGAGTAGCTGCCTAAATTTCCATAGGGCAGCGGAACCTGAGTGTTTCAATGGGCTGGAAATGCTCTGGGGCACTGAGTGCCTGTTGGCTGTTTACAAATTTAAATAGAGTATAGAATATAAAAACAGTCAAGGAGATCAGACTGTGGATCTGTAGATCTGACTTTAAACAGAACTGTGCTGTTGTCGCAGTTTTACAAGGTTTTCCTTGATATGAAAAAACCCTATCTTAAATTTCTTGTCATCCTTTATTGAAACTACAGTTCTTCAAGACATGGTAACCCATGGAGCTGCTGCTCTGCCTGGGGTGGTCTGCATTGATCTTGAACCACTTTTCTTGTGTCATCTTTTTGGGCTTTTCCTTGAATAGGCTCAACTGCTAAAGTTTCAGAAAAGCAGCATAGGAAAAAAAAATGAGAAAAGGTCACTTTCTTCTGGGTATAATGAATAGCAGTGGCTTGTAGATGCCAGGCTTCTCTCCGTTGATAAGGTGGATGTGAGTAAGCTTGTGTGGCCAGGACTGGGGGATAAAACGTAGAGCTGGAATAAAAGAGTATAGGATATTGAAGAAACGCACATGCTCTCCTGTAATCCTGACTTTCATTAGTGGGTCAATGCTGAAAGATTATTATGATCTTATACTTTTCCCCGAGAATAGGGAAATTGCTGTAAACATGAGTAGCTTGCTTTTGCTGTTCCTGTTCAACACATATTGTATCTGCAGGTAGCATGAACAGAGATCAGAGGAGGGTATATTTAGGAGAAGGATTTAAGCATCTGCTTCATTTCTCAGCTGTATCCAGATTCCATGATCAGATTGGTTCCTAGAGATAATTACAGATGAGAATTGATATGGAAAATGTTAATAAATTCAATAAATGACCATGAGATGCTCAGAACCTGTTGTAATAGAACCATAAAGTAGGTGGCTACAAACTTCTTTTAAAGATGGTGAGGAAAAAACAACGAAGAGGGGAGCAGTTGAGAGGGGGGGAAAATATACTTTAAATGGGAATTTGTATTGGAAATACTCCTAACTATACTTTTATAAACCAGTTTGACATTTGCAAGAGGCTCAGAAATAGGGCACAGATAAACATATTTTAGCTATATTGTTTGTGTGTGTGTTTTCTGTCTGAAAAATAAAAGTTTTAATATTTTTGCGTTTACCTTTGTTCAACAGTATTCTGCTTGGTGAAAGCTGTGATGGCATTGTACTCAGCACCGATGATTATTTTCGTCAACAAGATGGATATATGTATAATGTTGTTCAGCTTGGTGATGCCCATGACTGGAACCAGAAGAGAGGTTTGAATGCATTAAAGGAATTCTATTAAATTCTGTTTTTATTTAGAGGATACAAATATAGCATGACATGCATGGGTTAATGGTCTGACTGATAAGGAGCATATATATAAAAAAAAAAAAAGGTGTAAGTATAGGAGTGTAGATATATGTATATAAGTATAGGAGTATATGTATTTTAAATTTTTGTTATGTTTTAATTAGTATATATATACATTTACATTAGATTTTGAAATTGCGGAAGGTTCAGAGTTAAAGGAACAAAATCTCTTTTTCTGTGCTATGACCTGCTGATTAGTTACATTTGATACTAGTATCCAGATGTCAGAATTGAGCCTTTTTAATGCTGGCAACAGCAGAATATTCTTTTTTTTCTGTATCTTTCCTGATGTGTGGTTCAGCCAAGATTCATGGGAGAGTTTTTCTGAGGAAAATTCTAGTATACTTTTGTAGATTAACAGCTTTAATAAGACATCTTTCTTAATACTTAGCAGTCTACAAGGATTTGATTTAATTGGTAAAGAAATAGGTACCTGGGGTACAAAGGATAGGGGACAGACTGATTCTCACTCTTTCTCTCATTGTAAAATCTCATTATACGTTTGATCTGCTCCAAAGAGTGGACAAACCGAGCAACTCCATTGCCTGTGAACGCAGCTTAATCTCTCTGCTTTTAGTGTCTCAGACAGAAGCTTCCTTTCCATCATAAGAGGAATCCTTCTTTGCATCAAAAGATATGGAGATCCAAGGAAAAAAATCTGCAGGATAGGAATTAGCAATATTCTCCCCTTTTCTTCCACATCCTCACCCTAATAAAAAAAATATGCTGGGGAAAATTTATGAATGAATGGCGGAAGAATTTCGTAGAGCAATTATTAGAACTGTAAAAATTGTTTAAAAAAAAAAAAAGGCACTTTTGATGTTGGAGTGCAGCAATAATAAATATTTGAAATGGAGTTGCTAGTAGGAGTCAAAGGAGCAAAAGAGCTGCTAACAGCAGTTTCCAGATGAGAGGTCTCAGTACGTCACAAATGCAAGACCGCCAAACAGATCTCACTTGGTAGTGGCTTCTGGCTGTTTCTGGCTAGACCTTAAGATCTGTCCAATTCTGTATCATTTAGTTCTGCAGTGTTTTTGATAACCAGAGCGCTACATCATTCAGTGATTTTGGTAACTAGAACAAGAACAGCTGTGCCCTGTCGCATAGAACACCTCTGCTGCAGAAGTCTTTGCCTTGAAGTACTTCAGGATCCTGTGCTTTCATTTCTTTGTGGATCCTCGAAATACGTGAAATAACTTAAGGGGAATGGTAATCCTGATGGTAAGGACTCCTTTCTGATGGTCTAGACTGAAGTTTTATGTCGGTTATGTCAGCGGCATAGGTTATCTATATGTTTGCTAACGTTCATAAGATGAAATACTTACCTAGAGCTGTATAGCTCTAATGTCAGAACCATGGAGAAGGCAAGAATTTCCTTTTTTCACTAATAAGAAAATTATTCATTTAAAATTATCCTCCTTCTCTTTTTGGGGTGGGGAGGAGTGAATCTATAATACAGTATCTGTGAGAAAAAATTAGTTAAAAGTGAGACCCATTAGGAAAAACATATTTTATATGAACAGAATTTAAAACCTTTATTTTTTTTTACAAGACAGTGAATAACATGTCCTTGATACTAAAGCACATATGCATTTAATTTGAAGCTTG
Organism: Cygnus olor; assembly: GCF_009769625.2. Classification (NCBI taxonomy): domain Eukaryota; kingdom Metazoa; phylum Chordata; class Aves; order Anseriformes; family Anatidae; genus Cygnus; species Cygnus olor. The sequence continues at coordinate 185,884,157 of NC_049169.1, forward strand.
TAGGGTCCGCTATACAAATATTAGGAAATGTTAGAATTAATTTGCCATTGTGAATTTAAATGTGAAATCAGTCTCACTCTTACAGGGTTTTAGGCCCTTAGAGTTCACTTTTCTGTATTTGTTAAGTGTCTCTTACTGTAGTTCATCCTTTCACTCTTTTACTGGTAACCTATGGCTACCTTTAACATGTTTGTAATGTTCTTGACGGGTCCAGTTAGGTTTTAACTGCTTTTTTTTTTTTTGATGGTGACTAATTAATTACCTTTTTTTTTTTTTTCCCTTTTAAACAAAACTTTACCTAAGGAGTTACATCAGTATACTGTGCGCTCTAGCACTAAGATCCAGAGTTAAAACAAGAGAGGAGAATGATCTAAGGTAGTTGTAGCTGTAATTCAATCTTTCTTCGAAAGGTTTTGTAAATTTTGGCCCCATTATCTTCATTACCAAATTGGCTATTCTCTTGCTGCCTCTGTGAATTTTTTCTGAATTGCCTCTTTCAGGATTTTTCCCTTGCTTCTGACAGCCTGTCAGTTTTCTTTTCTAGATTCATGTCCGAGTGTAGTGGGTTTACGTGGCAAGGTTTTGGTAGCAGGGGACCATAGGGGTGGCTTCTGTGAGAAGAATCCAGAAGCCGCCCCATGTTAGGTAAGGGCCCCACCGCTGGCCAGAGCCAGGCCAATAAGCGATGTTGTTTGCGCCTCTGTGAGAGCATATTTAAGACAGGGAAAAAAAAACTGCTGGGGAACAGCGGCTGGGAGAGAGAGAGGAGTGAGAAACAGCCTTGCCAGGAGCCAAGGTCAGTGAAGAAGGAGGGGGAGAGGTGCTCCCCGCGCCGGAGCAGAAGTCCCCTGCGGCCTGTGGAGAGGCCCCTGGTGGAGCAGGCTGTCCCCCTGCAGCCCACGGGTCCCACAGGGAGCAGATCTCCACGCTGCAGCCCGTGGAGGAGCCCCCGGTGGAGCAGGTGGATGTGGCCTGGAGGAGGCTGCGGCCCATGGAGAGCCCCCGCAGGAGCAGGCCCCGGGCCGGAGCTGCAGCCCGTGGAGAGGAGCCCACGCAGGAGCAGGGGGTCTGGGGGGAGCTGCCGCCCGTGGGGGACCCGTGCTGGAGCAGTTTGCTCCTGGGGGATGGACCCCGTGGTACGGAGCCGTGTGGGAGCAGTTCTTGAAGAGCTGCTGCCTGTGGGCAGCCCACACAGGATCAGCTGGGGAAGGACGGCATCCCGTGGGAGGGACCCCACGGGGAGCAGGGGCAGAGAGGGACCATGAAGGAGCGGTGGTGATAAAGTGCTATAGACTGACGGCAGCCCCCGTTCTCCCGTTCCCCTGCGCCGCTAGGGGGGAGGAGGTGGAAGAGGGCGGGTGGGGGGAAGGCGTTTTTGGTTTCTTTCCTTTGTTTCTCACTTCTCTAGCTTGTTAGTAATAGGCAGTAAATCTTACTGTCTCCCTACTCTGGGTCTCTTTTGCCTGTCACGTTTATTGTTGAGCGATCTCCCTGTCCTTATCTCAACCCTTAAGCTCTTTGTGTTGTTATTTTCTCCCCCTTCCTCTTTGAGGAGGGGAGTGAGAGAGCGGCTGTGGTGGAACTTGGCTGCCCACCGGAGTAAAACCACCACACTGAGAAAGATCATTTGTGCAACGTTAATGAAACCAGAGCAATATATTCTTCAGTTTTTATGGCTTTCTCCACTGATTCTTAGTGCTCTAACATTTTATATTTGCTTTTTCTCTCCCTACCATCTACATAGTTACTTCCCAGACTCTTTTTTATGTAGTTTCTTCCTATTGTGTGGATTGATTCCATCAAGAAAAATCTACAATAACTTTTTTCTCAACAATAATTCTACAATAACTTAGGGTTGTTTTTTAGTTTGTTCGTTAGTTTTGTTTCCTTCGGATCTCCTCTTTATTCAGTGTACAAACTGAACACTATTTGCTGAATGGGCATGTATTTAACAGATGGCTTGTTTTTTTTTATAATCCTCAGTACTTGTTACTAACTTTTCATTTAATATATACTATTTTAACTCTGTTTACTGAAACATTCTTAATTCTCCTGGAAACTTTTTTTTGTATGACAGTAATCTCAGTATTTTAAGCTTTTAAGGTATTTCATTCATTTCATCTAGTTCATCATCTTAACTTCCTTGTGAGCACTAGCGGTTTTAAATTCATTTTTTTTTTATTGGCAAGCAGAGACACAGTTGCTAAAAATATTTTCCTATTTTGGATGCCAGACTTAGCAATTTAGACATTCTCTTCAGGATGTGTAGTAGTAATAGAACTTCATATATTCAGAATAAATTTTCACTGTCTTCATATTCATATGAGTTCATATCACTTCTCTAAATGATATTTGTAACTTTTTAAGTTGGACAGCCAAAAAATGAAGCTCATGTAAAGTAGTGGCCACTTGGTATGTTCAAGAACATTCACCAAAAGGTGATCCTTCTTCATTTGCAGGCATGCTGATTTAGCAGGATGTGTGATGTCTTTGTATGAAGGCTACATATTTCTTAGCATTTTGTTGGGGAAGAACTGCAATACCTAACCACAGTTCCCAGTTATGAATGCACCATGTGCTGCTGGTAAAGCTGGAACTTGGATATGGTTTTGTGCTGGTGATCTCTGTATTAATGCTCAGCAGGCCACATACTTTGAGCAACTGTGTTGCGTGGCTTTGACTTTACACTTCTTGTTTATCCCTTTGTATCAATTCACCACCACCTTGTTTCTGTGTTCCTGGTTTCATTTTTCTTACCTTTTTGCTCCTACTACTTTCCATTTCCATCTCTACCTCTCAGTACTTTGAATCTTTTTCTTAGAACAGTGTGTTTCAGTCAGACTATTGCAAAACAATTCTTGCATTCACCTTTTTATTTGAGTTATATAATTGTTTATTTACATGAACTAATTTGAATTACATAACTGCGTATTTACGTGCACTGTTTTTTCATTGCAGCAAAGCAAGCAATGGAGCAGGGAAGATCTCCGGTTATAATAGACAACACAAATACTCAAGCCTGGGAGATGAAACCATATGTGGAAGTGGTAGGTTTTGTTGTGAAATCATACCATCTGTTACAACCTCGCACATTTACCTTCACATGTGATAAGCTGGTCTGCTTTGTGCGAGACCATTTTCCTTACTCAAGTTTCTGAAGAGAGACAGCTTATTGATACAATCAGTAACTGGTGTGGCAATAGTCCAGAGCAATTTTAGGACAGACTTGATCTGATCTGCTTAGTGTGGAGTGAAAGCTAAGACAGGTTTGAGGGCAAGTGAAATTCAGTGTGCTACTATTGTAGAGTTAACTACATCCTTTTATTATACTGGTCTACAAACCTGTTATAGTCATTACTATTCATATTTTATATAATTATGATACTCATATGAAACATTTTTCTTTGCTTGCTGCAGGCTCTAGAAAAGGGATACAGAGTGGAGTTCCATGAGCCAGATACTTGGTGGAAGTTTGATCCTGAAGAATTAGAAAAGTAAGGTTTATGTTACAGAAATCATTGTACTTGTATGTATATGAGACACAGGCAAACAGATTTGCCCATTTATATATATATTTAAGGGGTTTATATTTTATCCAGTATCTTATTTTTTTCAAATGTGTAACTACTAGTATAAAATATATTTTATTTAAGTATGCATTTTGAGTTGTACCTTCAAATAGAAGTGTTATGGATATCAAAAGAGGTCCTGTCTTGTTGGCCCAAAGTAGTCAATATTAAAACTTGGTTGCATGCGAGTAGAAAAAGTGATTGAGCATTGTTGTGCTTCTGTTGTATGGAATGATTTAAGTTATCCTGAGAAATTTTTTGTTAAAAAACACTGAAGACAAGAAATAGAAGACAAAGGGAAATTATGCATTCAATTAAGAGTGCATAAGTGCCTTGTTATGTCTACTTTTTTGGATGCCTTAGTGCCAGGGAATAGTAGTCCGTTCCTAATCAGTGAAGGTTAAAAAGAAAGTTTGTGTTTTAGGTGGTTCTATTGCAGGATTTTGTGAAATTGTTCCCAGTCTTGAGAGGGTCTGTTGTAGAGTACTGTTGGACGTCGGTTACTGGTCATGTGCGTTGTGAGAGCATCTGGAAAGCTGTTTATTATTCCTGGTTAATTTTTCTTTTGGCTCAGGTATATATATCTGCTTCTAGGAATCTGTGAGGTACCAACCCCACTTAGGGAAATTTGTGTTTGAAATGCAGTGTAATGCTTTCACGGTTGATCCCAAGGAGTTCTCTTGCTGATTGTAATTTTACGTGCTTCCAACTGACTTGGCTTTTGTCATTGTTTCAGCTTTGTAAAATAGCCCCTACAATCCACCAAGTATGTTTGTGTAATACATATATTACTTACTTAGACTTTATTCTGCATTCTCTATAAATCTTTTAAAGTTGTCATCCTTTTCTCCTAAGCTGCCACTAATTTATTCTTAGAGATGGAGTTCTCTCTCTGTTGGATGAATTTTGTTGAGTTTTTCTAGTTATGGTGCGGAACTGCTACGTTAGGCAGGAAGCTGTCTTGGGAATCAGACATTTCTAAGATGTTCACTGTGAGATCTCCTTTGCTTGAGAAAGACTCAAATTTTCCAGAAAATGCATGTTTTCACACGGTCTGAATCTTGTTTTTAACTTTCATCCGGTACTATAATATGGTGACATTCTAGCAGTCTGGTGCGTTTCTCGATACCATTTTTATAGAGTTACGTCTGCCATAGCGCTTAGTGTTTAGAAATCTATGAAAAGCCTTATTGAAAGGAAAAGAGACGAGGTCAACACTGGCTGAATGGTGAATTCGTGATGTCAAGAACATGACAGATGTTTTAGTGTGGAATAGCTTTCAGAGTCTTTCTTTTTTTCTTGCAGCATGCCAATGAGGTACAAATTGCCTTTAGACTCGTTCATGTGTGATTTTGCTTTTAGTTTAGTTTTGTGCACGTAACTTGTGAAAACATCTTGATTTCACATGTATGTCTTGCAGTAGTGCTTGAGACATCTTGCATAGCATTTAGACCTTTCGTATAAAGGGTTTTATACTTTCAGATGCAATTTTTAGGATATCTTGGAAACTGCGGGTCAGAACAAATAAGTGGCAAAATGATTGGTAGAAGAGAAATGTTTTTGACGTGTTTAATGAGTGTTGGATGAAATGTTACCCTAGTTTGTGCTTGTATGCTTTCTGAGTGGCTGGTCAATTAGGAAACAGAACATTAAAATAAGTGCATTTGATTCAGACTTTTGGGAAATAATTGTCGTGTGTAATCAGTATTTTGGGACAGGTGGTGTTTTCTTAATTAAAAGTTACGTGCTGTCTGTATATACACAGAAGTGATACACAACATGTTTAGTGTACCCCATTTTCCTTCAGTATGCTCGTCAAACTGCAGTTTGGCATTGACCGCATCGAACTCATGCTGATTGTTTAAAGTAGTAATGCCTATGTAGGATTATTTTGCCAATATATTGTTGTGCTCTACATGGCAAGATTCTTTGAGTATAGAAGCATTCAACAGTGACAGAACTTTACTATTATCAATAGATTGTTTGTTTGTTGCTCCAAGCAAAAAAACCCAAAAGCTTTCAAAGTGTAACTACCTGTTAGGAGGTTTAGCTGGTATATCTTATTATTTAAGGGTGAGATGGCTTTATGTTCTTTCAGTATAGCCAAGCTGCCAAAAGATGAATGAAGACAAGCCCAAAGAGGACGTTTGCTTTGGGATGTGCTTTAGTGGTAGACTTGGCAGTGCTAGGTGAGTGGCTGGACTGGATGGTCTTAGAGGTCTTCTACAAATCTGAATGAGTCTGTGAATCTATGACATCCTAGCATTAAATGACCCTATACAACAGATTCATTCAATTTTTTTAAAGTAATTTCTGTGCTTGATGGGATTCTGCTGCTGGTGATTGTATTGTCCTGCCTTTTTCTTTAAGAAAAACTACTTGTTCATTCAAGTCCATTCAATTTTGGGTGAATGTGCACTTTATGCCATTTGCACTTGAGTTGTTTTCTTTTCCTAGCTGTACTGAGACAGGGAGAATCTTATATAACTTTGTACTTGCACTGGGTGGCACAAAAGGATTTAGACTTCCTCTTTTCCATTTCTTTATCATGTAAGTCAAGTGCTTTACAGAATTTCTGTATTTCTAGTGGTTGGCTTTTTCCTGTGCTATTAGCCTTGTTCATATTTGTGAATAAAATCAAAACTGTTAAGACTTGTTAGCTGATGAGTTTAACATGCTGCTGATCCTGGACATCTTTAGCAGGACGTGAAAATTAATAGCTGTTAGGTGGTGAGCCTCTTGTGGTGGTCACTGTAGCTTCTGATGTTGTCTCATCTGGAAAAAAATATCTGTGAGGGAAATACTCCACTTGATTCTGAGTACCTCTGAGATGCCCAATCTAAAAATCTTCTAAATCTTCTTCCAATCTAAATATGAAACTAGTGTGCTACCTACAGTATGCTTTGAGCTTTTGTGAACTTGATAGGTACTCCTTTGTTGCAATAATATGCACAAACTCCTAGATTTTTTTTTAATATTTCTCTATAGACTACCTTTTTTCCAGCATATCCTATTTGTCCCCCTTGTTGATTTCTCCCTTACAGAATTTAGAAAATTGTTAAGGGGACTCATGCCCCCTGTCCCTCTCAGAAAGCACAAAGATACCCGAGTGGTATGACTTGGAAATTATTCACCTTTGACAAGGTTTCTTGGTGATAAGAATATAGTGGGTTATGGTAAATTCTTGTCTACATTATAAAAAGATTCCATTTACATTCTGTGTCTATTCTTTTAGATTCAGTTCTGTTACGGTGCTGGTAATTCACTGACATTTAGTTTGTGCTTGAGCCTTGTGGTCTTCTTTTTAGCAGGGACTGAAATTCTGCTAATGTGATTTTTAAGGTGCTATTCCATAGATACTGAGGAGATAGATGCATTGCAATGTAGTATCACCAGAGAAGGACTGGTGGGAGATGTGGTGGTCGGAAACCATCTTGGACAGAGTGACCACGAAATGGTAGAGTTCTCTATTGTTGGCGAGGCCAGGAAGGGGACCAGTAAAACTGCTGTATTGGACTTCTGGAGGGCTGACTTTGAGCTGCTCAGGACGCTGGTTGGCCGAGTCCCTTGGGAGGCGGTTCTGAAGGGCAGAGGAGTCCAGGAAGGCTGGGCGCTCCTCAAGAAGGAAATCTTAACGGCACAGGAGCGGTCCGTCCCCACGTGCCCAAAGACGAGCCGGCGTGGAAGAAGACCGGCCTGGCTCAACAGAGAGTTGCGGCTTGTGCTTAGCAGGAAAAAGAGGGTTTATAATCTTTGGAAAAAAGGGCAGGCCACTGAGGAGGACTACAAGGATGTAGCGAGGCTGTGCAGGGAGAAAATTAGAAAGGCCAAAGCTCATCTGGAGCTCAACCTGGCTACTGCCATTAAAGACAACAAAAAATCCTTTTACAAATATATCAATGCGAAACGGAGGACTAAGGAGAATCTCCATCCTTTACTGGATGCGAGGGGAAACCTGGTTACTAAGGATGAGGAAAAGGCTGAGGTGCTTAATGCCGCCTTTGCCTCAGTCTTTAGTGGCAATACCGGTTGTTCTCTGGATACCCAGTGCCCTGAGCTGGCGGAAGGGGATGGGGAGCAGGATGTGGCCTTCGCTATTCATGAGGAAATGGTTGGCGACCTGCTAAGGAGCTTGGATGTGCGCAAGGCGATGGGGCCCGATGGGATGCACCCGAGGGTACTGAAAGAACTGGCAGAGGAGCTGGCCGAGCCGCTTTCCATCATTTATCGGCAGTCCTGGCTATCGGGGGAGGTCCCAGTTGACTGGCGGCTAGCCAATGTGACACCCATCTATAAGAAGGGCCGGAGGGCAGACCCGGGGAACTATAGGCCTGTCAGTTTGACCTCAGTGCCAGGAAAGCTCATGGAGCAGATTATCTTGAGTGTCATCACGCGGCACTTGCAGGGCAAGCAGGCGATCAGGCCCAGTCAGCATGGGTTTACGAAAGGCAGGTCCTGCTTGACGAACCTGATCTCCTTCTATGACCAAGTGACGCGCTTGGTGGATGAGGGAAGGGCTGTGGATGTGGTTTACCTTGACCTCAGTAAGGCTTTTGACACCGTTCCCCACAACATTCTCCTCAAGAAACTGGCTGCGCGGGGCTTGGACTGGCGTACGCTTCGCTGGGTTAGAAACTGGCTGGATAGCCGGGCCCAGAGAGTTGTGGTGAATGGAGTCAAATCTGGTTGGAGGCTGGTCACAAGTGGTATCCCCCAGGGCTCGGTACTGGGGCCGGTCCTCTTTAATATCTTTATCGATGATCTGGATGAGGGCGTCCAGTGCACCCTCAGTAAGTTTGCAGATGACACCAAGCTAAGTGCGTGTGTCGATCTGCTCAAGGGCAGGAAGGCTCTGCAGGAGGATCTGGATAGGCTGGAGCGATGGGCTGAGGTCAACTGTATGAAGTTCAACAAGGCCAAGTGCCGGGTCCTGCACCTGGGGCGCAACAACCCCAAGCAGAGTTACAGGCTGGGAGATGAGTGGTTGGAAAGCTGCCTGGCCGAGAAGAACCTGGGAGTACTGGTTGATAGTCGGCTGAATATGAGCCAGCAGTGTGCTCAGGTGGCCAAGAAGGCCAACAGCATCCTGGCCTGTATAAGAAGCAGTGTGGCCAGCAGGTCTAGGGAAGTGATTGTCCCCCTGTACTCGGCTCTGGTGAGGCCGCACCTCGAGTACTGTGTTCAGTTTTGGGCCCCTCGCTACAGGAAGGACGTGGACGTGCTCGAGAGAGTCCAGAGAAGGGCGACCAAGCTGGTGAGGGGTCTGGAGAACAAGTCTTACGAGGAGCGGCTGAGGGAGCTGGGCTTGTTCAGCCTGGAGAAGAGGAGGCTCAGGGGCGACCTTATCGCTCTCTACAGTTACCTTAAAGGAGGCTGTAGTGAGGTGGGGATTGGTCTGTTCTCCCACGTGCCTGGTGACAGGACGAGGGGGAATGGGCGAAAGTTGCGACAGGGGAGTTTTAGGTTGGATGTTAGGAAGTACTTCTTTACCGAAAGGGTTATTAAGCATTGGAACGGGCTGCCCAGGGAGGTGGTGGAGTCACCATCCCTGGAGGTCTTTAAAAGACGTTTAGATGTAGAGCTTAGCGGTATGGTTTAGTGGAGTGCTTAGTGTTAGGTCGGAGGTTGGACTCGATGATCTTGAGGTCTCTTCCAACCTAGAAATCTGTGTCTGTGTCTATCTCAGGTTCTTAATGGGCCAAGTGCTCACTGAAAGCAGCAGCTGTTCATTGAACACTGCAATGACAAGTTTTTTGGCTGCTCTTCCCTTCCCTTCTCTGTCTTTTTTGAGTATATTTCTAATTTTTTCTCAAGAATTGGTAAAAACTACTAGATAAAGTATCATGAGCATGCAGTGTTAGTTCAAAACTAAAATTTTTCCTCATTTTATATAGAGATTTATTGATGAGAAATACTGTCATCAAGTCTTGATACCATGTAGTTCCATTTCTTTTTGTTTCTTTGAACATTGCTTTCATAAGTAATAGTCTATAACACATTATTCCCTCTACCTATTAGCTAGTATACAATGCAAAATTCGATGAATAAACAAAATAAAGTCTTTCTAGGATTATTTATGTATGTTTTCCTGGTGAATAACATCACATTTCTATATGAAGAAGAAAGGCTGTAATTGTTTTCTGTTATTTAATATATTCAGTGTTGAATTGTTAAAAACAAACAAACAAAAAAAACCTTAACACACATTGCATATTAGGGGAATGAGAATACAGTGTAATGAAATTGAAATTTCAAATGTCACAGCATTTTAGTTTAAAAATGTATGCAATCTCTTGACTTAGTTGAATGTATGTTTTTCAGTTATCTAAAGCTTACTGCTAAGTAATGCAGGAAAATACAACTGTTTTTTATAGATATGAAAAGCAAGAAGAAAAAATGTGAAATTAGTTTTTTTCTTAAAGACTGTAAACATAAACATACCAGACAATTTATTCAAGTTTTTATTTTTGTAGGAGGAATAAACATGGGGTCACTCGTGAGAAGATTGCTCAGATGTTGGAACGATACGAATATCAAATATCCATACCTATTGTCATGAATTCAGTTGCACCTCCTCACAAACACACACAAAGGCCACCTCTGCAGCGAAGACATAGGTGGGGAGGCAATACAGACTCATGGAATTCTTTCACTATTTCCAGTAGCCGATAACACAGTTGCAGTCAGTTATAAAAATCTGTTACTTGCCCTTCTAAAACACATCATCACCTCCAATAAAGTAGTGGATTTTCTGTTTTAAATAGGCCTGTTTCAAGACCGTTCCCTTCTGGAGGTTGTTCCTTTAACGGACTTGCATGTAAATAAAATTGTACATTAAATGTTTTAAAAATATATATATTTATTACAGTTGTAATAACTTTGATTTCAGTAAAATATTTGATATAGTATGAGGTATAGCAGTCTTCCTTCCTAAACTTAAGACATGATGTTTTCATATAACAAGTAACTGTTGAACAGTTTTTTTAAAGAGGTCCTATTAGATACCTTTTAAAACAGAATTAACACCCAGAAGAAGAGCTTATTTATGTAGTAATTGATTTTAATGATTCTAATTTAGACTCTTTATCTTTTATGAGGTCTTTTTGAAAACACTTATGTCTTGGATTGTCCTTTCGTTTTAATTGGTATATATTGACAATTGGCAAACTATTGGCATGTATTTTCTGGCTTTTTGTCTCAGAAGCTCATCTCAGCTGAAGCAGCATTCTGTTAATACAGTGTTCACCAGCCTTAAACTCTGTAACCTCAATTCTTTAATTTATTTATTCATTCTCAGTGCTAGCAGCATGTAGAGTATGACTGTGTTTGTGCACCACCAACTCTTTTTGTACTTAAAAAACTAAATGTTCTCACTACAAATGCCAGTTTCGTTGCTTTTTCTAAGGCAATTTCTTTCATCTAGGATAAAAATTAAGTACTTGGAAGTATCAATTCAATACAAATACTGGAGATAGTTCTGTAAAACCATGTTGCATTCTTAATTTTGGCACAGGCAATGTGATCTGTTATTCAGCGCATAACAACGAATGAGACAGCATGGAGATTGACTAATTTTTATCCTTTTTCACTTAAAACCTGATGAATTCATAAGTTTTGACTTCGCTTGCTTTCTAACTGCTTGCTGTATTAATAAAATACGTTTGTCTTCGATGTTGTTTTAGTAGTTCAATGCAAGTTTTTGTTTTCAAGCTTTTGTGATTTTTATTCAGATGAGCATTGCTAGTAACCTGTTAGCTGAAATAACCTATCTTCAGGTCTAACTGTGTTTGACTTCCTTAAACACTAAATAAGTAAGTCTTGAATAGGAAGGCTTGTTGAGAATGTGAGAACATAACTAAAATTATTATTATTATTATTACTATTATAATGGTGCAATAGTCATCAGAATTTTGAAAATTCTGAAGCCAGCATGATTTTTTGTTTTAACTTATTGGGAGTTTCTATGGTGGGCCCTAAAAGTTGCTTTATCTTCAAGTCTTCAAGTCTTGAGTAACATAAAAACCTGGGTATATAATGAATTATCTTTCTGTGGTTTTATACAACTACTGTGTGTCTACATTTGTACAATTTAATGTATATCTAGAATAACATTTTCATAAAAGATTTTGTTAACTGTAAGAGTCGAAGTATGCAGTTTCACATTTCAGTAATGTTTTAATTATTTGAAAAATAATCTATTTCAAATAGTGCACAGTTTCTTAATATATTGAACTACTGTTTATGTATTAAAAAGAAGCAGCTTTCCAATTATATTAATGATCTTACCTTGTTGTATATTATTCATACCAATTGTGTTTACTGTATTTTAGTTTTCATAGTCATCTTTTTCCATGTCTCAAGAGAATCATGGAAATCATTGTCAATGGTCAGTAATACTTCAATTATCCTGAAGTTTTTATATTTAAATATAAATTACATTTCAACAGAGAGGAAGATAAAAAGGTTTTAGAGAGACTTATTTTATTTACTCACATGATCATAATTATTATGACTTTAAGTCATAATAAAGTGATAAAATTTATTAATTATATATGATATTCAGGCAGTGTGCTAAGATATGACAAAAAAGGTGATTATTGAAATTTGGCGTTATATCTTTTGGTACCCTCTGTCTTCAGTTTTTTGAAAGATTTTAGAAATATTCTTATTTGATATTTATGTCTTCTTTAACTGAATTTTAGTATTTAAGTAGATAGGAATTAAGACTGTTTTAAAAGGATGCAGCATATTTGTGTTATATATATGTTTTTAATAAATTGATGGATGGTGAGTATTTTTGATATGCGAAGCACGTTGATCAGTATAGGCTTGCTATCTGCCAAGGGATATGTAACAAGAACAGAATGCTTTGCAACTTGTCAGAGTATCAAACACGTACTGTAAACTGCTTAATCTATAAAGCTGTATTCCAAGGTAAGTCCATGGTAGGTGAAATCGCCATTACTGTGTAACACATGATCTTTGTTTTGTTATATATATTTCGTGAGGGTTTCACATCTGTGGCTTAAGCTACTAACTAGAAATATGCGTGTTTCTGAAAGAGAAGTTGATTTCTTTTCATCCATGATGGCATATTACACTACAATATTTATATGTTTATAAAAAACAATAAAGAGAGGATGTGAAATACATGTTACAGGTAATGAATTTCAAAAATGACTTATTAAAATTTAAAAATTTCAAAATGACTTATTTTGTCAAAAAGTACATGCAAGAAATGTAATAACTCCTATTTCAATTGGACCTGGGCTCTAGATATTTTTTCTGTCTGGCATAGCATTTATGCAATACACCTATTAATTTGTCACACATACTAACAGTATACCTAGAATTAAGGTTTTCTGTTGTTTTTGATTTTTAGTAAATTGCTAGTTCATAGTGTATGATGAAATAATAGTGTTACAAATGCAGATTCTAAGTATCTGTTGCATACTTCAAGCTAGTGAGATTTGGTAAGTAAATTTAAACAGAAGAGTTAAGATACTTAGCTGTAGTTTTACCATCCTGCTCTTCTAAGCGTGAAATTTAAATCAGAGTTAGTCTGCAGAACATACATAATTTGATAGCAGTTAGCAACACGTAATTGTATATAGCTATAAAGGAAAAAGAAAGAGCTCTAGTTTTATTGCTTAATCTAACTGCTGTGTTTCTTGTTTTATTAGTTTATTTCCTAAAGTATTAAAAGCTTTGACAGATGATTTAGTGATTGTCTTTTCTTACATCTAAATAATAATAATAAAACACTAGATGTTCTAATGTAACAACATTTAAAAAAAAAAGTATTAAATGGTGTCCTATTAGGAATTCTGTCTTCTGTTCTGGTGTCCATGTCCTTTTTAGATTCAGTCTAATCTATTTTACTATGCAGGGTATTTTTTAAGCTTTTTTTCTTTAAAGAAGAAAGCCAAGATTTTTTCTTTTTTCTTTTTCTCTTGAAATGTTCTACAGAGATGGTAGATTTATTTCTTTCTCTGTTAATAGATAACTGAAGATCATGCTTGTCTAACTGGGATGAGACCCATAACATTTGATAACATTTGTATATGATTATTTTCTGTCTTTCATGGTGTAATTTAGGATGTCAGGCTTTTTTTTTTTTTGACCGGTATGATTCATTTTCAGTGAATTAGGAGAAAAAAAGTGTTTTTGTAATTTCACATTCCTGTGTATGATAGCTGTAGTTTTGAACTTCTGCTTCATCCTAGCAAGCACGTTTCCTGGAAGGAATTCTTTCCCTCTCTGCTGTACATCATGGGGGTGAGACAACAGGGTGTATGTTGAGAATTGAGGGGTTTCCATACAAAAGAAAACAGGCCTGTATTACACCTCCCAGTAAGTAGCAATAAGACAACATTGTGTTGAAATGCAGTTCATACAATTGAAATCAAATACTGAATTTAAGAGTGTTTGGCTGTTTCATATAAGTCAAATGTGTGGAAATGTTTCACCTCACTGTTTCTACAGTGACATTTTTTCAATATTTTTTCCTTTTTTCAATATTTTATCTTTTCATCCTTTTGAAATAAAAGCAAGAGCAGTATGGTTTTGCTGAAATGTTATTTGTTAGATTAAAACTCTCTAGTGTTTGAAAAGTATTGCATCTGGAATGGGTCTTTGCAGTTTTCTTTTAGCTGATAATGCTGTTTCCACATCGAGAGCTACTTCCTTCCTCAGGTAGGCTGTCCTTGACCATTTACCGTGTACTTTACTGGTATATCGTGCTGCTGTAACATCATGTTCTGCCAAGTCAGCATATATTGTGTCTGTGAAGTAATTTTTTCTCAGTCGTACTTGCAGCCTTTTTATGGTTTTAAATATTTTTGCATTTTTAAGTTGTCACTTAAATTCAGCATCAACTTTTCTAATGGGGTCCCTCAAACTGGTAAAGAGTAGCTGCTTTATAATCATGTGGTCGTCCTGTTTGTCCTTTTCATGTATTGGCCTGATGCTAACTTTGTGAGTATTGTAGGATTTCTGAAAACATGCTAGACAAACATTTTCTGAGCACAATTTTTGGAACATGTTATCTAACTACTGATTAAAAACAAACAAACATACATTAATTCTTCAGTAGATTTTGTTTAATCTCTCAAATTACTAACAGACTAAAAAGTTCTGCCTTAGCTGACAGGTTAAATAACTTGGCATAATATTTCTAAGGGGTTTATTGTATCATTAGAAATTAGTTATGGGGCTATAATCCTGTTTGGCTGTCCTTTCATTCATGATACTTATGATCATTTTTATTCCTTTACCATCAGTTTTGGTAACCTATGGTTACCACAGATAACTGTTAACCTCTATAACAACTTCCTGAACAGCTTTCTCACACCTTGTTCTTAACACGAGGAGTTTCTTATGGCTCATGGGCCTGATTTGGAGTGCATTGAGCCATATTACTTTTCCCTTGTTTTGCATTTTTCCTTATAGCTTCACTCTGTAAGGTGAACACATTGCTCTCCAGGACTCATGAAAACAAAAGCAGAGTTATTGGATCTTTACCTGGAGCAAGACAGGTGTACATATTTGAGCTACATTTGCAGATTATAGATCAAACTGTTTGGTACATGCTCCAAACATTCAATGAAGTATACCTGAGAAAACTTCAAAGCTATTTTCACTTCATGAAACCTGTAGTTACGAGACTGTGCTCATGGCTGTGCAGAAAAACTGTATTATATATTGGAGAATAAATCACATTGTATATATGTATATATTGAAAGCACAGTTAAAAGCTTTGGGTTTCATCCTGTGTTTTTGTTTCATTCCAGCAGTCTAGAATGACTTCTTGTTCCTAATAATGTAGGTTATGTCCATAGCGCTGCCCTTTTTGGTCCTAGATCTTGAGGAGAGGCTTTGTTGTGAGCAAAGAGATCTGACAATGGGTTAACTTTCTACTGCTCTGAAGGGAAGTGAGTTGTAAAGAGATGAAATGAGTTTGTCTTTTGGCTGGTTGGTTTGTGGTGCTCTTGTTGAGAAGGCCCAGCTTTGAGCTCCCTGCTCCTAGTAGGATGTGAGGGCCACACGGTGCCCAGGGGGAGGCTGAGAGGAACTGGGCCTGTTCAGCCTCAAGAGCAGATTGCTTCTGCTGAACAGAGGCTATAAAGGTGGAGCCAGGCTCTTCACAGATGAGAACCAATAGACAGAAGCCACAGCATGGGAAATTACAGTTAGATCTTAACAATCCACAGCGAGGGTGGTGAGACAGAGGCAGAGTTTCCCCAGAGGTTGTGCAATTTTCCACACTTGGAGCATTCAAAACTTGTCTGGGCAAGGCACTGAGCAGCAAGGTCTAAGTTGGTATTGTTTTGAGCAGATGTTGGACCATATGATCTCCAGAGGCCCTTTCTGGCATAAATCATTCTACTTTAATGGATATAGTGATAGCAGTGTCCAGAATATCAAAAGAGCTATTTAGCCCATATCAGTCTTAGCCCATATGATATACCAAAGGAGAAAGATCAATACACAAAAGTAGTAAGTGAAAGGCCAGTATGATAAAGTACTGAGATTTGTTTTTATTTTTATTTTATTTTTTTTAAAAGATGCAATACTGTCCGGAAAATACACATTATAATTGAATGTTGTGTAGCTCTCAATATTTCACACAGCATTTGAGATGCGCAGATTAAGCCTAATACTTACTGTGACTGTTCTCAATAACAACAGTGTCTGCAGTTAGACGTATTTAAATTTTAGTGTTGCTGTCATCTAGGCTATAGGTTGGGTACTTAATGTTTGCTGTTACTGTTTTCTTTATTATATTCCTCTTGCAACTTTTCTTTCCCCCCTTTTGTCTTGTTCTGAAACTGTGCCTTTCTGATTTGGCATGATCTTCTCTACCCTATGTGTTTTTGCTATAGTTTGCTTTGTAATTCTGGAGCCATTTCCCCCTTCTGTTTCCTTCCCTGAACTATCAACTTGTGTGCAGAGCTACACCTTATTCTCTTTTTTTTTTGTTTTGTTTTGTTTTTTAATGCCTCAGCTCAAGCTGATGCTGATTTAAAAACTGAGATTATTAATTCTCCCCCACCCCTAGGTATCCTTTTGAATTTTTTCCTGTTCTGCTGACAGTAGTACTTTTTGTCATACAATGTATTTTTCTTCATCCATTCTTCTCTTAGCCTTATGAAGTTTGTGGAATCTTCTTGTGTTTTGTTCTCAGGAGTACAGTCTGTGCTGTAGGTATTTAATTACATGTCTTTGCTACAGTTTTGTTGGCGGAAGCTATTTTAAATACAGCTGAAATCTGTTATCTTTCACTGAAAGTTCCTAGTAGAAAATAGGTTATTGCATACCTCCAAATAGTCCATTCTGCTTTCATTGTGCTTCTGTTGCTTCCTGACACTCCCACCCGTGGTTTTCATCAACTTGATTTTGGTTGTGTCTTAAAACTTCATTTTACATCTGTTTTCTGTGTGAATATGCCTCAAGAAGAAAGGCCAACACTTCACCCTGTAAATCTGATTGTTGACTTTAAGACCTTTTTGTTGTGCTTGCTTATGACTAAATTCTGGTTTTGATGGCTGTTATCTATGTATCCAAGTACTGACAATACATCACAATATGTATTTCTCTATTTTTTTTGGTAAAAATAGCGCTTTTTATTTATTTACTTCAAGTGGCTTGTACACAGTAAGGATATTTTTCAGGAAATAGGGTCAGGAAAGTGTCTGTGGACCGCATTGTAAGACACGTTTTATGTCACGATCTCATGAGAGCCTCAGCAAATCTGCCTTTTCCTGGGCAGAGCTGCTTGAGCAGAATTGCATAAGCACATGCCTGAAAAGCAGTAGATTGTAAAGGAGAGGAATTGTGAAATGGATTGTGGGGCAGCTCACAGCATTTAACTTCTGAATGCAAATCTTATTTCTTCTAAAATCAAGGATCCACTCAGATTCGATACTGTCTTGTATTTTTTGAACTGCTTAGGTTATATACATCTGTGCTATATGATAAATCTCTAACATTGTTTTAATTTTGAATGAAAAAGGCTGAGATTTTTTAAGGTGATCTGTTATAGTTGTGCATGTTTTTTCAATATCTGTGAATTGGATGTTAGTCAAGTGGGCTTTGCATTTGCAATGGATGCTGTTTGGTCAGTTGCAGTCCTCACCTCAGTGTACTTCAGCTGATGGTTTCCAACCTGGACCACCAACTTCATAGGATGTTGTATTTAAAGTGTGCTCTGCTACTGCTGAAAGTGCTTAGGATTTTGTGAGAAGTAATTGCTTCACATCTAGATGTATAATAGTGCTAGGGTTTGTCCAGAAAATAATGCAAAACACAGATTGCTCGTTGTGTGGGACAGTGGGATTTTTATATCCTATTTTAGAAAGAGTTCCATAAAATCTTATATAGAAATGTCTTTATATCAATAATAAATTAAGGAGCAGCGCTGCACAGCAGATTACACCAAACTTTATTAACAAGTGTACATTTGACAATAGTTCATGTGTCTTCAAACGGCTTCTCAAAGCAGCATATTTGTCTAGCCTGGATTAATTTCAAATAGGTTGTCCTTGTGATTGAGCTGATATCATCCAATTAATAGGGCTGTTACTGTAGAAATGTTATCAAACTTGCAAACATGGTTTATGCTGTACTTCCAGTGCACACTGTTGACATCTGCATCCATATTAAATGTTCAGAGAGGGAGCTTAAATGAAAATTGCATCCCTTTAAGATGGATTCAGATCACTTGTGGTATTTCATTGGGTCCTTTTTATCCTCCTTTTGCTTTATAATGTTGAGCCCTACTTAATGTTGCAGAGAAATCCAGTAAAACAAAAAACAGTGTCTCTTCTCTGTTAGCATCCATTGGTACCTGTTGTCTCTTTGTTGTTTTATGTTCTGGTTAGTATTTTGGGTTGTGTCAGGTGAGATCTTTGTGGCACCTAAATGAGGTTGAGAGTGGCTTTTGAGTTTTCACTTGTTCAGGAAGCAGATGTGTGATACCGGGCAGAAATATACTCAGTGCGTGTGTGTGTATACATATATATTAATGGGTATATTCAGGATAGATTTCCTTAATGTTGATCAACATATTCCATGACTAAAGAACCAAAAGAGGAGATTGGCCCTTTCAGTCAGAAGACAGTGATGGTTTTCACTAACTGGGCAGACAGGATCAGTTCGATCACTCCACCCAAAACATCTTGTGGACTGAATGGACCATCATATGAAAACTGAATTTCTGTGTCCAGTACCTCAGGCAGTTGAGATTTTTGGAGTTTTGGATTGGTTGTATTTTCGTTTGTTGATTTTACTTTGAAATGAAGTGGTGAACTTGCACGTGGATGTGATTAAAAGGACAGCTTCTCAAGAGATGCTGTGATCAAACCAATTGTATGCTTTTGTCTGTGTACTCTCTAGATCACTGCCTCTTGTGTCTGGACTACAGCATGGCAGGAATCTGATGGCTGATCATATATTGTGTGGAACTGTATAAACAGCAGTCCTGCAGAAGTGGTAAAGATTGGGGTAGCTCTTTGAGCATTGTGAAGAAATAGCATATTTTGTAAAGATTAATTCTCACTACTACTGGCAATGCTGTTGGGAGATGAAGTAGCGACTTTCTTTAGATTGAATCCAGTTAGTAGGATCTTTACTGGTTTGGAGTGGGGAGCATCAGTTTACAACACTGGAATGTGCAAACATTTCTTAGGAATCATGTATGGTAAATTTCTATAAGGTGGGCTGTGAGGCATCCCAACATGCTGCTGCTGCTGAAAGGAGTTAACCTTGCTCCTACCACATCCTTACTCTTAGCTAGACACTTATTTTACTTCTTTTTTTGGTGGGTTGAATCAGCTCAACAATAAAATTAAGTACTTGCTTTCTTTTCCATGCTGGCTCAGGCAGCTAAATCCACCCAAAAAGAGGGTGAGACAGGTGGGTAGGACAGGTAGCAGAATCATAGAACCATTTAAGTTGGAAAAGACTCTTAAGATTACCGAGTCCGATCATCTCCCTAATGCTGCCAGGTCCACCATTAAACCATGTCCTTAACCATCACGTCCGCATGTCTCTTAATAGCTCCGGGGATGGGGACTCCACCACTTCCCTGGGCAGCCCATTCTGATACTTGACCATCCTATCCGTGAAGAAATTCTTCCAGAGATCCAATCTAGAGTTCCCCTGGTGCAACTTGAGGCCATTTCCTCACTTTCCATCACTTGTCACCTAAGAAAAGTGACCCACACCCACCTCACTGCAACCTCCTTTCAGGTAGTTGTAGAGAGCGATGAGGTCTCCTCTCAGCCTCCTCTTCTCCAGACTAAACAACCCCAGTTCCCTCAGCCGCTCCTCACAGGACTTGTGTCGGAGGAAGTGCACGGCCAACATCTAGACCAAAGTAGGAAAGGGTGACTTGTTGAAAAGCACAGATTTAAAGTGCTAAGTTGGATGCTCATCTGTCTAATGGAATTTCAAGAAGCCCTGTATTGCTGAGGAGCTATTTTTTAAGGTGTCAGGCTCAAAGTTATTTTGCATGTCTTTTTTTCCTGTTCCTTAATCACCTAATACTAATGTTCTATTTGGCTTTGAGGAACTGCAGCTTTAGCACTCATTTAAGTAAAGGGAAGGTATTGCCCAGAGAAGCTGTGGCTGCCCCATCCCTGGAGGTGTTCAAGGCCAGGCTGGATGGGGCTTTGGGCAACCTGGTCTGGTGGGAGGTGTCCCTGCCCATGGCAGAGGGTTGGAACTGGGTGGGCTTTAAGGTCCCTTCCAACCCAAACCATTCTGTGGTTCTGTGATATGCAACTAAGAAGGCTGGCACTATGAATTTTTCTCTTTGTTGTTGTTACTCCAAAGTTATAGCTACCATTTCTCTTTGTTTTTGAAATAAAGTTAGCTCACAAGGAGTTCATTCGACATTAATTCAACAATGTTTGTGGACTTCTTATATATTATTGTAAGGTAAGAAAGGTGGAGTGTATCCCAGTAGATACCATTTTATATAAGCAGCTTTACTGTAACTCTGATAATGAAAATCCATTCCGGAGTCTTTGGAGATTAGTGGTAGTATAAATTTCTCAGAGAGCATGTACCTCATTGCTAAATGTCATATAGAATTTCTTTTTTAATTATCAATTCCTCTATACCTTATTACAGAAATGCCTGCAGACATTTTTTTTGTATCAAGCAGACATCAGCTTAAATTAGAGCTGAAGTTTGTTACAACGAACTTTAAAAAAAAAAAAAAAAAAAATCCTGATTTTGCCATTTTCCAGTAAAAAAGCATTGCTAACTTGTCTAAATTGTTTTCTTTGCATGTTCTACCTCAGGCAGCTGTCATGAAAATGTGTTTGTTTCTCTGGTAAAGAGTGTCATTGGAGCACTACCTCCAGTTAGGCTGCAAGAGCTAGTTTGAGCATTAAATTACAATCTGGAAGTCACATGTAATAGAGTTACGGCAAAAAGCTTTTAATATTATCTAAATGGTAGGGTGAGAAATTTCAAAGTATTGTGAATTCCTATTTCAGCAAAAATACTATTACATTTTTTCAGATCTGTTTATTACTAACTGGTTGCATTTCATAAGTATGTTTTTAAAATACATAATATATGGAAAAATGTAAATAACAACTGAAACTGCACTTTTTTTTCCTTTTTTTTTTTTCTTCCCCGTTGAGTGTGTTGTATGTGCTTTAAAACAAGTTACTAGCAAATGCCTCTGTAAAGAAGAGAAGTCTATCTCCATGCTGGTTCTCAAACTTTCGCTGTGTGCCATATGGTTTTACAGTTGGGAAAACTCTTCAAAAGGGCATGTACGCGGACTAAAAGAGGAGGAACTAAGATAAAAATAAAATGAGTAGACAATTTGTTTTATTACATGCAAAAGGACATAATGGATGGATATACCCCAAGCAGGGAAATTTCAGCTATGCCATCACAGTGCATTACAGTGTTTTGTAGGGGTAGTATTTTCTTCAAATTATTTGCCTGAATAGTGAAGAATAATAAAGTTTATTATTCTGCATTCAGGAGCCTACCATTTCCCTTTTTGTTTTTGTCCTTTCTCTAGAAAATCCAAATCCTTAGAAAACTAGTTTCACTGAACTGCCCCAAAAATTTTACTTTTCCAACATATAGAAATGTCGTGGTTGTATTTAATAGGAACTGTTGAATGCTACTGTTGAATTAAATGACACTTCCAGGTATGCTAAATCATCAGCCTGAACCAATGTTTGAATTCATCATTATTTTGACACACAACAATTTCAGTGCAATAGCAGCTGGTGGTTTCTCTGGATTATCCACTTTTCTTCTCCCATTATTTGGTGGATCTATTTCTGCTGTTCTGGCAGTCCTAAAGTGACTCCTCTCCTGTGAGTTTTTGCTTCCTGAATCAGAATTAATGGTGAGGAGAGTAAGTAAATGTGCTGGCCTCAGACTTTTTTTCTCATTTCTGCAGAGTTCTTCAACACCTCTTAGTGTGCCATCCTAGCCTGGGAAAGGTTTTGTCAGGATTATCCTGAAAGGGTTGTCAGATATATCAAGGAGTTAGGCAACAGCAACATGCTTGAATCTGTAGTAAAGTTGATTTCTACGGACAGCAGCACTGACTCAGCTGGGAGAGGTGGGTGGTGAGCAAGAGGATAGCTCCTGTAACACCAAAACTGGAGAAGTTCACTCCTTGACTTCTGGATTTCAGCCTTCCGGCCATCTGGTGGTCGTTTCTGCAGGGCTGGTAATGGCAGCACAAGGTCCATTAGACACAATACTGAATTCTTTTGGAACTGGTGCTCAGGTCTGATGTGTTATTCCCCACCCCATTCAAAACAATTAAAAATAGGATATTATTTTGTACTTCATTGGTAAGGGGTTTTATGGTTTTGAGAACTTCAGAGAACTTCCTCTCTAAAAACACTTTCTAAAGCTCCCTTTCAAGAGGAAGAAAGCTAACGTCAGGATTTAAGACATGTCCTGTGATTGGTATAACTAGATGGGTTACATGTAAGAAAATAATCTCTCCCGTTAACATTGTGTTTCACTCTTCTACCATTTGATTCAACAGACAAATAAGATCTATTCAATCCTTATGCTTTTTTTTGCCTTTTTTTTTTTTTAAAGGAAGCATATTTTAGAGTAGGGAATGCATCATGAGCAAAATTCAGGGCAAAATTCATCTTGGCTAACAAAACATCTCCACATAAGCCATAGCATCCTGTATTGAAGATACGCTGATTTGTAAAAGGGGAAGTCAGATCTCATTACTCAGAGGAAAGCACCGTGTAGACTTAAATACCGCAACTTGGAGGAGATCCCATTTGTTAGAAGGATGTCTCATTTGGATGCCATTTTTGGGCAATAAAATATGTGTGCTTTCCAACAAGGTATTTTCTGAGACCCACAGTGCTTTTTGCAGTGATATCAAGGCACTGGGGCTTTTCAATCCAGTTCTGGTAAGTGACTTTGTGGCTACACAGAGGCCTAGAAGGCTGCTGAGCTGCTTCCAACCCAGCAATTTGGGCAGGTTGGCTTTGTGGGGCTGTTCTGAAGGAATTTCTCTTGTGCTAGCAAGGAATAAATTAAAGAATGAGTAAAGGGTAAGGATAGGTAGGGTAAGGTCTCTGCAGATGACCTTAAGTCCCAGGTTGCCGGCCAGTGTCTCTGGCTTTCTGCATGCAAACTCAACACCCACACCCCCCTTTTATTTTCCTCACTTGAGAATTTCAGAATACTCTACTTAAAACAGCTCATGTTAGATATGAATGCCCAGAAAATGACTAATTTTACCCTGTGATTCTTCTAGCTACTCCTTTGGTTAGTGTGTTGTATGAAGTACCATTCTGAACAAAGAATTAAAGAAAAACTAAGAACTGCAGAAAAGCAGCATATCCCTGATTCATACAATAGTCGATGAAACATAGCTTTGCGAACCTGATCTCTTTTAAGGGTTGCATTGGAAGAAGTTAGATTTCTAGACTGGCTTTTTCTTACTCATGTTTATTTCAGGGTTAGGTGGCTGACAGACTTAACACCAAAATTTCAGAAAAGTCATTGTTATGGCTGCTATCGGCTGAAGTTGGTGAGACATTCAGACAAAAATAATTTTAAATAACTGCCTGCAACTGACTTAATTTGTCTGTACCGTATTATTTTGTTGCAAATAAAATGAGAAATATTTTCCTAATAAGTGTGTTTACTCATAATATGTTGAGCAGTCTCAGAGATTGCTGTAGTCGCTGTACATTTGCGTTATTCAGGTCTTTGGTTAGTACATTTTGAATTTAATTCCAACTAATCTCATTGTAGTCTATTTAATCTTAATGGGTAAAATTTGCTTACTAGTTCTTCCACTTTGTACCTTTATGCTCAGCATGACATTTCAGAATAGCAGTAGCTCTTAAAACTCTAGTATGTAGTATCTATTATTAAAAAATAATTTATAAAGACATCCAGAAACATATTGTTTGGTCTTGCAATGATTTTTGATACTTTTAGTAAAATTAAGTTGATGAAACTGGATCTATACTTATTTAAATTTAAAATGTTCAAGATTGTTCTGAATAGTAAGGTGTACATTTGTTTAATCGATTAAAGCTCTTATCTGAGATTTTATCAATTTAAAAAAGCAGGTAGTCTGTGTTTGACTATCATAATTATGTAAAATATATCACCTTCAAATTGAACACCACAAATATCTTAATGCTGAAATATATATATTTATTCTTCACATAGGGGGATAATTTTAAAGAAGAACCATGGGCACCCATTGACAAAAGCAAAGCAGAGGAAAAAGCGAAGAAGAAGCAACAAAATGAAAGGCAATCATACAGAAATCATGAAGAAAAAGTTAGGTGGAGCAACTCATCTCATTCCAGATGACCAGGAAACATCAGGAAGTGAGGAGGATGATTCAGAAGAAGAAAACAGAAAGTCTTTGTCTACATTTGGTGAAGGTCTCGAGGATCCAGTAACAGGTTGTGAAGAACAGACGAAGGATGATCATGAAAGCCTTAAAGAACTTGCAAGGTTCTCAAAAGAAGGGTCTCCTATCACTGTGCCTGAGATCTCAGCTGTGTCCAGCAGTGCACTGGAAAATGAGTTGCCTGTAGAAAGTGACAGTTCACTTCTAATAGATGTAAAACCTTTTTGTACTGTAAACCTAACCAAAAATGCTTTTGATTTTGAGGAAACAAATCAAAGGCACGATGAAAATCTTTGCAAGAGCAGTTCCCTAAAAATAAACAATGATAAAAATTCCATCCAAAAACCAAAATGCAACTGTGAAGATAACGGTCTGCTGTCAAGCACAGAAAACGAACTTAAAATTACATGTAAACCTGACATGGAAGCTAAACTGTTATGTTTAAATGGTGAAAAAAGAGAAATCTCTTTGTGTTCCAGTTCAAAACTAAATTATGATGTGCCTGATAGTAACACAGACAATAAAAGTGCATTAAAAACAGAAGAGAATTGCTCTAATGGCTGGGCTTTTTTTTCGATTAATTTATCTACCGAGGAATTGCAGCAGGGCTTTGATACACAAGTTTCTCTCTCTTCTTGGTCTGAGAATGAGACTGTAGGTGAACAAAGACAAAAAAAAGTGAGGAAACCTAAGCAGATTTATACTAACAGTTCAACAGAGCTAAACTGCCATCAGTCAAATGAAGGACTGGTAAAGGAAAACCACCAGGTACCATTAACTGAGGAGGTTGGTAATGTAATAAGCAATGGTCTGTTGGCATCTCCAGCTGGTGAAATGCACATGGGTTCACTTGGGGAATCCAGGAACACCTCCCCACGCGGTTCGAGTGAAGTAAATGTTCCAAAAAATGATGTTGCACCAGTCGCGTCAAGGAGGAAAAGACGCAGAAGAATTGTCAACTTGGCACCAAAGTTTAATGTACCAAGAGAGATCGCTGGTAGTACAGAGCGAGGGAAGGAAGTCCCGTTAAAAGATGACAGTCCTTCAAAAAGTGTTTTAGAAGTGGAGCAAAAGAGCTTTCTAAACCAAGACTGTGGAGAGGAACATGAACAAAACCTTGAGTTTCCAGAATATTCTGCACCTTACAGTGGCCCTGAGGCACCCTGTTCCATGCCCACCCCTGGTGTGGATTCTCTGTTACAAGATATTTCATATATTCATTTGGGACAATCTTCTCCTATGCCAAAATATTCTTGTAGTGTTTGTGTAATTTCCAGGACAGAGGAGGAGCAAGCTAGCACAGTTAGGCAACAGCAGGTGGCTGATGAAAAAAAGAGTGAGAATGAACAAGCCTCTTCAGAGGTTACAAATAAACAACCAGATATTTTGTCTTCTCTTAAAGTCCTTTTTGAATATCCAGAAGATCCTTGTGTATTGGAAAGCTGTGTTGAAAATGTGCATAGAACAGATGATCCAGAGCCATCAGAGGCCTTTCCACCTGAAGATACTCAAGATGTGAAAATGAAAACTAGCTTTCTGGGACTTCCCTTATCAATAGGATTTGCTTTTCAACTTGTGCAGCTCTTTGGTTCTCCAGGTCTTCCACTGGGTAATACTCTTCTTACTACTGCTATATAAATATATGTATATCTGTGCGTGATTAAATATTCATTTTCATTGCAGGTAAAATTAATGACATATTAACCCTATTGAAAGGAATCACTGCTGCTTTGGAGATTTTTTTTTAAACCTAAAGTCATCTTCAGTATCTGTCCAAGGGCCCATTGGGTTTGGCCTCACATGTGCGATCTCTGTAGTAAAAGTTGCTTAGCAAATTTAAATCCTAAGCATGAAGCTCTTGTTGGTGTTTTAATGCATCATATCGAGTAAGACTTTAATGTGTTGATTACAAAACTAAGTGGAAAATATGACACAAAATGTATGCTCTTATATAAAGTTTGCATGTTAGATTTTTTTATTTTGCCTGGTGAATATGGTAGCATTTCCTTTTCTTTGTTTAGCAAAGTTCTCCTAGACCCCTGTGTGGCTTAGACATGGTTGAAACGCTTTCCCAGAATCTAATTTAATTTCCAAGTGCATATCAAACTAAGGGGATGCATTTGCTAATAGGCAATACTTTCTTTTTAATCACACACGATTAAGAAGTGTAACAGTATGCTTGCCTCCCAGACCTCCACTCGTCATACTTTTGTACTTTCAGTTTAGACATTTTAAGTTAGCAGTAGGATCAATCCTCAAAGGAGTTGTGCATGGCAAGCGTGATTTCCAAATTACTGCAAGCTGACATGACTACAGAGCTGTAGTCAGCAACAACAAGCATGTTTGGAAATCACTGCAGTACAGCGTGATGAAAGAGCAGTGTTCCCTGTGTGTAAAGTCCTGCAACTTCTTGGTCCAAATTTAGTCTATGAAAAAACAGTAACTTTGATTTAGCAAACAAATAGATTTAAAAATGCAGACCAGATTTTGAACACATAGGCCTTTACACCTGTTTGTTTCAATAGAATTTAAATTTAACCATGTACCCTCATGTGAAAATTGTCAGACAGCTGAAGAGCAGCTTATGCTCTGTCCGTACGCCAAAACTGACTTCTAGATTTGTTGTTTTTGTTGTAAAAGTTGATGCTATTGCTACATGTCGGAACAGTGATGGCAAACCACTGGCAGCACTACTGGGCTTGGGGTGGTGCCCAAGGAACCTGCCGTGCTGCTTTATCTCAGTTTGGCACCACACACCAAAGCATTTGCATATAGAGCTAAACAGAGCTATGAAGAACTGGTGACGTCTTCAGCTCTTATATATATAATATTATTCTCCTCCAAACTTGGCGTTCACATCTGTGATGTTAAATGCCATCGTCTAGGAGGGACTGGAGTTGGCCATGACTTAAAAAAGCGATCTGCCAGGGGGGAAAAATAAATAAATAAATAAAAAGAAACACAAAAAACACAGAAAAAAACAGGCATCCAGAAACACTTGACTGCTTAGCACATCAAATGTCATTCTTCTCTGAGTGAATTTCTCTGGTGTTTAAATGAGTTTCCTCTGGAAGCAACCTTTAAGGAATACGAAGCCCCCCTAATATCTCTCTGAAGCCCTGCCAGCTTGTGATTGCTGTGTTTTTTTCCCCTCAAAACTGTGAATGCTCAATGCAGAACACTGGTCATTTTCTGATTTGACCGCAATTTTCCCACGAATTCAAAAACACTTGTGCTTTTTTGTGGCCCATTATATATTAATAGGCTATTATTTATTGATGTACACAGTCAAACTGCAGTATTTTACCTGACTGGCAATTGCCATCAATTTTTGTTGAAATTACTTTGTGGGGAAAATTTTTGGCAAGTAAATGTCCTTGGATATTTATAAATGAAAGATTTAGTTGATTTGTTTTCTTAGATGTTTGTTGTATAAGCATAGGACATATTTTAGACTGCTCTCCTACAAAGAATCTCTTTTCAGCTTCTTAAACAGTGAAGAGTTGTTGCAGTTAAAATATTAGAAAGTAATTAAAATTTTAATTAATATCAGAAACATTTTGTTTGTTTTGTTACTGAAATTGCATTTTGTTTAATTTACAGGCTGAGAGCTTTCTGTTGGTCTTGTTTGTGCTGTGTTTCAGGGGAGGGTG
The DNA here is from genome assembly GCF_009769625.2 of Cygnus olor. Taxonomy (NCBI): domain Eukaryota; kingdom Metazoa; phylum Chordata; class Aves; order Anseriformes; family Anatidae; genus Cygnus; species Cygnus olor. The sequence continues at coordinate 185,912,278 of NC_049169.1, forward strand.
TGGGGGAGCTTTAAGCGTGGTAGGAAAGTCTTTTCGTAGAAAAAGAAACCAAAACCGAATCTCTGCCCCTTCCCGTGCACTGGCCTTAGATTCTGTAAAACCTAAATTTTGACTTTGCTGCTGGCTCATGTAGATAACTGCTCAGTTTAAAAAGTCTACGTACTTAAGTCTGCAAAAACTATAAGAAAGTGATATATTTTGGCTATGAAGAGATCTGAACACTCAACTGCAAAAATATTTTCTTCTGCAGAATCCTTGTTGCCAGATGATTATGTAGTTCCTCTTGACTGGAAAGTTTCAAAGATGATCTATTTACTGTGGAAGACCTCTGTGGAGGTACGAATTTTAGGGGATTTCGGAAGGCTTTCCAATATTCCAGGTGTAAAGAGGAAGCATTCAGTTCATGAAGCAAGATGTTGCTCTTTGCTAATAAAGTTGCTTTGTTTTTTAATACTCACAATGAGGAGATGGATGCTTTGTGTACTCTTTTGAATATTTCCAGAACCAGCTCCAGGCCATGGTAGGGTTCAGATTTTGAATGGTCTGCTTCAGAAATACATACGAAGTAGCTAAGGGAGATAAAAAACATTTCCCTTGATGCTGTTGTCCCGCCTTGGCCTATGTTCATTAAATACAACCTACCATATCTAATTGTTCTTCTCCTAATGTTCTTATCATATAAGCGAGTGCCATCCTCCTCCACTAGCATTAGTTTCTTCATGGCTACTTCTACCGAGGGCTGTAGCAGAGAAGTCACTGAGTGATTGACAGCAGCCTAATTCTCCTTGTCTAGTCAGAAACTTACCTACAAATTACTTTTTTTTGCTCCTTCCCACTGTGGCTGTTGCTTTGTGAAGGTTGGTTTTACCTAAGGAGCACTGTGCTCTCTGGTAGTGGAAATGAGAAAAATCCTGTAAATACAATGAATTAGTAACTGTAAAATAGAATATGGACCTTGTTCTCTCTCAGAATAACAAAATCTCTTGTTGCATATTTTCTCTTTTTCTCTGGTCTATTATTATCTGTTTTAGGAGAAACAGAAAACAAGTGGATTGCAAAACGGAAATGCTTTGGCTGGTAAGTGTATTTTGTGATACAAAACCTGTAAAAAGTGCCTGTTGTAGATCAGAGAAAATAGTTAAAGCTGAAGTGAAGTGTGCCAAAGATTTTCAGCACAAATGAGTGACAACACTCCTCTTTGTGAAAATCAGTAGGATGTGGTAAATAAATACATGCCTCTGTTGATTGCGTACATAGTATGGCAGAGCTGCAGTCTCTGTGAGCCATCACTTCACATTCCCTGATGCACGTACCGAAATTCTTTGCGTTTCAGACTTTCTCATAGAGCATTACTCAAATATTTAGCTCAAGTTTATCTGATTCCAGATCGGAAGGAAATTTAACATTAAAAAGTCTTTCTTTAGACTTTTCTCTGAAAAACTGAGCATCTTCAACATAATGGTTGCCAAAGACTGCCACCGTAATAATAAGTCAGGCTCTTGAACAGCAAGAGATATCAAGGTCCGTGGGAAGCCTGGGTCTTCTGGCAGCATTAATTCCTGCTGTGTGTAGATTACAGGATAAGGTTACTGGTTGTTTTCCGTGCTCCATGATTTCCATATTAGTTTAGTATAATTTAGTATAAGCTGCATAATGAGATTAAAAATACGCAATAGTCGCTTGCTGGAAGCTTGGATTTGGTGTCTGAAGCAGGAGAGGAGTTATTTTAATCAAAAAAGGAGGAAAGGAAGGTCTTCACTTGGAGAGCATACAAGAAGCAGAAAAGTAGCATATAGAAGTATATACATCTGTCAGAGACAAATCTGAAAAAATTGGTGTATTTGGTAGGCCATTCAGGTGGCAAAATCATGAGCATTCTGATGAAATAAAGCTTGTTCTACAAATACTCTATCCTGACATAATCCCTGAAATTATTTTATATAATTTGTATCTTTGGCTGCAGTTAGATTTTTTTGTTTGTTTTTAGATAATATTATTAGCCTTGAAGATCTAAATAAAAATTGCCAAGAGAATGAAGACACTTCTGAAACACTTCCAGAAACGGAACTACTTCAAGGGCTCATGGAAGAGAACATCACAAGCTATGCTAGCAGTGGCGGTCTGGATGCCGTGCTTCCTCAGTCGTGACTGACCATCTTTAAAAAAAAAACCTGCATGAAAGAAAAGGTAATCAGTCACACCTGTGACTGATTTATTAAATGTTTTAATTCTTGTATATTTGACCAAACATCTAAAGAACACTAGTCATTATAATTTTTAAGGTACATTTAGCACCACCCAACGTACTTGATTTTTCTCTTCAGATTAGATTTGAGGGTGAATGTTGTGCGTGTGTTTGCTTTTGTGGCTTTTTTTGCTTGCTTTTTTTTTTGTTTTTAAACCTTAATGGGGAAAAGGTTTTTGCTATTAAAGCCGTATATTTTTTTCCTCCTCAAAATCTAAAAAAAAAATAAAAATCTAAATCTGCTTGGTGAAGTGAAAGCAACGGTCTGGGATGCCTAAAAGCTGGACTTTACTGGCAGCTTGGTTACTGTGGTGATTTGTAGTGAGTAATGTCACAGTTCACGTTCCTCTGTGAGCTGCTCATTGCAGTGTATCTCCACCCAAAGCATGAATTTAAGAAAGTCTTGAATATTCATTGTGGATTAAAACCCAGCTTTTTTCCATCCTGCTAATTTTCCCCTGCTACTTCAACCTGCCTCACTTCTGCATGTAAGCTGCTCCTGTTTGTTTTTCTCTCTTACCTGTAGTTCTTTTACACTCCGTGTCCTTTTCCTCAGTTGTTAGGATTTTTAAGCGTTCTTCTACTGCATATCCCTTTCTCTGTTTGAACTTGTAGTTGTTAATAATAAGCTACTATATAAATCCATTGAATGAAATAAGAGTGATTCGTTTTTGAAGAGCTGTGCTCCCTCTTATTGCCCATATCTTTATCTGGTTGCTGAATCCAACAAACTGTTTATTTCCATTAGCTTTTCCTGCTATATCTCTTTGCCATGCTGCTCCCCAAAGCCTCCATCTCCTGCTTGTTGTGCAGGCAGAGGAAGCGATCCTCAGCCCCGTGTATTAGGGAGACAGCCACCAGCTGCTGTGGAACAAAACTCTGCGACTGAGCTTCCATCTGCCATTTTTGCAATGCCTTGATAATTTTCTTTGCTAGGTTTTAAAACCACGGTTTGCTATGTGGTGTCATAGTCTGATGCTCTAGTGCATGGGATTGTGTTATTTCTAAGGATATAAAATTAAAACTATTTTTTTTTCCCAGTTCAGCATCTGCAATGAATCAGGAAAAGTCCTGATGGCTGCTGGAGGGAGAGGAGGAGACACCAGAGGTGGGATGGCTTTAGGCTGGTGGCTCCCTTCTTCCTCCTAGCCCTGCTCTCCAATTTGTCAGTGCTGGCACTCGCTGGCTGACATAAAGGGAGTAGTTTAACTTGCTAATCTGCAGGAAAGAAATGGAAAGTTTTCTGCTGGGCTGGCAAACTTAGATGAGTTTGTATATTGTATACAGTCTAACCAAGTGCAAATGTATGTGAAAAGCATCTCTTAGGGTTATCGATAGGACCTTACACCAGTTTTGAGGGATAGGGTCATCTTTCCTCACCCCACAATCAATATTTTCTAGTTGCTGAGCTGGGCAAACTTACCAAGAATGGTGTCAGAGTGGTTGCAAAACTGCCCCAGTGAACCTCTATAAATGCTGAAATGGATTAAATTTCATCAAATGTCAGAACTTCTTTTCAAAAAAAAAAAAAGGCAAGGAAACAGATTAATTTCTATTGAAAGATTATTACATCATGGAAAATAAATGGAGAGCTAAAGGGACTGGAATGATAGTGTGAGATTTGAGAATAACTAAGCATTACTGGCCAAGTGTAACTCAGTTATTAGCCAGATGATCTTACTTCTGTATTAATGTTGCATAAGGCTATTCTTACTGAAATGGGAGAGTGAACAGTGGTGGTGTTCCTCTGTAAATACACAGGGTTAATCTCAAGCAGTTTTGAGAGCTCCTTGTTGCAGTGTTGGCAGTACATCAGTATTTGCTGTGGAGATTAAGCAAGAGATCCTGATTTAAAAATAAAAACAGCTGAGATCAGTGAAAACAGCATATTATTTTGTTGTGTAGGTCTCCTTAGGCCAGGAACCCACAGTGCCAGATGCCAATGCAAATGTAGAACAAGATGACAAAAGCTGATTGCAGTTTAAGCATTTATCTGCATTTATTATTACAAAATAAAAGCTGGCATGCTTGTGTTTGAAGTGTAGAGGTCGCTTTGCAGTAACTCCCTGCAGGGACACTTCCTCCAGGACAGCCCAGCAGGGCAGGTGTTTTGGTGAGACAAGTCTCCTGATGATATACGTTATCAGTCCTCCCTTTCCTGGCCATGATATTGTTGTCATCTCCCTTTGTTGGACACAGTGCTTCTGCAGCCGGAGCAAAGCAGGTCAGCTGTATGATTCAATGCAGAGCTGACATCCAAAAAGAGTTCAGTCTGGACCATCAGGCTGAAACGAATTCTTAGAGCCATGCAGTCCACAGGGTAAGGTGCAGCAAAACGTGCCGGGGACAGGCAGAAGAGAAAGCTGGTTGTGCTGAATAATAGGAAACTTCATCGAACTGCAGTTTCATCAATGGTTTAAATTTGGATAAGCTAATGCTGCTTCTGAAAAGAGCAGAAAGAGCTGTTCGTTCCTAAAGCTGCGTAGCCTGCTCTTGCACTGCTACAGGTGTTGGTAGCGCGATGCAGGGGACTTTGTGCAGAAGCTGATCTTGGTTGAAAACTGAACATTTTGTGGGATGGGTTTGAAGATGAAATGAGTAAAGAATTACCAGAACTGCTTGTGTGAAAAGGGCTGTGTGTTTAGTGCAGATCTGTATGCAGACCATACGTGCACTTGCTTTGCTTACCATGCGGAGTTGCTTTGATGTGCAGACCTCCGCGCTTGAGCGGATGCTGTGCACAGGCCCGTTGTGTACCACCAGATGCTCCTAACTTCTCTGTTAGAGCACTTCCCAGGCACGTAAGGCAGCAGAAGGCTGCTTGAAAGTGAGCGTGAGATGGCTGGCAAATAGGTCAAATCAGGAGATGTCAGTGGTGATGAACGAGAAGCGATAGGAAGGGTGGAATCAAGACTCCCAAAGCTTTGATGTTAAAACTTTTGGCTTCTGTTTGATGCAGGAGATGAAGGATTCGCAGGTGTGATGGTGGCAAAAACAAGGATGACCTGGGAACTGAGCAGGAAAAAGAATAGTGATAAAAGCAATATACATAGATATATATTCATACCTGAACACTGAGAATGGATCTGTGACACATTTCCTCATTCTGTGGAAAAGTAGGAATCATAAGAATTTAACTGATACTAAAACTTGGTTTTCCTTCTCAGTTCCTGAGGTTAAACATTTCTCTCCAAGAGTTGGCTAACAGAGATTATCTTGTTTCCAGTTCCTACTTGCAGGTCCATTTCTCTGTAGTCTGTTTTTGTATTTGTAACTTGAAACAATTGCTAAAAAGAGTATCACTTAAGCATGTCTGATTTAAAGCATATCATTAAGCCAATTTCAACTGCTTCAATGCTTAAGTGTTTACACAATAAATTGAGAGTTTCAGAATGTGGAAGGTCTGAGAAATGGAAGAAACAAGGCCACAAATCCATTGCTTCACTGATTCTTCTGTCTTTTGGCTAGCATGAAAAATAATTGAAAAAATAGAAGGCAAGCAAGAAAACAGTCCTCCACTGTTGCTACAGAAGATACTGTATCATCCCATGGTCAGACTCGAACAGTTGCTACTTTATTAAAATGATAATTAAAAAAAATAAATCTCTATCCTTTGGCATTTAACCACTAATTTTAAATGTCAAGAAGCGTGAAAAAAGCACCCAGAATCATAACCAGAGAAAATCATCTACCTGTTACAGTGCTTTCCAGGAAGACCTGGCCTAAAATTTACTTAGAGATCATAATTAGTAGCAGGTATAAGAGGAAATAAAAAATAAGAGAAAAATAAATAAGAGGAAAAATAATAAATATGAGGAAATTTAAAAAAATATATAAAAGAAAATGTCCACCATGTTACTCTTCTCCTTATTTTTAAATCTCAAGATTGCTAGGTCTGTGCTATCTCTAGTTTTGACATCCATGTTTTTTTTTTCCCATTTTCTTGCATTTTTAATTTTTTTCTATGCTTTCTATTGTTTGCTTTCTCTCCATTCTTTTTCACTTTTTCAAAAAGTTATCAACAGCTAAGTATGAAAGAGAGAAATAGACTTTGTAAATCATCAGACAGCTGAACTCTTTTTAGTCTGAAGATCGGATTTGCAACCATTAAAGTCTTTCTACAGGCTGAACTTGTTGCGATATTTCAGCAAAATCTCTCTTTTATTACAGAAACTTCTCACTTTGATTCCACCATGGAAGGACTTCAGTTTGCAACCAAGGGTTTTAAATGTAAGGAGTAACCTGGAAGAAAGTTACCAGTGTGACTTTTTTTTGGTGTGAATCTGTGGCCATCTGTTTTGTTTTTGTTTTTTTCCTTCACCAATATCAAGTTCTCTGTCCACATAATAAAAATCAAAATTGGGATAATTTTTTATTGCTTAGTATAAGGTCACTTTCTGACACCAGTTGGAATGTATCCCTTCTCTTCACATTTGAGCACGATACGAGGATACTGAAAGTAGCACGAAGGAGGTGTCTGTCCACATGAGGTGTGAACGTCAGGCTCTGGTGTTTAACGCACTTGTCTGAGGACCCCAGATTTTGCTACAGGAACTGGGACGTGAACTGGTAATGATGCCTGCCTGCAGGGAAAGATGGCTTTTTTTTCTGTTTTTAGTTACATGTCTTATCCTGCTTCTGCCTGCTCTTACCTTTCATCTTGTTCCTGATAATTACCTCCCAATCTCGTTATAATGTCAAGTGGAAGAATTCTTCATCAATCTCTCCTTCCCATTCTTTCATCCATAAGTGCACAACTTACATTGTTTTCTCCTGAAATGATGCTTCATGTTTCCCTCCAACTAGGTTCATTTGAGACTGTAGAAATAAGAAGGAAGTTCTGCTATAGACCTGATTCAAACACACTGGAGGAAAATTGTGTATGGTTTGTGTTAGACGGATAAGACCTATAACTAACACCGGTAATTGGTGACTTCATGTTTGTTAGAGGTATTCCTTTTGCCATTGTTTTTACTTAAAATTCTTATGTAAGGAGAAATTTAAACTAAAAGCAGACACAGATTTCTTTTTCTTTTATTATTATTTGTTTTTATGTTGGGTTTTTCCTTCAAAATTAAGGACTTTTCAACCAGAACAGTAACCTTAGTGGTAACAGTTCTGTTACTGAGGAAATTATCCCAGTATCACTAGTGGAGTGATGGCTTTCTGAGGGAGATGAGCAGCAGAATTTGGTGAGCACTTAAGAATAAAATCTAAAATTTTGCTCATGCAAATTTCTGTAAAAAGCCCACAGAGGTAGCAGAAATAGTTACATACGTGAAGTGAGCTAAATTGCATAAGTGACAAATTTCATCCCGAGTTTTTAAGACACAATATCATTTTTTTGTTTTGTTTTGTGTTTTCCCAAGGTGTGGTTAGATTCATCTATGTTCTTCTTTCTGTGGAGATTGTAAACAGGGCCAGGCTTCTCTGCCAGCTCTCTCTCACTTTTCTGGAGAAGCACAAAATCGACCTGATGTATGGCTGTGGTCCCTAAAATGTTGCCAAATGTTCGGTGCATATATCTTTGAAGTGCTGTGATGCCTGGAAGTGGAGCACTGCAGGTTGGCCTTGATCATGATGCTGAGGTGTCTGCCACTTTCACCTGCAGAATGAAGGAAGCAACCACAAACTGGAGGAGGAAAACAGAAAGCAAGGTGTGGTGTGAAGGACCAGAAAGAAAAGAGGCTGGTGGGGGCAGGGCAAGATCACAAAGGATGTCTATTTATGAGAAAAAGCAGGTCTGCTTGCTGAAATAGCAAGTAATGAAGGTGAGACAGGCAATAAAGAAGGGAGGGAGGTAAAAAGAGAAATCAGAAGAAGATAGTATGGAGGAAAATATCACTGAAGGACAGCTGTGGATATAGCCTACAGGAAAGAAAAAATAATTAAGGAGAAAATTCATTTAATCAGAGCAATTAGGAGATAAACGTTCAATTTATAGACTTGTAAACTTATAAAATTTATAAACTAACTTTGTCAATTATGAGATAAACTTTCATTGATAAGGCTGGAAAATTCTTTGTAGTGAGGAGGGTGACAAAAAGACAAATACCACCTCACTTATGGTGAAAAGGGTGGGAAAAGATCAATGAGAAGAGAAACAAGCAAATTTAGGTTGTGTGTACTTGTCAGAAATACTTCCCACTTCTGTGGCTTCTAGATCCAGAATATTTAACCATTTCTTCATTTGTCTCCTCTTTCTCATCTTTTGCCTACACCCTTTTCATTGTGTATCAGCTGAAAAGGCAGTGCCTGACTGAAGCTGCACTGAGGTCTAAATTGCCAGTGTCCCCCATTCTCTACTTAAATATTGCACGTAAGCAGTTAAGTTTAGAAATGCATAAATCTTTATATTGCACCATTGGCAAAACTCGGTGACTATACTTTTTGATGCATTTTTCATGCGTGCGTGTGTGATTTTCTCCTTTCCTTGGTTGGAAACATACTGCTCTTCTACAAGGAGCATATTACGGAAAATATAATGGGGAGGGAGGTAATTCATGCTGGTCAAAACCTCAGCTTCAGACTTAACCTGATGTACCGTGGCAACAGAAGAGTCGATTTGGTTTCAAGAAAATGTCACCAAAGTGTTCCTATTTTCTTCCTACCTTTATTTATTGAGAAAGAATTCTGAATGCATATATTTTCTGTTACTGAATACTGACCTTCCAGAATGCTTGAAATAAAAATCGTTTTCAAAAATCTCACAGCATTTGTGTATGGATAAATTGTTTCATCGTTTTGAAGGGTGTTGCCATTTTAAGTGTACTTTAAAAGTCTGATGGTAGCCTTGATTTGTGAAGTTTATAGATATTATTTCCTGCTGCCTTTTTCCACTTGATTCAGCTAGTGGTGGAAAGTATGTTGGTTTTTGATCTTGAAAGATTTACTTTCTCCAAGTAATTAAAATATTACTACAATATTTGGTGTGCCACATTGGGGGAACTAAGCTTTCATATGGTATGCGAACACCATATTTGCGCATAGTGTGTTGCATATGCGCATAGTGTGTTACTATGTGCAATATATATACTATTTGCAAACTCTTAGAGCCAAAACTGCAGTGTCTGTAGTTAAATGGACATGTGTCCCTGTAGTATGCCTGAGCCTGGTTTCTGACCAGACTGCAGCTGCTGTTTTGTATGGCTCTGAAAGGGCGAGTGACACCACACCAAGTGTTTTTGTTTTCCGTGGAAACTGTATTCTTTCTTTGTCTTGCATGGTGGTAATGTTAAAGCAGGTCAGGCTTTCTTTACGGAAAATAAATCACGTTAAACTCGCTGTGGTTTCTCATGTGATAATGCATGTGGAAAAAAAAAGAGGGAAGCTGAAGTGGTGAGCTTGATGCACGGGGTTGCTTATGCAATGCAGCGCAGTTACTTAGCTGCGGCTGCCTGGAATCCTCGCCTGCTTTTGGGTGGAATCCAGTAGCTCCATCAGAAATAAAAAGAAAGAAGGCGAAAGAAATAAAATAGACAAATCCGAAGCTGGGGTACCGTAGGCAGCTCTGGCGTGCTGTGGTGACCGCCTTTCTCCCCAGCCTGCGGGGCAGAGCATGGGGGCCAGAGCCTGGGCCTGGGGCTTCTCAGCACCGGCAGCATCAGCCTCCCACCTGGATAACGCGCACATTAATTAGTTTTTAGTAATTAGAGCCGACCCCTCGGGCTAACCGAGGGCAGCCCAGCCCTTCCCCGAGCGAGGCCTCCCCGGGAGGGGCCGGGGCCGGCTCCCCGCCGCCTCCCTCCCCCTTCCGGGCCGGGCCCGGCCCTCGCACAACCGGGGCCGGGCCGGGCCGGGCCGGGCCGGGCCGCATGGACGAGCGGCTGCTCCGAGCCCTGGGGGGGCTCAGCCTGCAGCCCCCGCCTCGGAGGCGCTTCGGCAAGAGCCTGGTGCTGCTGCGGGGCCTGCCGGGCTCCGGGAAGAGCACGCTGGCCAGGTAAGGGCCGGGCCCGGAGGAGGGAGCGAGGCTGGTGCCGTGACATCTGCTTAGGGCTTCTTAGGGCTTAGCCTCGCAGGGTCTGGGCTCCCTCAGGCCGGTGGAGGGCAGGGAGCCAGCCCTTGTGCGGGCTGCCAGAGCCGAGCCCCAAATGGCCCGGCACAGCCCGGGGTGCGCAGCGAGGCGGTGCCAGGGGGTCCTCAGCGCCCCTCGCTGCTGCTCCGAAACCAGGAACGAGCAAGGCTGGGCTGCGAGATGGAAATGGAAATGGGGTGTGACAGCCACCTCTGAGCGCTGTGGGGACGTGTTGCTGGCTGGGAAGGGGAGCAGGAGCCTCGCAGAAAGCTCAGAAATGCTTCGGAGCTTCGTTGCTCCAGCCACGGGGAGCTGCTTTAAGGACACGCTGCCCATCGCATGGGGGAAGGTGTTTTTAAGGGATTAGTGCCCAAAGGTGCGATTCCAGTAAGCTCTTAAACCACCCCAGCCACGGTATTTGGTGTTCTGTAAAAAGTACCAGGCTAGGGCTTTTTATTTTGTGGTTGATTGCCGATGGTAAGGCAGTTCCTCTGTCTCGCAGCGAGAATTGCCGAGGGCTGGGACTTCTGGTTTCATGTTGTCTGAGCCCCAGCGGTGTGAGATAGAGGCAGAAGTGGCTCCAAGAACGGTGAAAAATAGGTGGAAAAGCTCCATGGGGAGTGCTGTGGGGTGGCACCGCAGCCTGCCCGACACAGCATAGCCACAGCCTGGTATCCCAAAGCTCCTGGTGTCCCCCTGCTCTCCACCAAAAGATGAATGTTCACCGTGGGTTTCCTCCCGGTGAGGAGAGCGTGCCAGAATGAACGGAGGGATTTTGGGGACGTATTCTCAGCCAATGGAAATAACTTGCCTCTTTTTTTCAGGTCAAAACACAAGTTTAATTATTAATGATGGATTTACAAAATAAATCGTAAACATTGTTTTAGTCCCGTGTAAGGGGAATGCTTGAAGAACTTGTTCTGCATCTAGCCCCTGCTGATTGTATCATGAACACTACATGGCTCAAAGGGCAGCTGTGAGAACTGCCTTTAGCACCTCTTCGTTAGCTCTCTCAGATTATGAAAGGACTGTGTCAAGAAACTTCTGAGATTTGCTGTTTCCACGTCCCACACTGTGTATCTTTTGGTGTTGGCAACTGTAATGTGCTAGGCAAGAATATGTTTGTAGAGAATTAGTACAACAAGCACAGTGCGAGATCCAATTGGTGAGGAAAGGTGAGACTTACTTTAAAAATTTGCAGGTAAGCTAATTTTACTCATTCAAATTCATTCTCTCTGACGTTTTTCACTCACAATATCACACTCAAATATTTGCCAGCATCAGGGTACATGTGCACAGGTGGTGTGGCCAAAATCAGCAAGGACAAGGTCCTTCAGCAGCCCCATTTTTGCTTTTTCTTCTAGGTTCCTCTTGGTTGGTGGTGACAACGTGGGTTTTTTATGTCCTCTTGCAGTCACTGTGGTGCCATTTTTTTTGCCTCTGAGTTTTGCTTACATTATGCTCCGTGAATCTTAGGCGAGATTTTTGGCTGTTATTTTTGTTTTCCCACTTCGGGTGCCTTTACAGCTACAGCTCTCTGCCTGTTGGAAGGAGGAGGGTGGCTGCAGGCTGGTGGGACCCACTGGCCATCCTCCTGCTCTCCTGTCTCCTAGTGGCAAGTCATTGCTCTGTATCGGTGTGTGCGTGACGAGCACGTTTCCCAGTTTCACAGCTGTTAACTGTGCTCTTGGTTATCAGTATATGCCGTTGTTTTAACCTTCGCTCTGTTGTTTCTTCTGGTGCTTTAACACACGTCTCCGTTCATTCATTATTCATGTCAGATACTATTTCTGTTGCAAGCTGTGTGCCTTTACAGCACTCAGAAATGTCATGAACCGTGAATGTTATCACCAGTGATACTGCAACTTGCTGATAGAGCATCCCCTTGTCGGTTTGTTGCACCAGACTATTGTCCAGGAGCGAGCTAGGGCTTAGGGCTTGATTCCCTGGCCTTTCAGTGTCACCTGGCACTGTTTGGATACAGCTTTGTAAGATATAATTACAGCATCTTTGTTAAAACCGTTTCCCCATCCAAGTTGCTCAGAGCAGCGGGAATGACACTGGGACAGATCGGTTCTGGTCTGGTTTTCGGTTCCTGGTAAAGACAGTGAAGGAGCCACCTGAATTTAACAGTCAGGGCAGAAGGAGGATTTAGTCTGCTCACTGCCAGCGTCCAAACTTTTTCAATTACTTCACTGTTAAGGACACACATCCCTGAGCCGCCTATTTATTAGGTGATCCTAACTGGTTCCCTCTAACCATTTGCCATACATCACCAGCAGGGTAGGAGAAGAAGGGAGTTAGGAGTTACATCTCCAACAGCCTCCAGCAAATCTGAATAACATCCTTCACCTGAATGTGTTCCCCCCCCAACTCCACAGTGCGTAGTTTATGATCAAACAGAGGCAACTCCTAAGAAAACAGGTATCTGAGGTGCAGTAGTGGGCATAGCTTGCAAAAACATCTCCAGAAGTCAAGTGCAAGCTCCTATCTGCTTCCACAACAGACTTTGTGGTGGAAACGCACAACTCAACATAACATGTAACCTATTTAACAGTTTTGCTCAAGCACTAGGCTGGGCGTGATCAAATATGTAACTCGTCAGCCACTGCTGTTGATTTACCACTTGAAATAGGATTGTGTTTGTGCTCCCTTATGAAGCATAGCGCGAACAGTCATCCAGATCAGGTGACAAAGAAACAGAAGGGAAAAATACATTGGCACTGAGGAATTGGTGCTTGGCATAAGCTTTGTGTTCTCCAGTTCTCTGTGCTGCATTTATCTGGTTCCTCCCTGCACTCCAGTCCCTTCTCCAGCCCTGCCGTCGGTGGGATCCCGAATCAGCCGGTCCCTTGTCGCCAGGATCCCGACCCTACAGGAGAATTGCAGCACAGTTCACGGACTTTGCCTATTAGCTCTGCAGCTCCTGCTTCCAGATGGTAACACACTGTCAACATTTACCTGTGTATGCGAAATGCTCGTGCTTCAGGTCCTTCTGAATGCTCATATTGACCGCCGCATGCAGCCTGCTGCGGTACAGCACAGCTGCTGCTCGCGTCCCGCCAGCGAGACGTGGACGCACTGCCGTGGTGCCTGGCAGCTTCGTGCCAGGTCAGAGTCCTCAGGGCACTCACTGCAAGTTACCAAAGCACTACAGGCAGCTGATAGCGCTGTGCCTGTGCTCTGGTTCTCATTTTTCTCACTTTCTGCTGAAACTGAATGCTAAAACGCCACAGGAAGGCTTTTTGTTAGTGACCAGAACAAGTGGCTGTATGCGGTGCTAGCACATAAACATTAGGATCTGCGTTATGTTGGAAGGAGGTTGTATCTTGAGACTCCACCAGGCCTGAGATCTGCCTGGCACACAGTTCTGCTGGTTTTTACGAATGCTGAAAACTCTCCTTCTGATCTTTTTACCAGACTGAATATTGGACATCCATTCACTTCCAGAGTTTCTGATGGAAAAACGTGACAGCCTGTGAAATGCAGTCAGGGGCTTTGTTTTTCTCCAGTGACATAATTAGTGAAGGTGGGGACTTCCCTCAAGTCCTATCCTTGTATCCAGCTAGTTGAAATCCTGGCTAGTAATTTTGTTGTCTGTGAGGATGAAATATATACGGTTAAAATCAGAATTGATTGTTTAAAAGTACTGAAGATGCTATTAATAAAAAGAGGACTTCAAAAACTGTATAAATCATGGGAGCAGGTCCTCAGATGAATAACTTAGAAGGCTTCAAAACCCCTCTCTGTTAGCTCGTACTCTTGTATTTTCAACAGAAATACTCTTTTTAGTCATTGCAACGCACATGGTAAACCTGAGCAGGGTGAAGAGCAGGTGAGTGCACCGAGAGCCCACGCTGGTCGGAGGCGTCCCTGCAGCTGATGCTGGAATTGGCAACGACGCTGGAGCCTCTGCACACACCGAGGGCTCCCGGAGGGTGTGAGCAGTCCCCAGGCCCTGCCAGCAGTTCGCTGCTTCTGTGCCATAAACATCTGAAAGCTTTTTTTTTCCCCAACTCCATCGGTCTATGGAGGTACTTCACCTAGCTTGGAAACCTGCTTCCCCCTGGGAAGGGGAAAGAAAGGGAGGAGAGCAGGTTTGTGTCTGTAACAGAGCATAGTGTAACTGCTGCAAGGCAGCTGAGACATGGAGCAATTAAATATCGTGTAGGCAAATTAATACTGAACTTTTGACAGATACCGTTTATCACAATGCAGTGCTTAAAGTTCAGTGGCTTTTCTTCAGTGCAGGCGTAGCTTGTAAGTACCCTTTGATCTTGCAAACAGACTTCTGTTTTCTTTTTGTCCTTAGTGTGGTTTACGCTTACTGATCTAACTGCAGTGCGTGCTGCTCGGAATTTATTAATAAATAACACTGGGCACAAGTCCTCCAATTTTGTATATTTAGCTCCAGTACAAGCATTAATATTGCACAGAGTGATCAGGAGTCTAATGGGGTAATGTAAAACCTTTAATCTACATCAACTTCTGGTCCTATGTAGATCTCAATGGCTAGAGTCTCAAGCAAAACATCAAAGTGTCTTGGGTGCAAATGAATTTTTTTTTTTTTTTTGCAAGTGAAATTAAAAGGGACAGAACAAACAAAACGGGACAAGATGGCAGGAAACAACTATAAGCTTTGGAGTCAGTTCGGTTGTTGTAGAAAACCAAGTGTTAAAGACAGCAAAACAAGCTTAATGTTTTGTTATGTTGCTATTAGTACGATTTTATTTGTTTAGTATGAGTATAGTAAACGTGCCAGTAATTCATAGCTCTGAACACATTTTGTGCCATCTTTTTCCTCCTTTGAAGTACCAGTTTTATCTACTTTATTACCAGGGATATGAAGATAGTAAACTGAATTTACAGGTAATCACACACTGCTTAAGTTGCTCACATATCAAAGCTCTCTTTTAGCATTTAAAATGCTAAGAAGTGTTTTAAAAATTTGCGCTGTGATAATATTTTGAAAGGAAATACCGAAGAAGAAAAACATATTGAGATCTTTTATTAATACGTACAATTTTATGTGCATCTTAATAGGTAAAGGGACAACATATTTTAGCACAGTCAGCTTTCTAGAGAAGAGATTGTCATGCAGATGGATAGAACAGGAAAGGTAAGGTACTGAATTACCGAGAGCTAAATTTATCAGTGTGTCAGCGTGAGAGCAAACAGATAAGCATTAGGTGCTCACATGCTCTTCGTGATAAGAAGTATTTGCATGGGACCAAAATTAAAGTTTGTTTTTTTCTTTTTAACTTTTTTTGGATCTTTTTGTCCAGCAGTAATTAGGTGAATAAAACATCTCTTCCGAGCTAGAAGGTAACTACGTGTAGCTGCTAAACAGTATGTAATTCAGGGGCTGCAGCACGGCGCTGTGAGGTTGGCCTTGGCCGGTCAGTCAGCAGCGAGGCTCTGCTCCCTGTGGCAGTGGCTACCCCAAAATGATATGAATTAATCAGCAGACGATGGAAATTACAGCGCAGGTGAAACAAGTCAGAAGTCGGCCTTTGTTCAAGGAAAAGCAAAGTGCAATCCGAGCGAAGAATTGCTGCTGGCAGGCAGGTTAGGATGAAATTGGTAAGTAAATGGCTGGAGCAGAGCTCGAGATGAGAGAATTAAGCCTTTTCTGTCTGCCTGTCTGTTTTTTTGCCGATAACCTAGTGGGACCTTTTCCCCTGCCGTTGCTCAATTAGATAAGGCATTGAGAAATTGTTGTTTTGTAGCTTATGGGGATGGAAGAGCAGTGTTTTATCGAGGACGCTGAAATGAGTCACAGGCTGAAGACCGTGTGTGGCGCGAGATAGCAGGGCAGCGACATTCATGTCTGAGAGTCACAAGGTTTCTGGGCTGGCCTTACTTTCTTCTCTCTTGGCTTTTGGGGCCCTGAGGAGATAAGAGAGCAGCGAGATGATGCTGTGGGCTCTCCCTGGCTTCTTGCAGAGATTCCCTCCTTCCCTCCTCCTCCCAACACTGCCTTGACTGACAAACTAAACAGTTCAGCCTGTAGACACAAATAAGATGAAAACACAAACAGAAACCCAGTTTTGCATTAAGATTTTTTTTTTTAATGTTCTCTGAGGACTAATTTGCAGGAAGGATCCTTCAAATTCAAGCAACTGCATCAGGGCATTTTCATTGCCTAGAGCCAGCCGCTGCCTGAAAGGCACCTGGTCAGCTTGCAGCAGGACACCGCCAGATCTCATCCCAGCTGTGAGTGGGCATCATTGTGGGACACGCGTCAACGTGAAGAGAAGGGGGTTGCCCTTGGCTGTTGACCACAGGGAACCTACCTCCTTTATGGATATGCTGCATCTGGGGCTGCCAAGCCAGGCTATGCAAATTTGTCTACAAAACATTAAAAAATGGAAGTCAAAGAAAAATGACTCAGCTCGACAAGAAGAGGGCAAAGTAAAACAGGGACAAGTGAGAAGCAGAAAGAACCATAAAAAAATAGGAAATGTTGACTAATCCCTCTCATACTTGTTTGTACATTAAAAAAAGAGCTACATGCTTTACAGACAAAGGAAGAAGAAGAAGAACAAAGAACAAGACAAAGCTGATAATACAGACCATCCTTACTAAATGAGAAACCATTCCTCCTTGCTATCTTCAAAAATCTCTCTGTAGTGAAACTCCCATAATAGAGTTGCCTTTTGAGACTCACTTCCATGGGATTAGCAGTATTTTTTAAAATGTATGTTCATACCTTCTCAAATAACTCAGAAAATTGAATTTATTAATATGATTAAAGACTCCTGTTGGCAGTCCATTGTAGATCTCTCTGCTGAATTAAAGAAATCAAACATGCCTTTAAGCTCCATTCCTTTCCTCCTGCATGCCCACCTACTGATTACATTATTTTCAGATCTCTTTAATCTGGGATTTTCAAAACGAAGGACTGTGCAAATTTGCAGAGCATTCATACTGCTCTTGATGTAATGTTCTTTGTTAAAGGCATGTGTTTGCATATACTAATCCTTCTTTCATTGTGTTGTGTTTTCTTTTCCAGACAACTGAAATATGACTATCCCAGTGCTGTAGTTCTTAGTACTGATGACTTCTTTACTAGAAATGGTGTATACGTGTTTGAGCCTGACTTCCTAGAGGATGCACACAAATGGAACCAAAAGAGAGGTGACTGAAATTGATCCAGTCTTTTGTCAGCGTAGTTTTGCTTTTCAGTATGTCTTTAAATTGAGCCCCCAAATAAAAATATCTCAAAGTAGTGTCATGCACTGAAGTTCATGGTGTACTGGTTAAAAAGTATTTGCCGCTTCTGTTTTTATTTTGTAGCATTAAAGAGAGGAATTTAAAATGAATAAATGTTGGTGATACATACTATTTTTGAAAGTAAAACTGGGACTATTAGGTAGCCCTGCTGAAGCTTGATCAGCAGCAGGTGGCATGCAAATACCAGCACTGCAGCTGCTCAGCACAGCTGTATGCCTGGCATTGTGCAGACTACAACTCCTTAGGTGTCTGTCCTGACCTAGAAGCGGGTGTCAGTGAGGAATTAGTGATAGGCAGGAGGAAAACTTCCAAACTTCCATAGTTTGAGAATGAAATGACCTTTGTGTCTGTCTGAGAGAGAAAAATGTCACATATATTTGAGGCTGTGCTCTGAACTCAATTAGAGCATTGGCAAACGTACCTTGAGACCATAAAACAGACATCTTTAGCAAATAATAGTCACTCATACTTGCTGTAAATACCTAAATATGTCTAAATGTGTTCTACACGGGTTTCAGATCTTGCTACTGAGCACAGCCACCAGCTGCATCACCTGCAGGAAACACCTGCTGGGTGCTGACCTCTGCGTTTGGGTGGTAGCTACAAACCCAAGTCCGGCGGGGAGCCACGTGTGCTAGGAGTGGGCAAGGAAAGGACGCTTCTAGGCTAGAAAGACCTGGCTCAGTCTGTTACTTAATACGTTTTAGCTTTACTTAATGTGTTACATTACAGCACGCAAAGCAATGAAGAATGGGAAAAGCCCGGTTATTATTGATAACACCAACATCCATGCTTGGGAAATGAAGCCGTATGTGATGATGGTAGGGAAAGCTATGATTTATTGCTTTTACATGCTCAGCTGTGACATTTCAGAGGTGATCTGACTGAAACAATTCTTAACAAGGCTAAAAATAATTACTTCCATTTTCCCTCAGTCCTCTAATTATAGTTAATAATTTGTAGTGGGAAGACATAGGGGAAAAGGTGCCTATGCACTTATTTTATCTAGCCAGCTATATGCCTCAGTGAAGGCAAAATTACTGAAAAGATTAACAGTCCTTGAACTTGCCCTGTAGCTTCTTGGCAATCAGGCAATCCTCAACAGTGACATGAGTATGACAGTTTCCAAACTGTTGAATCTGAAACTGACCAAATATAAGAGTTTCCAAAGTTGGCAAACGTATCACGATATGACTCAAAATTTTAGTTTATGACTTGTGAAAAATACACCAGAAAGAGTCTTGGAAGGTGCATTGGAATCTCTTTTTATCAGTGCTGGCAGACATAGTGTTTGTTGCCAATATCTTTAGTACAGTTTCATAGTGTGGCCTGCCTGATAACATTATACTCATGTTTATGCACAGCTATAAGTTCTTGGGTTCTGATCATGTTAGTTAAGAAATTTGGGTCTAGGTATTGCTTTTATGGGAGCTCAGAAGAGACAAGAATTAATAATGGTGCTGGAAACCCTGGACATGTTACTGCGCCAGAGGAAGTTGTGAATGCTTGAGGGTGACTATGAAGCAAGTGAGAGATCACAGCTAGAGGTGTACAAGATGTAAAAAGATCGAGTCCCCTGCCTCCTTTCTGCTATTATATAATGTCTTCAGGAGGCAATGTTCCCCCCTCCAAATCAAAACCCCAAAAGCAATCAATAAATGTGTTAGCTATATATATATGTATATATATATACACACACATATATATATGTATGTTTACATATACATGTAAATGTACATATATATGTAGATACAAATATGTTGCTTTACCATGAAAAAATCGAGACCTGTAGATTCAGTGCCTGGAAATAGCACGACACTCCCAGAAGCTCTAGGTTGGCACAGCCAACCTGTGGCTCTTGAACCTTCTGTGACTGCCAGAGAGCTCCCGCGGCAGAGCACCATTTACCGTGGGGAGCAGGGTGCTGGGGGAATGCCGAGGCAGGGTTTGCTGGGAGACCCAAATCGTTTGATGTAAGGGGAATGGACTAGCAGGGAGTCAGACCAACACCGTGGTGGGAGTTGTGGTGATCTTCCTTCTGGCTCCTGGAGATGCATGATACATCTCTTAACCCAACAAAAATCTCAGGGGGGCTGGAAGATTGGCTACTCCTGGGTTTGGTGGCCATAATCTAAAACTTGTGTGTGTACTTCTTCAGGCACGTGAAAATAGCTACGAAGTTATATTCCGAGAACCAGATACACCCTGGAAGTTCAATGTTCACGAACTGACAAGGTACATCTTTTTCTCTTTGACACAGCAGACAGCTTCTCACTTTCCTCTTCATACACCCTAAAATATAACCTGGTAAATGACAACAGAAGGGCTGTTGTGGAAAGTTTCTGTTACTCAGTGTCCAGTCTGTAGCAAATTCAGCCTCCAAAGAGCTGAAGTGAGTCAGTCAACAGGAAAAGCTACCTACCTGAAGCGTGTACGTGTACCGCAAGCCTCTTGCAGCAGGTACCCCAGTTTTCATTCTGTATTTTGAGCAGCACTCTCTATGTTTGGACACAAGACACCTCTAAGCACCACAGAAAATATTCAGACTTATGTTCCTAAAAAATATAACCATAATAAATATTGTCTAGCTGTAGCATGGTGGGATGCTACTGTAATCACGTTCAAGAAATGAGGTTATAGAGGATCTCTCTAAAGGTCTTAACACATGCAGAAGGGATACAATGAATATATCAACTCAGCATAATGTGGTAGGATATAGACGCAGCCAAACATATCTGACTAATGGGTGCAGGGTTAATGGTTTAATTACTGCAAAATGCAGGCTAATCTCCTATCCTTTAACCAAGCAGCTGTAAAGTACATTGCAATGCAGAGTGCACACCCACCTTCTGGATCCAGAAGCTACCACGCTAACTTGTTACCACAACGGAGTAGGGCACACGTACTTCATTCAGTCTGATCCATTTCTGCTTTGCACCAGCTAGGAACTCTAGTCAGGAATCAGCATCATTCCTTTTGGGCACGACAAATGGCAAAGAGGCTCCTGGCCCAGAGCTTCACCAGAATCAGCTTCACCAGCACCAGCAGGGAGTGGTTTGTAGGGCAGAAACAGATCTAACTAGTAGTCGTTAATTACAGGCCGAGCTAATTGGTAACTTGTATTTTTTTTAGTAATTATTTGAAACAAGTCAGCTTTTGCAGTAGCCTGCCAGGACTGTAAGGCTAACTCAAACACCTTCAGTTTGGGGCAGCATTTTGGCAGACGATTCAGGGAAATCTGAAAGTTGCTTCCAGTACCTCTAGCGCTGGCTGCAGGTTTCCTGATAGCAGATAAATATTCTAGCGTTACCCTAGGTTCTCTAGGTACCTAAATCTTTATTCCCCAAGCTACTGTGAGCAGTGTACATCTCCCATAAGACGACAGGTAGCTCTTGCCAGAGCTCTGTTTATGCATCCTGTACACCCCCTGTAAGGCACAGGATGTCAGTCATGAAGTACATCACCATTCCCAGCTGCTTGGGCAGAAAAAATGAAGGAGCAGGGGCTGGTTTGTTCTGATCGATTCTGGTTCTGCATCATCTTTGCAGTTGTGCTGGTTGCTGACCCCCCCACTGCACACTGCCCACGCGTAGGGCACTGGCTGCTGGTGGATCTCATGCCCATGACAAGTGGGCTGCTGCAGCTGGAAACCTGCTGCGTTGCTTTCACCTTAATTTCAATAGAGGGAAAAAAAAAAAACATTTTGAGCACTCCAGGACTTGCGTACAGCAAGACTTTAAAAATATAGCTGCAAGACAAAGACACACTAGATCACTAACAGGGCATTGTAGAGCTAAATGGTAAATATAAGGCTAGTCAGAGCTCACAAACTCACAGAGACACAGAAGTACCTGGCGGTCTTTGGAAAGACTGTTTCTGGTTTGTCCAGAAAGCCCTGCACGTTTGAGCGTACTGCTCCCCTCTTCCCAGGCTTACTTTCATTTGTATATTTGCCCTGGAGTCACCAGGTGTGGCCATGGATAGCTTCCATTGCAAACAGTAAAGTCTTGTTTCCCTTTCCACGTCCTTCCCCTCTATTTTTATCTTCCCCTTCTATTTTTATCTCATAGAACCATTAAGGTTGGAAAAGCCCTCCAAGATCATCTGGTCCAACCATCTCCCTACCACCAATGTCACCCACTAAACCATGTCCCTAAAATTACATGCAATGTCTCCTCTCCTCCCTATCTCATCTTGTGTTCCTATTGAGTCTTCCACCCCTCTGGTTTCATGTATGGAGAACAAACCTGTGTTTTACAGATGCAAGTTCCCAGCTTTTCTTCCCCACTCCTCTTGTCTCCGTGCTTGCTACAGCACCACCAGCAGCACCATCTCCCCCATCATTTCTGCCCATTCTGCTCCAGATGAGAGATGATTTTTTTCCCCACGTGCACACAGATAAAAGCAACAGATCTGTGACCTCTACACCTGTCACAAGTCAGTGTCTGGGCTAGCCACAGCCATTGTTTGCCTTTCTCCAGAAGTATGAACGTTCATCCTGGTGCTGACAAGCTGTTGGCTCTAAAACCCAGCAATATTCACATAACATAATATACAGGGCTTCTACCTAGCTCTTTCTTACCTGGCTGTTTCAGCACATTTGTTCAAGCTCTTCTGGACTCCCTGCCCACAAAAATGTGTGGGTTACTTTTTCCAGCTGTCACTACAATACCGTTGAGAAAGAGGTGGCGGCAACCAACAGTTTAGCCAAAAAACAAACAAACAAACAAAAAACAAGTAGAAATGGCTCACCAAGCACAAGGAGCAATGTCTAGCAAACTTAAGATAACCTGTAATGTATTTTCTGCTCCTGTTGACTCTACAGAAGAAATATCCATGACGTCCCTCGACAAAAGATACAACGGATGAAAGAAGAATACGAGCACAACGTTACCTTCCACAGCGTTCTCCATTCCGACCAGCCCAGCAGAGATGACAGAAGCGCCACGGGACCAAACACAGCTTATGGCCTGGGTGCCCACTCCAGCCCCCCGCCGGCCTTCTCACACAGAAGACCTCGCCCAGCACGCACGAACACTGTGCCATTTCGCTGAGGAGTGGAGGCCTCTGTATGTGTTTTAATTATCAGGGTATCAAAGTCTCTAGTTTTACTTTTTTTACACAATTTTTTATTCTTGTATTTTCCTACTGCATTTCAAAACAAGACTTTTATTTCTTAAAAGTCTTTAAATGTCGCTAGATTATGATCTCACAGCTCTTGCTGGCTGATTGCCCTCTTATCTCTGGCACAAACGGCATGCCCCCGTCCCTCTTCCTTCACTAAAATTCATTCATGCTTATGGTGACATCTATTAGCTTGTCCTTTTTTTTTTTTTTTTTTTTGCATTGCTCTGTCACTGCTAGAGAGCACTGAATACTCTTAGATTCTTTTTTTTTTTTTTTTTTTTTTTCTTACAGCCCATGTGGCCAATTCCTTAATTCCTTCGCCATGCACTGGTCATTTCTTGCAGTTTTGCTACTGTATAAGCTTTTCTGTCTTCCCATTCTTGTCTAGCACGTCACTGCTAACTTTCAGAGAGGCAAAGTCAATCATGGAAAAGGTAGTTCTAAGAAAGCATGGCAAGATTTGATGCTCTTCTAAATCTACACATCTTCTGCCTGCTTTTATGTTGTTCTTACCTTAGCGCTAACAGAGCCAAGCAGCATCTCCAGCCTAAAGGAGGAAAACTTTAATGCTTTAAACTGTGCCCTTCATCTTGCGGAGACATAGCAGGAGGCAGAGTTCAGTTTTCTGAAGGAAAGAGCACCAGCTGTGTGCTTGCTAACTTTAAGGTGGTACCAGGCTACAGAGGCAGCTGTAAATAGCCAAAGCACAGGGCTGCTGACTACCTGAACTCAGGAGGACAAACTGTGTTGCACAAAATGACAACTTAAGAAAGGAGGGGGAAAAAAGTGTTTGTAAGGGGAGAAAACAACTCCTTCCACCACGCAGTGCAGAGAAGCCATTGACTGACGGCTGCCTGAGGAAAAGAAGCTATCCTGCAGTAGTTTCAGCAATTTTATAAAATCCTGCTGATACATCTTTGTCAACAAGGCTCATAAAACATTATTGTAAAACTCAGCATTTGTGATGGCAATTTTCTGTAAGTAGGCACAGAACATTTGGCAGTGGCTATAGAAGAGGGCAGTAGCAAGGTATTTTGTAGTAGGAAATGAAGACAGCTCACCCAGATCATGAAGAAACACAGGTGCAGCTGCTGTTCCTCTGCCAGACTAGTGGACAGAAGCACCAGAAGCATCAAGGAGTACGTTAGTCCTGTGCAAAGGCTAAGCTGGCTGTAGGAGTCTGTATAAAGCAGTAGGGGGGGGATTAATTAGTTTTTACTTTTATTTTTTAACTCAGGCTGCATGTAAAGCAGCATGATCACCATTGTAAATAATCGTTCGTTAAAGGGTTTAGGGCACCTGCAGTATTGCACAAAGTTTTTAGGCGAAGCCGCTGTCACCCTCTTACGTTCTCCAGTCCCACTACAGTGCCCACCTTGGCCGCGGGAGCTGCCCTCAGCCCTGCACTCGAGCCAAGTTAGTGGCACAGGGCTGCCGAAAGGTCACCAGGAGGGAGCCGCTGCCATCCTTCTTTGACACCTGAGGGGCGAGGCGGGGCTGGACAACAGCACAACTAAACCATGGAGTCAGAGCCTGCCCAGCAGAACTGCTTCTCTTGTGCAGAAGCTCCGGTTTTGAAAATCTTCACCTGCAGAAGTTAATGAAAATGAAATCATGACTAGAAGTACTAACTCCCTCCTGGCAGAAAGAACTTGGGATGAAATTAAGGGTCTGGCTTTCTTTCATAACATTTTGGCTTAAAGTAGTACCTCTAACTAAGAATGACCAAGGATTTATTATTACTATTTTTTTTTTTTAATCCTTTTACTATGAATCAGTCATAATTATAGCTGTTTTCTAGAACTCTTTTAGCACTGCATGGAAATTTTAAGGAAAACATTACAGAACCATGCCAGAATTACAGAAGAGTATCTCAGAATTAAACTGCTATGTTTGGTTCCAATAAACTTAGACAATTGTTGATTTTGCCCTGTGCTACTTCTGACAAACAACTATGCTAATGCTACAGCTGGTAACAAAAGAGGGTGCTTGAGACTGAAACAAAGACCCTGCCAGAATTCAACAACACATCAGAATCAAAGTAATGGGTTATAAAACCTCCAGCCAGAGTGATGCTGGTGTATGCAACATTTGTGTGAGAAACGTATGATTATTCAACTCCAAATCATTTGTTCTGCAGATGAAATGCCCTTTCAGGAGTTTTTGTAATATAACTTTATTAAATACAATCGGGATTTAATGTACAAAGTAAAAATCATTTAACCTTGAAATATATACAATACTGTACATGTGTATCTAGTAGCATTTTCGGGATTTTCGTCTTTGCAGCATCCTGTGGGTTGATAACGAGCCCCCAAGTTCCCTTGCGTCCTTCTGAAGAGCCTCAGCTCCTTCAGAACTGCTTTTTAATAAGTTCTTTGCTTCCTCAGCTGCTCTGGAACTGTGTTTGGGTGAAAGATCATCAGATAAATTAGTAGCTATTGTACTGTTTTCATTTACACCCTCAGTCTTCTTTTCTTCTGGTAAAGTATTTATGAGTGCTTGCGTATTAATCATTGCGAGTTCTTCATCCGCAACCAGGTCATTAACGGGAACACGGACAGCTTCTCTCATGTTTCTGCTGGGGGTAACAAAACCCACGTTCGGATTTGTTTCTTTTGCTGACTTGCTACGCTGTAAGCCCAAACTTCGCGGAGGCTGAAATGCCTTTTTTAAAGATGGAGAAATGGTCGAACAGATCGGTGTCAGTGGCGGAGGGGCAGGTATGCAACTGAGGAAGTCCATTGCTTTTCTCTTTTTGCTGTTTTTGGGATTGTCTTCATCAGTTGCAGCAGATGAAGGGGTTTTTGCTGACCCTTGTGGGATGAGTTTCATATTCGGTGTGCTGGTTGACAAAGGGCTCAGATGCTTACTTTCCATTTTAGAAGATGAGATCTGGTTAAAAAGAGAAGTTTTATGTTGAATAGAAAATCCACTAGTAGTAGTAGCAGTAGTTGAACTTCCCGAACTACTTCCATAAAACAGGGAAAAAAAATAACTGATAGAAAAATGCTCTATCATTCACAGCCAAGTTAACTTTAGTCTGATATCTTCTGAAAGTGACTAATCTTATTTTTTCAAGTACTGATGCGTGGTAAGTCACCATTTGCACACACATTAAGACAGCACATTTACACTGTTTCTGAGAACTAAGCTAAATGTATGGGAACTTTCCTGTGCCAGCTGGTAAGAATTCAAAGCAGTCACTGCAAAAATGAGTTAATTGAGTCTTCTGTATTGGATATATCCTCAACGGGTTGTTAAATAGGGAAAAATGAAGGAAAAAGGGGTAGAATAAAAACCATGAATACATGCAAGATACCCACTACATAGCACTGCAACACACGCTTGAGAATATCTTTTAATGCTTTTTTTTTTTTTCAATTTGATTAATATATTTAATAAATTGATATATGCCACTAAACGTTCAGAACATTAGTAGTGTCTCTGAAATGGCAAAGGATGCCTTACAGACTGCATTTTAGTCCTCAAGAATTGATCTGAGGTCGGTGTGTTTCCACCTCCCTCACAACTATTGGCAGGAAAAATTTTTGTTCTGATTCACTCTGTATTGCACATCAAGAACAACTTGCCACCAGCAGCCTCGATGGGAAGCAGAGTACTATTTAACTCAATTTTTGGCAACAATACTATAAAAACCCAGCATTTACTAGGTGATACCTCTTCCCTTTAAACCTACAAAATAGCGAGCAATACCTAGAAAAAAGAAGACTAGGAAATAAATTCTCTAAACAAGAGTGCACATCGCAGAGTCTCCTGGAAGAAACATTTACAGATCAAGAATTTTCCTCCCAATCATATCCATGTCAGATAATCTTCACAATGGAACTGAGGAAGTAGTAAATACTTCCCTATTTCCTATAAAGGAGGACTCATTTTACTCATATAAAATTCAGAGTATTTAAAGTATGCCGTCAAAACACAGACCAAGAGGGGAATTTTTCATATCCTGCTTGGAGGAAGACTGGGCTAGGCAGCTCCTCCCAAGGAATAATTGTAACCCGCACAAGGAACAAGCTTCTAATCAGCTTGCCTTGCCCTACAGAGAATCTGTGGGGCAGACTGAAAACAGAGACCATTTGCCACAGCCAGCAGTATAAAACCTGCTTATATCCGTACTGTATGTAAAGCCAGTATGAAAACAAGACTAATTAATTACTAGAAGCTTACCGAACTTTTATCTGCTGCATAGAGGCCTGAGTTACAGGAAGGAGAAAAGCATTCTGAACCACATCTTTTAGGTAAAGTAGGCGTGAGTGAGTGACTTCTTTGTAGCAAATTCATCAATTTACTTTCTGCATCAGAGCAAAAGGAGTCCACATTCTATAAAACAGAACAGATTACAATGCAGAATAGTTGTTGTTAAAATTATGCACATATTCTGTGCTCACAAACTAGGGTTTTGTTTTCTCATCATAATCCCACAAGACTTTTTTTTTTTTTTTTTTAAATGAAACCAACAACTTAGAAGTCCACCGCACCTTCCATGGAAAAGAAAATACACCTTCCACTTATTGTTAGCAAGAAAAAAAAAAAGAAAATATGTATTCAGTAAGAAGTGAGAACGTATGTCCAGGACATGCTATTTAGCACAACTAGAAAGTTGACATTAAGAAAAATAAATAAAAGCATCAGGCTGATGGTTGGTATCGAATACGTTCAAGTGAACAAGAGAGGAAATTTCAACTTTAAAAAGGCTACAGTTAAACTGTCCGTGACAGATTGCCTGCTGGCAGGTGAAACAGGTTTGCTAACCAGAAAAGATTCTGTGGCACATGCTGAAGACAGGGGTGTTGAGCTCATGGAAAAAAAAAACAACAAAAAACCCAAAACAGCCAAGACATTCAATACATGATGACATGGAGAGTTCTCCAAGAAAAGCACATTAACACCTTACTCCATCTTCAACAAAATCCCCTCAAATTCAGCATTATCTGCATTACGTAAAATTCACTACCACTACCGGACTTTTTGGTGACAGATTGACACTGCAATAACTAAAATCCATCATTAAACTAAAAATCTAAGGGTTTACCTCTACCATACTTCTCAGTTCATTAAACTTCTCTTGAAGATAGGTTTCCTTTGGGCTGGCTGAGAACACAGAAAGATCTCCAGCCACCAGCACAGGAATTTCTGATCTGAAGTCAGACTGCCACTGAAGGTTGCTTGCAGAAATGAACGAACAGCGAACGACTATATCCTCAACAGCAAAGTGCCTGAGATCTGCCCAGATCTTTATTGCCACCAGATTATAGCTTTCATCAGATAAATAAACCGTAGTAGCGAAACCTAAAAGCAAGAAAAAATGAATCGAACCATAAACCTTTAAATAAAGGCTGATTACTGCAATTTGTGTCTATAAAAAAAGTCACGCGCATCTTGAAAAAGCTCTAATTGATAAATATAACACGGCAGCCTGTCAGCATGCTAACAGATGTTTGATGCTTCATTCACATTCTACACTCTCTCCCTACTGATTACAGAAAACAATCCAAAATCTGCATTCCGGCGCTTGAACATATTACTTCTATGGTGCTTTTGCTTTTCATCAGAAGATTCTCCACCTGTCTACCCGTGAGCTCCAAGAGCTGGGTTCCACTCAGCCCATGATATTGCACGCAAAAGAGGGAGCCCACGTACATGGCAGACACTACTGCTGCACACACAGAGCACAGGTGTAAGAACGTACATCATGGAACACAGCTAAAGAAAAAGCTTCTCTTAAGCTTGAATACTCGAATACTAAATTCTTGCTAGAAAATAAGACATTTTTTTCCCCCCTCTAGGAAAACAATAATCTCCCAGTGTATCACAGTGATGGGCTATATTAGTTATTATATAACTATATGTGTAATAGCTGTATATTAGCTGTTATAAAACACCAAACATCGTTTTGACTTTTGAAATTAAAAAAACTTAGTGGTGATTCAATGACACGAACGTGGTCAACAACATACCTGTTTTGCTAACAGAAACTACGACTCCAACTAAATCAACTTCAGCACATGGTGGCTGAAAAGAAGGATCCAACAAACTGGTGAATTTTAGAGCCTTTCTCGGAAAGAAAATCTGCAGCAGCATCTTCTGCGAGACCTTAAAAAAATAAACACCAACACCCTGTTATACAGACTGAAACTTTTTAATGATTTATCTTTATGCAGTTAAAGTACTTACTGATAGTTGTAGATACTGAGTTTTCTTTGTCGCTGTTAATTGTATGTTAGTTGATTCTGCTCTTCCTTTGGACTGTGATGTGGACAGCTGGTAGATTCTGTACCGACCGCCTTCCTTTAACAGCGAACAAACATCTAGTAGTGGACGCCAGATGCTCAGTATCACTCCTAGTAACACCAGATTAAGATAATTAGGTGTGCAACACTAATACAAAGGCTTTTTAGCAAAATAAAACCAGAAACAGTTACATGCAAGCTAGAATACTGTACGTAAACTCTTCAAATCTGCTTATTATGTTGTCCAGTTATCATGTGAAGATAAAAGTTATTTATAATTTCCCAAGTACTAACCTTTATGTTTTTCTTGCTTTCTGTAGTCTACCACACATAATTTCCAAACGGTGGACACATCCCTTTTGGAACAACCATATTTTCCCTTTTCTGCAGACTCTACAGCCTTCTTGAATTCTTCCTGTATCCGAGTTTGCTTTTTATCATTCATCAGCTGCCTGTGAGCATTCAGAGCTTTTATCTGATCTTCACTGAGATAACCCTGTAACCAAGAGAAAACATATTCAGTATCTTTTTTTTTTTTTTTTTTTTTAATCACAAAAAAAAAATCCTGAAAGATCCTGACAGGATCCTTTATAGTCTCTTTCCTAAGTGTACTTCTGTTACAGACAATTTGTTGTTCAACTGACACACTACTAAGACTCAAAATGTTAGCATAACTGGGGACTCTAGTCTTTACTGGTACTCAGTTGTCTATGTATGACATTATACGCTGTTCTTAATGGGTAATTAGTGAGAAGCCTGCTTAAGAACACATAACCAAAGTATTTCGTACAACAGGCATGTCCTGCCAGTTTAATAAGAAAGATGTTACAAAAAAGTTCTGTAAGAAGGAAAGAAGAGTTGCATCTCCCAGCAGGCTGCTATCTCTGAGCTGACTAATTAACACTAAAACGCATCAGGAGACAAATGACAGTAAGATCACGTAAACTCTTCAGTGAACAGCATGCAAGAAAAATGTGTCGTACTAGGTGCATTCAGTTTTCACACACACACGTCAAAACAAAGTAATAAAACCACAAATAATAATTTTTAATTGTACTATATCCTGGATTTTGTATATCCAGAGAAAATCACTTATTCTCTTTTGCAATCTAAGATATTAATCTATTTAAACAGGACTTCATTAAAGTATTTTCCAAGTAAATCATAATTTACTTAGCAATAAGCATACTATAGAGAATTTTAAAAGATGAGAGAAATAAATAGTAATTTTGTGGCTGATTTTAGCAGGAGGTACTAAATTAGAAATGACTCCACAAGCATTTCAAAAGTAGCCCAGTTGGCTCTACTGTTACCTCCATATAACCAGGGTCAGACGCATTCTGGATTGCTTCATAAAGTTCTGCACCATCTTGCAAACTATGGATTTGCTGTCTTGTGACTACGCGTGAACTTGGTGTTTTTCTGCTGGCTCTCTCTGTTGAAAAAGGTCCACATTATGTTGAGTACAACCAATATACTTAAAAAGCGAAGGAAAAATAATTATGTAGGAAGTACAATAACTTAGGACATGCCAGAACGAAGCTACAAAACTCTTCTACATAGGGATAGATGTTTGTAGTTTTTAGGAAGATAGAAATGGAAAAAAATCACTTTTACAAACTATGTTGTATTTGGTTGTAATACAACAATACTATACAAACTCTGGGGAAGGTCTTACGAGATGGCATAGCCAGTTCTCATCAGCAGCTCTGGGATGCACGTGAGCACGCAGTGAGCCAGGTCAGTTTTCTGAACCAACAGGAAAACAACGCTTTAAACAAGGCAACAGCTTTCTGCTGATGTAGCAAGCAATTCTCATTGCCTGCCCTTAGGGAAACTCGGTAGCTTGCCACAAAACTGCACCGCTACTTGACCATGCTGTCTGTGTGCCAGGCACCTCCTCTCATACAATGGAAAAGCGAAAGACTCAAAGATAACAAGGCCTGGGATGGCAGGTGACCACAGGAGTGCATGTGAAGAAGCCTCCTTTCCTTAGGACACCAGCTAAAAGCCAAGTGAACTTAATTGCATTAAACTCTAATCCTCTCCTCAGCTCAATCATCTTTGCTGCTTGCACTTGGATGGTTTTCTTCAGCGTAGTAGACTCCACTATCCATAGACCAGTTACCAATCAAACATAAACCAACACAGTGAGGTGACTGATACATCACATCAGTGTTCACACACACAGAAGTTCACATCAGTGATGCTAAGAATTATAAAACAATCTCCAATTTCAACTAGGAATTCAGATTTCTTTTGAGGGTAGGGCATCAATAACAAAGAAAGGGCAAATAATAACGCATCCCAGGTTCTGACGAAGCAGCTGGCCAGCATCTCAGCGTTAGAGATCACCCCAAGAAAGATTAACAAAAAAGGAGAGGCGAGCTGGGTTGCAGATAATGACCCCATGGACTTTGAACTGCGCAGGCTATCATTTGTGATGGAATCCTATCTGTTCCTGTAGAAAAATAAACGACGTCCCCCTCCCCACCCCCAAACAAAACAGATCAGAGCATGAAGGCACCTGGAATCCACGATCAGTGTGGCAAGAATCCCAGTGCCCAGAAACAAAAACGTTTGTGTTATTACATATTCTGAAATAATGAAATCTTTACCTTCATGCTTTTCAAATTCTGCTTGGATTTTTGCAAACAGAGCTTCCAGTTTCTTTTGTTGATCCTCTGCATGCCTGGCAGCTTCCCTTTCTTCAGCTCGGCTGTTACGAAACACATATGAGCCGGCTGATGTCTTTTCCATCCACTGAAACACAAAGATTTAAATAAACCCCAGACCTTCTGTTTTTAACCTCATCTAGCTTCCCTCCAATACTCACTGTTTAAAGCATTTCTGGTTAGAAGTGAACAGGTTCATAAGTTCTTTTAGTATAACAGATCCAAGGTTAAAAAAAAAACAATAAAACAAAACAGAACAGTGGCTGGTAAATCTTCTCTTTAAAGATACACAGACAGAATGGAGCAGCTGTAGTCAAACTTCTGTGATTTAACAGCTGAAGAAACCATAGCTTATAATAAATAGGCATCGATATAATTAAGCAGATAGCTGGATCCCACTTGTAGATACATTTAGATACAAAACAAACTCAGTGCTCAAAAACATACCAGAACTGCATCCTACCCAATTTGTCTTTCAGCGTCGACTGTACTTTTTTAACCTGCTAGACTAGACGCTGTAAAA
This sequence comes from Cygnus olor, assembly GCF_009769625.2. NCBI lineage: Eukaryota > Metazoa > Chordata > Aves > Anseriformes > Anatidae > Cygnus > Cygnus olor. The sequence goes on from NC_049169.1 coordinate 185,944,352, forward strand.
GATGCCCTTAAACAGTTTCAGCTTGAAGTGTTTCCATAGGATATCAGCCTTGCCCACGGCTGTGTCAGAGCTGGCTTGGCAAGTGCATGCTTTGAAGAGATAGGTGGCCAAGCAAAGAGGTCACTGCAGCTGAAAGCGGTATTCCTTTCTGCTGCACAGCCCCATCTTCCCCCTTGCACTGGCTCTAGCACTTACCCGACGTTACCAGACACCAGTTTCCTATTGCAACAGACAGACAGACCGCAGTTTGAGGTTGGTTTATGTTGTTGTCGTCCCCCCCCACCCCCATTTTTTTTTTTGGTTTTGTTACTCCTGGTTTAGCAAAGTAAATTAGCTATGGAACAGCACCAGATGAGCTGTAGAGCAGAGAGAAGCAGCAAGACAGTATGGCAGGAGCAGGATGAGGAAAGCTGAAGGATTGCTCCTTATGAGGCAGTGAATTGCTGAAATAGGCTCTGCCTGCCTTGTTAACTGCACGCCTTCCACTTCCCGCACTGTTCACAGTCTGACAACTTTAATTACAGTTACTGTGATTCCCACACCCCTTGGCTTGAGTCAACACAGATATATAGCTCAAGTCTTCCTATCGTTTTGGTATGACTGAGCAAGATTCTCAGTGTTTTTATAAAAACAAACAAATATATCTGCCCGTCAATCTCAGGAAACAGCGAGATATGAAGCATCACTTTCCTCCCCAGCCTGGAAGCCACATACTGTGATGGCATTACAGATAACTGTCCCCTTTCTGGGACCTAAACAGATGTTAGTTCTACCAGGATGTCCACATAATAAGTATTGCAATATTCTCCGTTAAAATAATGATCTAAATAATGATCTAAATATCAAAGCAATGATTCAAACCAAATATTGCTATTACCTTTGTGAAATTCACTCTACACTGACCAACAGTCATACATCATTTTAGAAAGCAAACAATGAAGAAAAACCCTGTATGTCAAGTGCAACATTCTCTGAGAAAAGTTAACAGATGGTAAAAGTTGTATCATGGCTAACATGTTAACATTCAGAGGACTGATTACCAAGAAAGAAAAAATGTTTCTTTTTATAGTTGGGACTGTTATAAAAAGCTCTACTTTGTGCTGGTACGGCCTCACCTCAAGCACTGTGTGCAGTTCTGGGCACCACAGTATAAAAAGGATATAAAACTATTAGAGGGTGTCCTAAGGAGGACTACAAAGGTGACGAAGTTCTATGATTCCAAGTAGTTACCACTTGATATCCACAGATTCTTTAAATATGGTCAGACTTCACTGTATCTAAAACATCTTCGCTCTATTTTATACAATACAATCTGATTGTATTGTAAATAATACTTTAAATAGATCTTATACAATACAGCCAGCTACATATAAGACAAAATTAATTTTACCAAAGGTTAAAAAATATTTAACTTCTTTGCAGATCTATCTATGTTAGTGACAGAAAAAATTGGGTTTCAGTTCTGTGCTTTTTAGATTGCTGAACCCACATTCAATTATTTCTGGCTTTTTGAAGCTGAAGCAAAGCAAGCCAGAACATACTGAGTGTAAACTGAAATTCTTACAACAGGATACTCCACTCCTGAAAAACTAAATATGTGCACACTGCAAGAGCCACTTCTGTTCTTATTACACATCATGGTACCATTTCTTGAATTTATTTAACTGTCTCTATTATGTCACCTTTGAAAAGCAATATAGAAACTAGCTCTTAGATAAATTAGATCTAATAGAACCGGTTAGATTCATAAAATACTTATACCATACCTGAATAGGGTAAGTTCTTTGAATGACGACATCAATACACCCCACTGCACCACCCTCGCTGTAAAGCGATGACAGAGGCAAAGGAAAAGGTCTGGGATCCTGGTGAAATCCTAGTTTTGCGTGCCATCGTGCGCAGCGGGTACTGTTCGCTGAAATCTGAACAAGTTAAATGTTGAATGACTGGCACCGAACCAACTGGCATTGGTAGGTCAAAAGGAGATACAACTTATTAAATCTAAAGGAAAGATTTTTTTTTTTTTTACATTGACCTCACTAAGAAACTCTTATTTCAGCACCTGAACATACTGCATTTTAATTTCAGGGTTTCTTTTCACATTGAAAAGCTTACTTACTTTAAACAGGTATGACAAATTTGATGAGTTAAGATTCTCTAGGAAATTAACATCTATGAGATATGCCATTGCTTTATACCAGATGACCAAAATTTTTATGCTGAAACTTCACCCATCACTTTAATCATCCTCAAACAAGTCAAGCCCTCCCCCCCAAGCCCTCCCTCTCTTTTTTTCCCAGTTCTTCCTCAACCTTTTATACTGTCTATGATGGGTAAACACCTTTCTTAACCTGATGCTTAACCATATTAAGGATAAAACACGCAGCAAAACTTGTCAGAATCTTTTAGAAGAAAAAAAAAAAAGGTACTTTTATACTGTTAATTTTGTAATACAATTTTTTCTTCCGACACTAGTGACTAGCGTTAAGTACCTTGTCTGACAAATGTGGTAATTAAACTACAACAAAACTGCTTATAAAACCCCAACAGAACTTTTTTTTTTCTGTTTACACAACCCCATCCAGCTTACAGCATGGCTCAAGCAAATAGCATCTGTCCCATCTCTCAGTCACATCCAATCAAGCTGAACTAGCATTTTGGTTTACCTTCAACATAAGGGAATCTGGGGCTTCCAGTGGCGTACATCCATTCTGAGCACCAACGAGTTCTGCTCCATGTACTATGATCTTCTGACCAACCGTAAGCCTTCTTCTACGTAAGAAAGCTTTGATGGGTGGATCCAGAAGAGCTCTAATCCCATACCAGCCATCGGTAACTTCAATTACTGCTGCTCCTTTTTTACTTTCCATATTGTTATTGCTAGGAGATACAACGGCGTTCAGTGATATGATTTTAGAAACACACAGCACAAGTGTTTTACCTGCTGCATCATCTCTCTCCGTTATTTTTTTGATTGCTGATCGTTTACTTTTATCAATTTCCAAGTCATACCTACAGAAAAGAAGCCGTGACACTGTTAAAGAGAACAAAATCCATCACATTGTTTCCCCTTAAAATCAATTCTTGCAAATTATTGCTTCATCTACATGATTAAATGCCAGTATAATTAAGTGAAAATTATCTAAATATTTGCAAATAACATGCAGCACGTTTTTCATATCAATATGTTTTAAGTTCAACAAAACAAGCATTCAGATAAATACTAAATGCAAAGTAGAGACGTTTATTTTATAGTATTATGAGCAGAAAGCACGCAGTCACAACTCCAAATATGTTGCTATACACTTACCTATATTTCAGCTGCAACAGCACCGTTTCTGGTGTCAAACACCTGGTAGCAAATTCATGTGGAAAAGCTACTTCCATGGCAGCCAATTTCCATACAATCCACCTATAGTGATTGTAAGCCCAGGCCTCTGTTATTAGCTTGGGATCCACACCAGGAGTGTCACAGAGGGCCCTGCAGATAAATCGTTAATAAATTAACCTGAAATCCATTATCAGCCGTTACTTGCCTCTTTTTCCCTAGCACTGCATGCAGCATAGGCACATAGGCAACATTAACAACAGAGTATTTATTACAGTGTAAACAGGAAGGTTACATTCCATAGCCTGGTCTGGTTATTGTCTGAATACTGAAGTTCTGTCCTTACAAGCTTTGGCAGCATGCGTGTGCGTGCATGCAGGCGTTCTTGAAACGGGCCTTTGACCCTAGCAGTAGCTCCAGGGGCATGCCCTCCCTGGTTCACGCAGTTATGCTCATCGCATCGAGGGACAGAGGCGTGCTCTACTCTCTTGCAGCCCCAGAATATCTCCTGCTTGCCCCCACTGTTTGACTGCTTAAGCAGTGTTTCATTCTTTATCAATTCCAAGCTGTACCGCCATGAGCTGTTTAAGTTGGTTTGGAAACCTGTAACTTTTCCCACTCAGCCAGTCACTAGGAAGGCTGTTTCACTGAAGGAGATAGAGAAGGAATTAAAAAAGATTCAGATAAGCTGTTAGACTGATCAGAACACAAGTTAAGTCCCACCAAAAAGTCAATTTCCAACTTGTCAGAAAGGCTCAAGATTTTAGTATTAAAATACTTAAAATTTTCTGAAGTTTTGCTGAAGAAACAGTATGCTAGTTGTTCCGCTGCATGTGCTTTTGATGAAGTTATAACGTACAAGCTTGCTTACAGTAAAACAAAACAATATCTATGAAAGTGTTTAGGACAGATGCAGTCAATGCATATACTTCTTTTATCAGTTCATCTTAAATGACCTGCAAAAGGAGACACAGAAGGACCCAGAATAGTGCAAGAGCAAGGGCTGTTCGTGCACTTTTTCTTTTGTACTTTACATACATTCAAAGAAAGCCTGAAATAACCAGTCAGTTTTCCTACTGAAATCTTGGCTTCCTTCAAATCATACTGCAAATTAAGTTATTTTCATAAGTCAGCTTTAAAAAAAAATTAATTGAAAAACTTTTGCACCCGTGTCCTGCAACAGAAACTCTTCCCCCAACAACCGTCATTCCCAACACTCAAACTCTAGAGTACAACAGAAACGAATCCTTTTCCATTTGAAAAAGCAAAACCTATCAATGCTATTAAACAAAAGCTCTAAATTAACAATATTAACATTTTTATAGACAATTTACACTGTAGAAGAGTGTCCAGAAATTTTCTAACTTGACTTTGTTTTCCTTCATGCCCAGTGAAGATCACTAACACCATTAGTCTACATAGTCAATTTATAAACCTACAGTATCTTTATTTACACTAACAGAGATGTACTAAAAATGCAGTCAAAAAGTAGCGTTAGATTTATTCTAGCAATATGAGAATCACAAATCAGTAAATGGCGCACCTGCCTCAAGTTCATAAGAAACAATACCTGTAAAACTCCCTTTTTCCAGCCTTTCCCTCATCTGTAGGTATTAGCCACCCTCCATCAGCAAGTTGGATCCCATTTCCAGCTAATAAATACTCCTTACTGAAAAAGTCTTTGATGAGAAACTGGAAAGATTCTGCATTTGTGCTGTTCACTTGTACGCAATGTTTTGAAACACCGTATCTGTAAAGCTGCAAAAAAATAGATGAAAAAGACAAAAGACAATGACAATCCAGTAGGAATTCATTTGAGAGCTTTCTTGTCTAATGCTATACACTCATGTAAATTATCTTCTCAAGCTAGAGACTGTTCTGTATGACCTTGTCATTTCATACGTAACCCCTGAAGAACGGAGGAACTCACAAAACAGGATGTCATGACATCACGGTGTGTTTTAAAAAAAAGCACCGTACCAAAAGCAAGAGGCTTTTGATCTTGACTTACCTGAGCTTAAATGTTAACCACATGTTATCTGAAGACAGCTTTTCACATGGGTTAGAAGTCCGTAGCAACTACCATTGATGGATTTTTTCCTTGTTTGATGTTTCTTGTTTGACTACAACACTACAGAGACATTTATGATCCGTATTATTCGGAAGAGTCTTATAAACCGTGGATACGCAAAGCTACCTAACAACGCAGCAACTGCTTTAAGAGCTACTGTAAATGCTTATCTCAAAACTGCAGACAGACATATCACTTAAATGGATCTATTCATCAAAAGTTACCGACTTTCTGTTTGCTAGTTTTAACGAACACAACCCTGGAAAGACACCGTAAAAAGGTATCAACGTACCTCTTCTGTAGAATAAAAACTGGGAGACTTCTCTTCTACTGCAGTTTTTAGAGAGATTCTATTTCTTGCAGATGTTTTAATGACATAAAGGCTGCCTGGCTGTGAGCTAATATTTTGCCTGTATTTCTTTTTAATTCTCATTTCCTGTAGATCTCTAGCACAGCGGAGATTTGCCATCATCTTGCTCATAACTGCAAAGAAAGACAACATCAAAAGCTTCTTACAGTATATATCAGCTTAGGATATACAGTCACAGAACAAAAGCAGACTCAGAGAAGCATATTTTCTAAGCCACTATCCAGATTTTTAGAATCTGCAGTCTAAATATTCAGCAGTGTTAACTGAAGGGATTAAATAATATTTATAATATATAATATCAGAGACTAATATCACATATATTTCACTTCTTCAGAATGAACTCTTCACAGGAAACTCCGAATGAACATAAACCGGTTGATAATGACTACAGCACCCATAATCCTGAGATTTTGACCCGCAAATAGGGGCTCTAACTCTGCAGATGCTCATGCACCTGTTTAAATCAATATACACGAGTCCATGTGAAGAAAACCAGATTATTTGATTGTAATAGTTAATGTAAGTTATACACCTTCTAAGCTTTCTTGAATGTTCCAATGTGTAAGTCCACATGCTAAAGAAAGTCAAACAGCTGAAAATTCAATCTCTGCTTCTTTGAAAAAGACCAATTCAGCCATTTGTATGGTTAGCCCTACATTTTAGTTAGAAAACAGAATGAATACAAGCTTCTAAAATAGTGAAAGAAGTATATACCAAGGCTCATCTTTAAGGTTCCTAAAACATTTTACTTAAGTATGAAAAATCAAATGAAACATACTCCATCTTACAACTTGTGTCTGAACACAATTGTGTAAAAACAATTTAACAATTTTTTCATGTTCTTAATTAACTTTGGAGATGAAATTGTTAGGAGTGCAATATAAAGTCTTAGAAAAGTATTTCCTGATTTCCCTACAAAAAAAAAAAACGCCTTAGGAATCAGTTCCTTTTTATTTAAAAAAAAAAAGAAGTCTGAGAGAATATTCAAAACCCCTTATGGGTTTGATTCTGATAGTTAGCAGTCACTATAGGTAAGTGATCAAAATCAGAAAATACCTAAATTTCCATTTTCTAAGTCAGTGTCTGCTGTATGCAGGATACAAGACAGGTCATCTTGAGCTTCAGCAATATCTTTTCCAATTGTGATCTGATTTAATTCCCTCTCTTCAGTCGCATTTATGCTGATTGTTGAGTCACATCTCTTGCTGCTGCCTTGTTCACTTGTAGAAAATGTCAGCTTGGTTTTGAAGGGTGGAACAAAAGTTTTAGCAGTTTTGCCAGATTTGTACAAATTTCTTTTTTCTTCACTCTCTTGGGCTGAGGCCTTATGTGGAGTAGAAAATCTTGAAGCATCATTTGAAGATTGCCTTAGGGCACAGTGCTGAAAAATGGCAGGTTTAGATTTAAATCCTTTGAAGTCTTGGTCTGGTAAAGTAAGAGTAGGATTCTTGACTTCTTGTCGTTCCTTAGTAGCCCTACAGAGATGAAAACACAGGTTTCAGCTTCCTGACAAAAATCTTTTTCAGAGCTTCAACATTCTTAATTTAGTAATGCGGCTTTTTTCAAAACTACATCAATAAAAAGACAAAATATTAGTTTTTGATACTTTAAAACCTGAACAATTAATTTGTACTTAACAAAAATAGAAATACAAGTGTACAACTTGTTTAGCATCTTATCACCCTACAGCAACAACGTGTGTTGTATGGTAATTTGTTTATTTTGAAGTAAAATTTTTAGTCTTTTATAAAATTATTAGTCTTTTATAAAATTGGGTTGCAAGTTACTACCATATGTTTTTTAAAAAGTCACAAGAACTCGCAAGGTTTTTAAGAAATTGCATTAGAAAAACTAAAATATATTATAAATTTCTCACCCAAAAGGCTGACAAGTTACTGGTTTTAAAGGAATGTGGTACAAAAATTTTCTTCTGTCTTTGAAAATGCCTATAAGATAATTAGGAAAAAAAGTTTGAAATAGTACATTACATGGATAGATATTTACAGCACATTTATTCTATATTCATGCATCCTACATATAGGAATATAAATTTACAGTAATTTACAAATGGGATTTAAATAGCTTTGTGTTTATATATATATTTTATAGGTAATAAAATCTTATAGAATATCTTTGATGTTGATAAACCCATTTCTGTTTTCCTAGCTAACCTTCAATGAACAAAAAACATATCTAGAAAAAACAACCAGGTAGAATACATTTAAAGTTTCCAAGGCTAATCTTACTGTTAGAACTCTTGATTATTAAGCTCTTTTTCAACAGCACTGATACAAACCACATATAGGAAAAAAAGCAACTGTCTTCAGTATTTCTGAATATTACAATAAATAAGGCACGGATCTATCTCATAATCTTACTGCCACTAGAAATGTTATTTCTAACTGCCATTTCAGCGACTAACATACTTTGGGATGTAAGTTATTTTGCCAATATGTTTGATCTAGGCAGCATAATTACCAGTAGCAGTTAAAGGATATACAGGTTGTCACAGACCAACGAACACAAACTGAAAGCCCCTAAAAGCAACAGTCTGACACTGGGAGTGAAGACTTCTACAGGTTCTTAAGAAATCTTATGGTGGGTAAAAGGGAAAAAGTGAGGAAAATAGAATTGTCAGGAGTCTGGTGGTATTTCCTTGTAAATGCAAAATTAATTTTCAAGGAACATTAGTGTTTTCCTCTTTTAATAATCATACGCGGTCCAATATATATATCCCTGATAAATTAAAACATGAGGTTAGACCCACGTAGCTTTTTTTTCCAGTTTAGAAATTTATATTTTTCTTACAGATTCTTCTCTGTAGAAAACAAATGATTATAGAAGAGCTTGGTAAAGATGACATTCAACCACATGCTGCCTTTTGTGACAAAAAAGAAAAATGTAAGAAAACATTACCTCCCCTTGTTTGGTATCAGAAAGTATGGTGAGCATTAAGTGTGAACAGAGCAGTAGTCATTTGAAGAAACTGTAAATGCAGAATCAATTTCAACACATCTGGGGTCATAAAAAAGTTCTGACTTGTTTTACTTAAGGTTCTTGGCAGTAAAAAGACAGGTTGAAAAACAAGTATTAGCTGACACCCTCCCTTATTGAGCCTCAATTCTTCACACTAGTTGAGACAGATCTAGAAGATAAATGACTATAATGCTCAACTCTCAAAAGCTCCCATTTGTGAGCCTGTGAGAGGTGTTTTAGGATCCTTAAAGGGAAATGTTAAACATATATTTAGTTCCAGACAGGCTTCCTATCTAATTTAAAACTCATTTAGCAACTTTTTTTTCCTTAAAAAAAAACACAACAGTTTTCAACAGAAAAGGGCACATTCACTCAAACTCCTCCTTTGATCTTTCTAAGGACACACTTATCTCAGAATTATCAACACATCTAAATCATGTCTGCCTGGAATTGAAACTCCTTTGTGCTGGGAAGAGGAAGTTTCAGATGACAAGTTGTATATACAAGATGCCACATGTTCCAGAAGTCAGGAGCAGGACTATTCTGGGTATTAGAACTGGTGTCAGCTGTTCCACCAAAGAATAACACTGTTCAGATTCTGCTGCAGGGCAGGATAATATTTATGGATGAAGGATAGACAATTGTTCTCTGGCAGCAACTGACAAATTCCATTCAAAGTTTTCTTCAAACCATTATTTTCATGCTTAGAACAAACTTAGCGCAGCATTCAGGAACAAGTAAGTTTGTTCAAAAGCAGTCAAATATCTCGTAACAAAATCATTTCTGTGCACTAACATAGATAAGTCACAGTTACTACGATATCTAGAATTGTTCTTGGGGCTACTGTACTGCACGAAGCAATCCAGCTTTGTTGACAACTAGGTACTCATCAAATATCTATGAAATTGGGATTTGGAATGAGGTGTTCCAGAAAAGTAGTTTTAATTTCCCATTAACTACTGAAAAGATTATGTGTTTGTTTCTTGAATATGTTGCAGCAGAGGAAAACATTCACAATCTGAGATTAAGTATGACTCCCCTTTCAACTTTCTTTTTAAAAACTAGGGGACATTTTGAAGTATTGGGATAAAAGTCGTTTAATTGGGATATTCAAGTATCCCACTTTGTAATTGCCACTTGTGAAAGAAGTTCAGGTGTTAATTCCCTTTTGAGTAACAATGCATGGAAGGTACCTCCTTAAAGGTACAATAAGGAGGGACCAAAAAGACCAAATATCTCAAAAATAACATTAGCAACCACTTAATGATCAAATCTTTCTACATTACAGCTTCAAGAGAAGTATCATCCGCTTTAGAGAGAGAAACAGGAAGATGAGGCTTTTAAGCTCTCGTACTGAGTAATGGAGGTCACTATCTAGGTTAGAGTATACACGGCTGAGACGATTCAAAATGGAAGCGATACTACTAAGGTGCATAAAACAGCTCACAGTGCTACCTAGCACTGTGACAGCAGCGTGTGTATGAAAGGGGAAGTATTCTGGAACATCAAAACAATCCAGCCAAAGTGGATTCTTTTATACTCTATCATTTCCAAGGCTTCAAAAAGCAGAAGCTGTAAAGAAACCTCTCTCATCGAAGGCTGTCTGGCAATAATTACTAGCTGTATGTGCGTTTCTGATTTTCTAGATGAATGCTGCTACTGAATTGTAGGTGAAAACATGCAGTGCTTAGAAAGAACAAGTTCCTTGAAAAACACAGCATATCCCATAAGGAAAAGCAGTAGCCAAAAAGCACATTATCCTAACACCCTAATCAGGCTTCGCGTAATGTATCAGCTCAAACTTTAAAACCTTGATTTCATTTTTAGAAGCCTCCGCATCACTGGCTCGAAACATTAAAAGCATCTGTAATACACATATCAGTAAGCATATTCCTCACAAATTATTATGTAATAAAAAATACCAGTACCTTCTTATTTTCCCATAAATACAACTTTTAATTGAGAAATTCTAGATCAATAGGACAGACGCTCTTACTGAGGCTGGTATTTGGAAGCTTTAGGATTAGAAAAAACTGGATGAATTCCTACCATGCTGGAAATAAGAGAGCTTTTGCAGAAGTAGCACAGTCTAACATATTTAGATACTACAGGGTAAAGCATACCATTCATCACATGATTTCAAGTGAGAGGAGACATTGCCACAGCAGTTTCCCTGAATTTTCATGACTATATTGACAAAAGAATTAGTTAAGCAATCATTGTATGTTAATCAGAAATTGAAGAATTTTAAAGGTAACATCCAGCATCAGATTACCGCTTAGAACACAAGAACACTGAAATTACCCTCAGGAGTGCTTTTTGAAGCTTTCAGAGATCTGGGGGGAATCTTTGTCTTGTCAAATTCAAGCAGCAGCTGTCTTTTAATTGGAGGTTCTCCTAAGATAAAAACGCAGATTTAAAGAGAGATCTTCCTTTTAAGTTCAGTTTCTTACCAATACCTCATAAATTAAATAAATTTTTAAATAAAATATTCAAGGAGCCACAGCAAACAGAATTAGCAAGTTTTCAGATCACACTTGACTCAAACACCCTTTGCCAACACAGCATTACTGTGGCTCATTTGCAAGGCTCTCTTCTGCACAGGATGCTTGTGTAGTGCTACCAGGAATGGTTTTAAGACTCCATATAATGAAGCCTGTTAGACTCTTTTTCTAGTCGGTAGGTCTGTTCCCTCCAAATCAAAACCTGTGAGCCTTATCCTATCAAACATAGTAGAGACAGGCTGCCTTAGGAACTGTACCACAGGGGACTTCAGCAGCACAGCTCACCTGCACCACCTTTTGTACTTTCAGTCATCAGAATTCTATCTTTTAAAGAAGTTGTTACTAAGGTTGGGGTTCAGCTATGGCATATGCTGATTCAGGGTGGGCTGACAGACTCCCATCTGCCTTTTTATGCCTACCCAAATTTTCCTGTATCAGCCTGCCCAACATTTGTACCTGAACTTGTGCAGCTAGGCAAGTCTATTACAATCCACCCACAAATCCATAAATAATTTTCAGCTGGCCCAGATCCTTGAACAGCTCCTGGAGACTGTGCAAGCACTGCATACAGACCCTACAGCCCTGAACAGCATCAGTTTTAGATGGTAAGAGGCTGCGCTTTTAAACCAACAAGTTTTCATATCAGACTGGCAGTCTCAATATGTGTGAAACCTTGTCCCTGCCTACAGGGCACAAAATGATGAAGACAGATATACTCATTCTCATTTTGCAATTAAAACAAAATGAAACCACTAGATTCGTATAGAGAATTAAAAGAAAAAAAGAGAAAAGGAGATTTCTTCTATAACGTTATGATAAAACCAAAAAAATCAACACACCTTCAAAATTAATAATCATAAATTTAGCTTGTGCTGTGCATTTAAGGCTGCAAAGTGGATAAATGGTTTGCAGCAAGAATTTTTGTCATTGACACTAAGGTAAAGAACATCAGTTTCTAGAAGACCTGAAAAAACAAATATCAATGTTAAATACAAACAAAAACAAAAAAAATCATATATTGTTATGGAATTTAATGTATATAAGACAAAGACCTACCAAGTGAATTTTTTTCTTCAAAGTGCCTCTTCCCAAAGGTCTTATTTTGAAAGTTTTTATCTAACGTTTTGCCACTGAAGAACTGTGCAGAATTAGTCTTCGCTCCAGAATCTGAAAGATCATCTCCTACAGAAGCTTTTTCATTTCCCACAGCACCCACTTTCAAGTGATTTTTTGGAGTTTGGAATAGATCATCAATTTTTGCTTTAGCAGTAGCGCTGCATGAAACTGCTTCAGACTCTGTTTTCATCCCCAGATTCAGCCCTTTTCTGAAAGACCCAGTCTCTTCTTGCTGAAAGCTATTCTTAAATAATGACAGCTGGTTGTTTTTCTTACTATGTGGTACATACTCAGGCATCTTGAGGTGGTGAGTGCTTGAAAAAGACTTCATTTCCTCAGTGTGGTTGCTTTTAAAGTCAAGCTCCTCATCACAACTTTTTTCAATTCTGGATTCTGACATCACTTTACCAGTTCGAGATTTTGTATGTTGACCACTTTCTTTAATTGCATGAAGTTGATCTATAATGCAGAGCTCGCTGCTTAAAAAATCATCCGATTCTTTTAAAATTGCCTTTGCTTTCTGGTAGGCATTTTCTGAGACCGTTACCTGCTTTCCACTTGCAGTGCTGAACCCAAAAGCAGGACCTGAAATCAGTTTAGTGCTGGCATTTTCCCTCTCTTCTGGTAATGCTAGCTGCATTTTCCTAGGAAATACTTCTTCAGTACGTTTTTTCGATTTTTCAACATCTTCTTCAACTAAAAATTCTTGTAATCCTGATGAATGGCTACTTTCCATTTCAGAAAAGAGCTGTCTAGCTTTCTTTAGCGACTCTTCTGAGAGTTGTACAGGCTTGCCACTTGCTGTACTGAAAAATCCAAGGTTGCTTGTAGAAGAATCTGACTGCTTTATCTGCTTATCTGGCACAGGCAAGTGTCCTGAAAGCTCAGTATTCTGTTCAAAGCCTTGCACCTGAGAAGTTGGAACAGAAACTTCATCTGCAAACGGGTTTGCATCTTGCTGACCATTTTCACCAGCATTCACATTTCCATCAATGAAATGAGATGCTACTGAATTCCCCTCTCTTTCTGTAGCATCTAAAAATTTGGTAGAATTAGGACACTCAGCATGAATGACGGAAGATGAATTTCCAGGAATTTCCATTTGATTAGTTCTTGATTTGGTTTTAATTTCATGTTTTACAGATTCACCGTAGTCGTCTTGAAACATTTGTCTGACGCGTGCTAACGAGCTTTCCGAAACAAAGACAACTTTACCTTTTGCTGTACTAAACACAGTTTGTTTCACACCACCCTCTGGATTTCCACCATTAAAATTAAGCGCTGCTTCTTGTAAGCGGGTTAAATTAGTTCCACCTTCAGGAAAGCCAACTTCTGACTGGTTTTGGTGAGCATTAAGAGTTGTGTCTGCGGAGCAGTCTGCATTAGAACACGGTTGATTTAAATGTTTTACGTCAAATTCCTTGCTGTTGCTGTTCAAATGAGAAAAGTTACTTTGTGAAACACTACTATAATCTAAGAGGACAGACTGATTAGATTTGCTACTATCCTCAACAAATAAAGTATTTTTCGTATCAGAAGGCACAAAATTATCCACAGGGTTACTTGATACCTTCATTGAAGGCAGAGATGTAGCTGACTGCATAGGAAAACCATGCCTGTTTTCTGATTTACCCTTCTTTTTTGCTGAGCATTCCACATCCATCTCTGCAAACAATTTTCCATCTTCAGACAAACAAGTTCTACTTAAAGCTCTACTCTCCCATCCAGATTCTAGTTCTGACTTCCCAGGATGGACATCAGCCTTTTCATATACATACGGAACTACCAAATTTCTTTCACCATCTTCACCTACATTAACAAATGCATCTACTTTTACACTATCAAGAATCAGAGACTGCTTAGCGGGACTACCTTCTCTTGTCTGCTTAAATCGAATCCCAGGTTCTTCAGGAATAAGCTTTTTATTACAGTTAAGTATTTCTGCATCACATTGAGCAACATTGTCAATATGTAAGTCACTGCTTTTAACACAGTTTATACTATGTTTCCTGTTCTTTAAGTGGTCCTCAAAATTGTCATTATGTTCTTTTCCTAAATCAACATCATCTTCTGAAAAAAAATGTTCAGCTTTAGCCAAAAATCCATCAGCAATTGTTATTTTCTTGCCACTAGCAGTCTGGAAACCAGTCAGATAACTTCCCTTAACTTCACTTGGTTCAACATCCACCTCTTGCTCAAAAGGGACTTGATGATGTTGGTAACAGCCTATTTTTATTCTGCTTTCATTCACAAACAGGCTCTTATGTGTGGTGTCTTCTCCTTCAATATTGATACTATTTGTCTTTTGTTTATCAGAGTTCTCTGAAACATCTATGTCTCTTTCTCCACAATTTACACTGAGACCATGTAGAGAATCATCTAAAGGACCATCAGAAATGGATGCGGCATCGTTAGCTGAAGTTTGAAATTTCTGTGGCAAGTGTTCATCTTTCTGCCTTCTGCCTTCTCCTTTCTCAGCAGGGGACAGGTTTTCCATTTCATCCGATATACTTAAATCACAATGTTCTGCAGTGGCAGTAGCATCTCCTAGACACGTTACATACAGAGAGTCTTCTTGTAAACTATCTTCAGCTTGGCAATCCCATGGGTTCGAAACTTGTTTGGAAATTTTATGATTCTGGTTCTGTTTTTGGATGGATGTTGGACTGTTTTGCATTCCATAGGTGGAATGCCTAGCATTAACACGACTGAAATTAACACGTTCATCATCACTTATTAATCTTTTTGTCCAGTTTTCTCTATTTTGCTTTTCGGGTGTACTAACATTCCCCGCATATTTTTTCTCTGAATGGCGGGAAACAGAACGTGCATGAGAAATTGCACCTATGCTGTTGATGTTTGAAACACCTTTGTTTTCTTTTGTCAGGCACCTAAAAGAATTCCAGTTAGAAGACATCCCCCCGCCCTTTGAATTGCCGCATCCAGTATTAGTTTCTGAAGATTTAAATAAATAATTATCATCCAAGTCCTTGAAAAGCTCTGCAGATCTGGTCAAAGCTGCCTTAGAAATACTTATTTTTTTACCTCCAGCTGAAGTAAAACCTACAAAATTAGAAACGCTGGCCTGTACAGGTATTGGAAAGCTCTCACTGTCAGATATTCCACTTTCATCTCTGTCTGAGAAAGTAACCTCTTCATTACTTTTACGGAAAAGCACTCTGTTTTCTTTTTCATATTCTACCATGTTACATTCTTCACTTGTGTCTTTCCACGTACTACAGTACTTGTCATTTCTTACTTGATTTTCAGATTTAACAGTGCTACAGGAATCAGTATCTTCCCCCAATTCGGAATTATTTTCCACATTTGTTGCTCCGTGCATTTCTACAGTTACAACATCATGTTTTTCAACAGATTGGAATACGTTACTTTGCCTTCTAAACTGTGTAAATTCAAACTGACTGCCTGTTTCTTCCAAGATACTAGAAATTTCGGCAATTTCAGCTTCTTGGCTTGCTGTCAAAGTCTGATTAAGTTCTTGCAAGGAATGCAGACTTCTAGGGAAGTTTTTACACAAATCAACTTTATGTGGAGTAAACTGTGTATGCCTTGTCTGTGAACCAGATAAATTACTGCCCAATTTGCTTTCTAAATTGGAAGAAAAGATGTTCTCCTTTTGAACTTGATTTGAAAAATTTCTGACTCTTTCCACGGTAGAAGCTTCAAAGCATTCATTTTCAATATCTTTGAACAGCATTTTGCCTTTTGCTATACTGTCTTCAGAGAATTTAATCTGCTTATTGGAAGCAGTCTGGAAGCCACCAAAGCTCAGATTTGACCTGCATACATTAACAATTCCTGATGATTTCCCTTCATGCTCTAGGTTCTCATTTGTTCTTTTGTTGGAATATATAGGTGGTCCTTGTTTATCTTCTTCAGAAATTACTTCAATTAAAGAATTATCATCTACACAATCCAACAATTCTTTAACAATCTCTACAGCTACATTATTGCAAGCAGCTGCTTCTGGGCTTTCATCACTTTTAACTGACCTTGTTTCTTGATTGTCAGCTACATCTCCTGAAAAGGCAGCTACATCTTTTTTTCCCCATTGTTTTAATCTGATCATGTCGTTTCCTGAACAATTTATTCCCAAAGGTGCAAGTACTTGTCTATGTTCAACTACAGACAACGGGTCTGTAGCATGCTTTTTATCCGCTGATATTTTATTGCAAGAGTCACTACTAGCCCTATTTATGCCGAAGTTGATCTGACTCAAAGTCTTATTGACATCTCTGTTTGTCACAGATGTAGTACCATGGCACACATCAAACAAGCGATCATTATTACTAGGAGGAGACTGTGCAGGTTGTCCTTTCAGGCTCTGAGGGACAGTAGCTCCATCATTCACATTACGACTTACATATGTATCTTCCTCGCCTTTCTCTAAGCAACAGTCTTCAGGAAACAACCTGGAACGTTTTCTTGCCATTAGGCACGCTGAACTTAGAACCTTTCGTTTTATATTTGAAATTCTTTCACTATTTAAAGAATCTGTTGTATTTTCTTTCTGAGGGTTGGATGCTTCTAAGGATTTTAATGAGGTAGCGGCTTGATACTCTCTTGCGTCTTTCCCCGAGTTCCTCAGCTCTTGTTGTTCCATCCCACTGTTGAAAGATGAGTTATCCACTAGATCCTTTTTTACAGAAGTGCTCAGGTTATCTTCCTTGATATTCGGTTGCCTCTCAGCAGAAAGCAAAGAGTCTACAAGAAAAGATGTTAGAAAAAAGATACGTTAATAAAGCAGTTCTCATTTATTTTAACAAACGCAAATTCAAATTTTCATATAATTTTGTCCCGTAAGATCATTTCTATATATGCTTAGTGCTGGTAGCATACATAGCTTTTCAAATGTGAATGCCTCAACAAGATTGGTGATCGGTCCCATCTAATCATGTTCTCGTAGCCTGAAACAAGTGAGTAGCATGCAGTTAATGCCATGAGTTTTTTTTAAAAAAAAAAGTCAATTTTTAGTTGTAATGAAATTTGAAGAGATGGGCTTCCATTCCTTGTGTCTCAACATAAGGATTTGTTTCAGACTTAAAGAGAACTACTTCTGTTCCTAATATTAAATAATTCTTCTAGTTAGAGTAACAGCTTTTAAAAACAGGAGTATGTACTTGCTTTCATTATGTAATTTGTTTTTCAAAATATTTTGTGCTTCTGGAAGAAACAAATCCACAGAATTAAATCCTCTAATTTTAGGAAAAATAATAATCACAATTTTAACATTCTTTATGATCTCCTAGAAGACAGGATGGCCCTTAACACTCTGGATGTCTGAACAGCATTGACAAAGACCATTAAAGCTCATCAATTAGAATAATGGCTCAATCTGGATGTTTCTATTCCAGAAACTAATCTAAAAGTGAAACAGGAAATTAGCACCAGACTGCTCGAAAACATTTATGTTATCCTGTCACTGTAACTGACCAATTCCATGCCCTCATTAGCAAATTAATCAGCTGAAGATCTACTTTATCACAAATACAAGATTTTACATTTAGATAAGATTATTTTACCTAAAATATTTACAAAGAAGGTATTTAGTAGAGAATCCTCCAAAAAAACCCAAAAAGCTTAATAACATACCTGAGTCACCATCTGTGGCCACATGACAACCTTGAAATTCATGTGAATCAGTTTCCAAATGGGGTAACATAAGATCAGCAGGTAATTCAGAGGTTACTTCTTTCTGTATTTTTTCTTCCTGATACAGCAAAGTATTATTTATTGTATAAATAAATCTCTTGGATTTGTTTTTCAGTCTGGAGAGCATATTCAGGCTTTTAAAGCCAGATTTTGTAAGAGTGTTCTCACTGTTTGTGAAATGTAGGTCGCTGCAATTATCTGGAGATGTAGTAGTGCACACTAGTGGGTGAGACAGAACATCCGTTACGACAGATTTAGAAGTTGCTTTTACACACTTGGAAAAGCTGCTGTTGTAGACCACAGAATACTCCATAACATTTGTACTTTTGATTAAAAAAGTATTGCAGTTTATAAAGCTCATTTTGGAAACCTTCTCAGCTGCACATCCTTTTGCTAACTCTGGATTCAGACGCACAGATTTTACTGGAGTTACTTCTGCCGTTGGGTTGTTTTCAGTTTTTTGCATTTCCTCATGCTTCTCTGACAAACTGGCATTCAAGAGCTGTTGTGCATTTTTCACGCCCAAAGTATTCAGCAAAGATGTTTCTACAGCATCATCCTTGGTCATTAGGGTTGTTTTCTCTTTTAAATCTTTGTCCGTACATAAATCGAAGGATGGAGAGCTACATGTAGACATTTCCAGATGAGTTACATCAAGACCAGATAAGTTCAGCTGAGACCACTGGCTTGACGAAGACAGCACATCATCTTTCACCAGCTTCTCATTTTCACATGATTTCTCTGCTCTATTATCTTGCACGTTTCCTGTGATCCTAAGCAAATCCAGTTCTTTTTCATGTCCTATTAAACAGACATCTTTACTATCCCCCATATCTTCATCAGCGTTATGAAATAAAGAATCCTTCATTTCAATAGGGTGGCTTTTTTCAGCCCCGTTAGCCATTTCCACTTCCTGTGAAATGCCAGTCTTTCTTCTAACAGGCTGTTCAGAAGGAACATCCCCCTCTCCTTGTGCTTCATCTATTCTTACTTCACATTTGTCTGTTGCATCCAGAGCATGTGGCTGTAGCAGCAGAGTTCCGCTGGATTCAGCAGGCACGTTGAGTGTATCCTCAAAGCTATCCATCTCCCCAAAAAAGCCATCTAGCATCTCCGACTCTAGTTTAGAGAAGATGAGGAGAGGAAAATAGTAAAAATTAGGTTTTAGGAAATAACTTAGTAACAGCACTGCATTTTTAGAGGTAAATACAGCTTTCAATTTTATGATAATTACCTTTACTCAGGATTCAGTTTGGAAAGATAAATGTGCATGTCTTTAAAGTAGGTTAGTCTCCAACCTCTCTGTTAAAGAGAGGAGACAGTAGGCAAGTGACATGTGCAGATGCGCCAGCCTACTGAGGACCATGGTGGTGGTGAAAGTTTCCAAGATGAAACTTAGCTGCCTCAAAACATTTTTTTCTGCCCTATAGACAGGAGAGTGAGTAGAAAACTTTACAAGACACATGTCTAGACTTTTCCCTCTCAAATTTATACCAAATGGTAGGCAACAAACACCTTAAGACACTGCCTATTTTTGTGTTAACTGGCAGTTCAGGGAACTGTTAAAGACGATTCTACTAAACTGTATCTTTTGTTTTAATATAGAATAACGTAATGTCTAGAAAGGTTTAGAAAAAAAAATTCTTATTGCTTAGATTTTCACTAATTCCAAATGATTGGTACAAATATTAGAAAAATAATGAGAATTACTTCTTGTAAGGAAATATTGTAGAGAAGAGGAAAAAAATTACCTGAACTCTATTTTACAGAGAGCATTAACATCTTATATATCAAAATAAAACACCTTCTCAAATGTATGAACCTATGCCTACCTATCATAATGTTTCACATTCAGAAAAGATAGCTAAGTTTTATTTTGAGGGTACTTTTTAAGGCTAGAAAACTTCTTTTTCCATATCAAAGAAATACACGGAAACATCCTTGTCCTCTGTTTTCCTTGGGCACAAAACCAATAACTTCACTTCTGACATAAGCATTTTTTTAGATACAATTTCTATGATTGACAACTACTTTCCCTACTATAAATGTTATATAAACTAGTATCTGAAAGCTTTTCCATTTGGAGATCCACGAACGATTTCCCAATCCTTGGTCACACCCCCACCTAACTGCAATACACTCCACTGATGGCTCATGCCCATGGCCATAGGCATAAAGCCACCTCTCTCAACACATCTTTTGAACATTTTCTCTTTTTTTTTTTTTTTTTTTAACCTGAGGGGCAGGAAGTATCTAAACAAGATCTCAAAAAGAAGACAATAACAATACAGATTGGGGTTTAAGTCCTTCTCCCTTATTAAAGTACATTCCTCTGGAGTAACTTTTGTGTCCACATCCTTTGATCCTGTAATCATTTGTCAAAGTTTTCCAAGAAGAACCATTTGCACTACTTTTTACTCAAACAGGAGCCATTACCTTTACTAGAAAAAGAAAGCCAGGGCTATCTGAAAGATTATGAAGATACTGGTTGTACAATGAATAACCTGATGCCAGAGAGGGGGAAAAAAAGCAACCACAACAAAAGAACAACAACAGGAAAAAAAAACACACAGGGAAGTTCATTTTGACTTCTGAATTCACTGGAGTGTCAGGGAAAAAAGTAACCCCAAAAACTAGGACTGAAAAGCAGAATTCTCCCTTTTTCCTCCATTAAGTGTCCTAACTAGGCAATAACTACTTAATGTGTTTTCTCAGAGCCTCTCCTTCTGGAGAAATACAATACTCAAGGGAAAAAAAGAGGCTTAAGCATTAGAAATTAGGAACGTTTCTACTCATATTGACTGACTGTCAGAACACAGTCCTATTTTGAGTTTAAAACCTTAGAAGCAGAGTATTAAATCCATTTCTCCTACTTCATTAATAGCTGTAGACACTGAGGTGGACAGACAACACCATTTACTCTGATGAGGGTTATGAAGGGAATGATGTAATTTTGTTCTCTGAATTAAAGACTATGAAGTCTTAGTCAACGGGGCCAGGATAAAATGTTACAGAATTTTATGCTTCCAATTAGCTTTTCAATTTAAATAGCTTCCCAGACAACATACAGATTACTATAGTTGCAAAGAATACGTACAACAAAGCTGTACATTCTGCTACAAGGGCCAGATGCCTAAAGCTGAGTGTTACAATGACAAACCTTAGGCTTACTTGAACTAGGATTACAAACCTTAGGAATTCATGATGGTGTTATAAACAAATAGAAAAGACCACGTGCATATTTAGCTCCTTTTGTGAAAATCTGAAGTGTTGATAAATGACAGTACACATCTTGCATCTCTTGCTACACTACATGTAAATCAGTTTACATCAGGAAAAGAAAAAAGTTTTCCTCTTTCCCCAAAGTAAGTGTTACAACTCAAAAAATACATTAAAAGTCTTTGAAATATTTGGTAGTTCTTATACATTGGTCTGAGCGCATATATTCATTCTCACTGTTATTAAAGACCTAACTGGTACAATATAAATAATCTCTTTGACTGAAAGAAAACATATTCCTAAGAAAACTCCTTTTTTTTTCATGGTAATACAACACTATTCCAGAGAAAACTAACATTTGAAAGCTACAGACGTGGAGATCCAAGCTATCTTTCTTTTTACATTGCATCTTTGAATGCCAAGTTAACTATTCTCAAGGAGAAGATAGAAAAAGAGCCATTTGCAGAAGTTGTTTTGTACTTAGAAAAAACAAAAGGTTTCTTCTTCCTCTTGTTTTTAACTATTTACATTATTGTCACCAGGCTTTTCTAATGTAGTATGGTGTGTAATAATGCATTTTGGAATGCAGCACAGGGGATTAATTAGTCCTTTATTTCTAAAAGCATTTTACTGACTACAAATGGCTTGATTATGTTTACCACCACCCCCATTTTTTTCTCAGCATGCTCGAACCTACAACACACAAGGAGGAGCATGTATCGCTCTGCAACCCACAGCGGTTCCTGAGCCCAGCATTCTCAGCCTTCCTTGTCCAATGTTAACCTGATTATTTATGTCACAATTCTCACATTTATCACGGAACAGTGTTTTTAGGGCATTCCCTTCAGTTAAGGAGGAGACACAAAATCCTAAAGACATCCTCCTCATACATCACTTCATCTAGTCTGTGTCAATCTCTACAACACCCTTCTACACCCATGCATGCTTAATAAATTTCTCTGTTAACATTCTTCCCTTCTGCCACCATTTCTCAACAAAATCAAAAAGATCAAACTCGAGTGTATATTTTCACTTGTTGGCTAATGAACATTAGACCACAGAATCGACATTTCTTTTTCCTTGTCTAAGTATTTTCTGCATTCATTAAAAAGATAACATTCATTTTTCCTAAAGGATTTGTCATGTTTTGAACTACTAATACATCAATAAAGAAAGGATATATAGCAAGAATAAAAAACAAACTCACCACAGAATAATGAGCATCAGGCTGAAAGTTCACGTTTAAACTAAACCTATCCTATAGCCAGTAGTAGTCTTGCCCCGTACCTTTTTTCTCTCTCAGCTCTCCCATATGGCCTTACACCTTCACTTGTACCAGCACAAAGGTGGTTGTCATCCAATGACATGGTAGCCTGGTTTGATTCATTGATTTAACAGAAATTGACTTTTTTCTTTTTATTGCCAGGATAGTTTTACAACGGCCAACAAATTCAGGAAGTGAGAATCCACAGCTGGCAGAGGAAATAAGCTGTAAGGTCAGCTCAAGACATACCATGTAACTTAACCCTCAGTCTTGCTTCACAATATGCTCAGTAACACTAGTAAAGCATCAATACATACCAAAATCTTTGGTAACATCTTCAGCATTTAGCTTTACTGTCTCTGGTACGGACAGCAGACTGGTATCATTCTTCCCAGGACATTCATCATGGTCAGAAGAAAAGTTGTGCAAAACCTGTAAACCAAAGATATCAGCTGTTGTATACACCAGTGGCAGCAGGAGTAAAGCACCCAACTGAACAGCTGCAATACCTGAGTAATTCTGCATCTCTTACAATAAAAAGGAGTGCTTTAATACATATACTTCTTGTAAACAAGTAAGCTGATGATCTCCATTTCCAATGAAAACCAGATTCCACTCTGCAACCAACACAGAGCAATGTGGGCAGCGAATGGCTTCAGCAGTATACAACAAGCAAAGTCTCTCAAAAAGGAACGAAGGAGAAAGACTTCGTGTTTTTATAGTTTGTTTTTAAAACAAACCAACGGTTACCAAGTATTAGCTGTGAATTTTCAGGTATTAAGAATGAAGTGTAAATTTGTAACAATATCCCACTAGTGATGTTTCTGTTCTTTAGTCTGAATAATCGTCCAGCTTTCATATACATGGAGTCAATTTAAAATTAAGTGGGAACTCTCCCCTTCCTAACGAAGGAGTGAAATTAATTCTCAATTTTAACTCCTGGGAAAACGGTTGAGTACAAGAACTTATTGGACAATGTAAGCCAAATTATAACTCTCAGAGCTTTGACAGAAGGGGGAATACAGCTGAGCAAACAAACCCTCAGATAAGTAGTATATTGCAATTCCTAGCTTTGATTTCTCTTTGCATGACTCCCACTGCAGCTCAATTCAAGCTTTGTTTTTTTACTTATTAATTTATATTTTAAACACAGTGAAAATATTCCTCAAAAGGAGTTATTTTTGAAAATACAGTCATGCTTTGCAACCTTAGTTTTGTGAGCAGTAAGTTTTTAAAATAGCCAGACAGAAGGGCCTGGAATGAAAATGGCAGAATTATTTGTTCTTGGCTCAAGGGATCTAAGCATAAAACTAAACAGCTTAGCTGAAATTAAAGAAGAGCATAGCTCTTAAAACCACTTACTATCTCAGCTCTTTCATCCTGTTGCTTTAGTCCAGAAATAGAATCGGTCTCCCTAGCTTTAGAAGAAAGACAGAGAAGTCAGTTCATTTGCTCCTAAGTGAATTTGCCAAACACGTTCAAATAAAGTTGTGCTTTGGGAGGGTTTTCTTTTGATTATTTTAAATGCAACTGAAATATGTAAACAAAATACTAATAAAAGTAACGAAAAGTTCTAATTAAAACATCCTGCAGGTGGGTCTGAGGGACAGTATGCAGTTTCATAACAGCATAAAACACCCGAAACCATAGCATGTGGCTGCTGCTGCCACCAGTCCCCTTTCCAGAGGTTACTCATGGCACTACTCTATTTTTTTCTGTCATGGGATCTCGATAAGATCTTCAAGTTTCTGTAAGGAATTTGACTTTTCTTCCTTCGCCTTCCATTTCCACCGAACAGGAATATCTTTTCACCTACATGACAAAAGGAGTGCGTGAACCCTACTTTTAAGATGCCTTACGAAGAGCTGTATTTTGCAGTAACACCTTTCATAAACATGACATCTGGGCTACCACGTGGTATCAAGATTAGTAACTGAAGCCCCTCTTGTAACAGCCAAATGACTCACTTTCTCCTTTTACAGAAGACAGACAGTAGAAAGCGGGTGTAAGGACTGCAAACTAGTATGCTCATCCAGAAAGTGAGACTACAAGAGTTCAAACCAGAACTCATTTCTCAGAAGAGTAGCTTACAGTTATGGGTACTTTCTTTCCAAGTCACATCTTTCTGAAGCCATGAATGCCCCAAATGACACAATTCAGTAGCCTCATGAAGAGTACCACCCCCTACCTACTGACAGAGGGGATCCCCAATTCTTGCATGCATTCTTAATATGCTTTAGGTGCTTTGCATGCACATGGTTTACGTTTGTAGACATTTAAAGTTTCAAAGTCAAATTTCGTTTTGCTTGTTTATCACACTAAAGAAATTCTACTTGCAGCAACACTTTAGAGGTGCTAAACGTCAAGCCTTGACCCAAGTGCCACCTAAGCAGCCATCACCCACTCACTCTCACCCTCAGTTATGCAGGCACCGCTGTTTGTGCAGCTGCACTGTAAATAAAGCCCAGGAGTTGCCCTGTCTGAATAACCTAGGAAATAGGGTCTGCAATTGGATGAGTATCTCAGTCCGTCCTACCTGCATCAATACAATGGTGAGCACAGAGAGAGGGCTTAAAATGCTGAAGCCAGCATGGCTGCCGGGAAGTTTACTCAACAAGCTCCGTCCTTAAACTTAATAAACGTACTCACACGACTTAACCTAACAGGTATCTAGTTTTGTGATGGAGCAAATATACGGAATCATTACCCAATCCTCTTTCTAGGCTTTGTTATGTTGTTCCTAAATGAATATTCCCTAAGGCCTTGTACAGAAAAAAAAAACTTTTGGAAAGCAAAGATGCACTTAATTTCATTTCTTCCATTTAGGGTTACATTATTTAAAGTCACCCACAAAGCATCATTGTAAGAGTTTAGTCCTTTAAAATAGATAAGTAAAAGGAAAAAAATAAAAACAAAGAAATTCACACTCAGTGAACTTCCAGCATCAAAACCAGACGTTTTAACCCTTAGCAACTGTTCATTTTTAGAATTACCTATGATTACTGTTGCACCAAGTGTAGGAGGCGTAGCTAAAGAACTTGACCAGGACATATCTGGATCCACTTCTGCCCCCAGACTTTCAGAAATACGTTTTGGAGTTCGGACCTAAAAATACATTTATTATTCCTATACAGAACTCTAAACACACTAAGGAAAAGAAAGCAAAATGCAGGAATAAAATATTTACCTCCAAAAATTTTGGTGTGCAAAACAAGCTTCCATATGGTCCTAAAAAAATTATGTAATAAGTACAAAAAGGTTAGTCTAAGAAATGAGGACTTACATCTACAGACATCAGGTATTTCGTAAAACCAAAAAGTGAAAATACAAACCAGGAATATTACTTCTCTGCGGTGTTCTGTAAGCATTCCTTAAAATAGCTGGGCTGCCAACAACAAAAAAATAATTTCACTCATCAATTTCTGAAAGTAATAAATATTTATAGCAGACATTATGTACTTTACTGCCTCCATTATTTTCTCTTTGCAATCAGAACTGTTTCTCTGACTAAATAAAACGTAGATTTCTTCTAACCACCAGTTAGTATTTTAAAGCTTACCATATGTTTATGTCAAACTATAAAATGCCTCTTTTGTGAAATGTTAATTTTCAATACTTGTCTGACAAATATTATGCTAGATTTCAATACAATTTATGCATTTTTAACATGCTGTATGAAACCATGGAAATTGGCCCAATTTATTTCAATTAAATAAATCGCTTAACTGTTCTTTATAACCAACATGAGCACTTTGAGCAGATTAAATGGAAAAATATGCTATCAGATGTAGAAACTGAGGCCATTACTAAAAAAAATCACAGTAAATATTATAAATAGCTTTACAAGTTACTACTTTAGAAACACATGGTACAGCACTACTGCTATTACTTGCGCTGGATATCCAGGACTTGGGAAGCTGAAACAGTGTTAACAACTGTCAAATGCCAGCTACAAAGGAATAGAAAAATAGATAGCAAGAACACCTACAAGCAAAGTTTCCAGAACTAGCTAGCATTTTATTTTCAATTCTTAGCAACCTATAAGTATCAGAAACATACAAAATATGAAAGATTTATTCACTGCTCTGAAGAAGTCTACCAGATGAATACAGTGGTTTTAATACTGCTTTTTGCTTAAAATCCAGTTTATTTTATACTGCATTGACACATCAGGATACCTGGCAGCAAGGAAGTTGTGGCAGGTACCAAGAGGAGAAGCCAGTATTTCATTTTCTTGATCTCTTTTTCTTCCTATGATACTTGGACTTGTAAAATTCTCTCTGCCTAAAAAGAATATAATAATCAACACAATCTTACAGTAACTATTTCAATTTTGAAGTGTAAATATAAGCTTTAAATATTATACAAAGCCTGATTTTTAGTACCAAAAATCACATCTAATGCGACCTTCCCTAGTGTTTTGAGCATATTCAAATTCTATATCCAAACAAAAATGAATATATTTATGCCAAATGCACACACACCACCAAAAATAACTCATTTTGTCACCTTAATTGATAAATGTTTCGGTGTACTTCCAAGATATTAGTCAAGTTACACACTCAGTTTTAGTATGATGTGCATATATACTGTGTTGCGCATGTCTTGTCCTTGTAGAAGTTACCATTAGAAGAAACTTAGTACACAAAAGCATGACTTTTCATCATCTCTCTCTCAAATTTACTTAAGACATATAAGAATTCTTAATTAGAATAAGCAGCATTAAGTAATATATATATATATATATATATATATATATATTTTTTTTTTTTTTTTTTTCTGGAACTGTTATTGGAGGTGCTGCCTCTGGTACTGGCAGATATTTTTATGCTGTGCTCTGCATATAAAAGAGAAAGTATGCCCACCAAAGCAGCAGAATCCTCTCAACAAGGAACCTCTTACATGAGCAAGCATCCACTCAAAACAATTCCCAGTCAGAAGTTTCCAAGTGATTCCTATCTCAGAAATTACACCTAGGTTTCCGTATTTCTCTCTGCTTCTAAATTCCTGAGTCCACAGCACGCCTGCATCCCAGTACCACATTAAGGTGAAATCCATTAGCTTCCATCCATGCTCTCACTTTCACAAGAAGGAAACCCAGGTGTGTGAGCCAGCTGACTACAACCAATAAAACTGGGAGAAAAAGACCTCAGGCCAGCCACAGGTAACCACAGAAACTTTAGTAATAACCTTCTTCCTTTCACTAAGGAGTGTAAACAAGCATCCACAGAGCTAAAGTAACCCCTTTGAAACAGAAAGGGGTTTCAAATGAGACAGTAGGTCTCCTTTGTTTCCGTCTTAGGAAGTGCTACCAAGAATTCACTAGGGACTTAATGCTGTTTAAGCCTGAATAGCTGAGGTTAGAAGAAACACGGTCACCTAAGTTGAGCACAAGTTCAACAATAAACTTAAGAGAAAAGAACAGGGTAACAGCATTCCATGGAAGCAATGGTGTAAAGCTCTATTGGAACAGAAACAGTTCGACACCTTTAAAAGCTCTGTTTAGGATCTAAGAATAACTCCAGAAGTAAGGAGTGTCCCACATAACCTGTTGAGAAAAGCTCCTCTTGTCGGTAGGAGGACACAACACAGACACAGTAGATGTACAAATGAGATAACTGCAGGAAAGGGGTTCTATATTCTTCCACAGAAAAGTGTCTTACATACAACGTTGCACATATTCTCCATAGAAAACATTAATCTTTCTGTCCAAGAAGAATGGGTACTATGATTAGCTGGTATATTAAAAAGGAGCAGAGTAACATGCACTTTCATGACATACATGGGATTTGGAAATAACGTCATGAGAAGTACCAACATAGAACTTACTCTCTTCCATTTGGAAAGGAGTTCTGTCACTTTTTTTCTTGTGTCTTACAGTTTTGCTAACTCAAAGAGCTTAGTATTTAAATCTTTCTAAGACAGCTTAAGGAGCTTCCTACTATCTCACATTTCAGCATGATAAACATCACCCTCTCTCGTGAAAATATTTTTCAGATATTTTGTGTAAAACAAAAGTCAAACATAGTAAAACTCACTCTGGTTCTCAGTCACCACACCAATAAGCTCATATAATCCTTGTATTAACAGCATGTAGAGTACTGGGACTAGGATCAGTTTCTACAGTGTACTCTGCGTGCATGCATGCATTATCAGCTTATTGTCAGGCTGAATTCATTAAGATTAATTCTACATTTTTAGAAGTGGTCTTCACAAGCCTACTAAGGCTAAGCATTTTGTTTATACAATTTCTACAGTAGCATTATCTATTACATTAAGAGTCACCAGCAAACAACAAAGGTTTAAAAAAAAAAAAAAAAAGAAAAGTCCCTCATGTCTGGAGCACACAAGAAGCCTTTAAACGTACAGTTTTGCAAAAATCTACTCACTTGTTCCTATTTTTTTCTGATCCAGTTCTCTTCCAGGAGAAGAAAAAGGTGGCATTATTGTATTTTGTTCTTTAAAAATCGGTGGAGTTGATGCCAGCTGGCTGTACGTGAAGGGTTTTGCCTTTGGAGTTTTAAAAGAAGTTTGATCGATGGGACCATCAAGTTCTCCTAACAATTTAGGTTCATATGGGGGTGCTTCTGAGCTGAGTTCTTCAAACCAGTTGAGACTTATAGGCCCTAAGTCTGTGAAGAAAAACAGAGAAAACCACATTAATAAAAAAGAAACCTGCCAAATCTCATGCAAATAACGTATGGTAAAAGGTATGAGTTTGTATGTTATTAAACTATATTTCCACATTAATATGGCAATCTCCATTCAATATGACATGCACAAAAGGACATAATTAGTTGTAAATTAATACAAAATTAATGCTGTATACAGAATGCAAAAATTTATTAGGCATTTACATGCCAGCAAGAAAATGCTTTATCCCCTCCAACTTTAACAGTGTAACTTACTCCTTACCAACTTTAACAGCTGGACTTGATGATCTTGGAGGCCTTTTCTACCCTAAGTGATTCTCTGATTCCACTGCCATAATTCTGCTTATTATGATTCTAGATAGCTCTGAATTCTGATACCCGCAAAGTGTTAAAAAAAAGTCTGCTAAACTTCTAAGACCATTAGCAAAACTAACCAAAGAGCAGATAAATATCCAGTTTGTTCAAAGTCTTTTAAGTTTAGTTTATCCCTTATTTTTCTCAGACTGGCAAGTTAAACAGGTTCCTTTTAACATTGAGATATACTACTGTTGACACATTTGGCAAAAGACTAAACTTGGCCTGCATTCAAGTACATAAGGAAACCCAGGTAAAAAAAAAAAAAAAAAGTACAAAAAAGCAACTGAACACACATTATGAAAAAAACTACAATTAAGATAATTGTATTAAAAAAGTAGGTAATGGCAAATAGAGATTTGGGGCAAGCACAACAGCTAACAAGTTGCATAGTACTTCTATATGGAATGTACAGCTTACAGCAATTGTGTATAAAATATCAATGTCCAGGAAGAAATCCTAACAGAACATGTTTAGTGTAGTTATGCTCTACCTGAATCACTGCAACGCGTCTTAAATATTTCAAAGAAGGTTGGTCTTTCCACAGATCTGCAAGCCATTTTCTTATCCGTAAGATTACTGGAACGCATGTTGAGAAATCTGGGGAGAAATTAGAATGCTCTGTCTGGTGGTCCCATTCCCAGTGAGGTGAGCTGGGCAGCTCCTAACCCTGCTCTCCTGCATCTCTTGGCGGGTGTGATGAGGCTGTGCGGTACCCGTCCACTGTAATGGTGACCATGGTACGAAAACAAGTGAGTGTGAGGACTTACATTGGAGATAATATGAATATTCAACAAATACCAGACAAAATACAGGACTGGGAGGATACTTTTGAAGCATTCCAGGTAGAGCAAGCTGCCCACAGCCGCTCCTTCACACCAGGCCAGTGACAGCCCTGGTGTGTCCTCGCACAGCCACAGCTCACCCACCGAGCGGCCTGTGAGGCACTGCCAGCTTCACAGCCGTGTTCACGAGAAGGGCACAGACTGCAGGAAGGCTCTCCTGTGTGTTTTGGGATACCTTCATCGTGACACGTTTCACTTCTCCTGCCATAAAGCCAGCTCCCCTCGTGACAGATGCCCTATACACACCTGTAGAAGTGTATATACTCATATAGTATATATTCTTTAAGCCCTTTGCTGAAAGACAAACACCTGATAATATATAATATACACTCTTTAAGCCATTCACTTCAAGCCTGACAAACTGGGACCCACCTCAGAAGCAGGCTCCAGAAGGGGAGGCATCCCACCTGCCTCGCCCCTCGCCCCCCGCCCCTCGCAGCCGCCCTCCCTCAGCCCGGGACCTTTACCTCCCTCCGGCCCCCGGCAGGGCACGGCGGCCGCCGCCGCATCGCCTCACGCCCGGGGCCTGCCTCCCCCGGGGCCGCGCTCCGCTGCGCGCCCCCGAGCCGCGCGCCCCCGCGCCCGCCGCCGTTCCAATCCCGGCGCCAACGCTCCGTCACAAGCCGCGCGTGCGCGCGCAGGCCGGCCGCCGTTCCCGCCGTGCCGGGCGGGGGGCGGGGAAATGGCGGTCACCGCCTCGCCTCAGCGCCTGGCGGGTGGGTGGCGCGGGGCTCGCTCCTCCCCTCAGCGCGGCTCGGCGGGTCGGGGAGGCGGAGGGAAAACCGAGCGAGAACAGAACCTGTTGTGTAAATGCTTTCCCTACGCGTGCGGTTTCCCACGACACAAACAGGGAGCGTCCTCCCCGCTACAAGGGTGTGTCTGTGGTGGCACCGGCGCTGTGTGTCGGCACAGCGATGGGTTCACTGCACCTTTGGGTGTCCGCTACTCTGAGGGATAAAATGTTTCTGCCCAAGTTCTCTTTAACAATAGCAGCATACGGAAAACCTATTTCTAGAGTAATTCTTCTTAAGGGAGGATTGGTTTTCTCTTTGATAAAAGGCTGTATAAAATAACCCATGTAACCCATGTAACCCATGTAACAGCCGTCTCATAAAAATCTTTATTAGAAAGTAAATGGAAATTAGAAAGTAAAGGCTTAGATAAAAAAAAAATGTATGCTGTATGAAAATAACATCTCATCCCTTCCCAGAAAACGCCTTGCTGACTAGACATCAACCCTCTATATTCACTGATCTTGCTTTTCAGTCCCTATACTCTGATCCAAAAGTCATCCTTTTATTCACACATCCCTACACGCATGCAGGACCAAGGGTTGTATCCAAGGTTGACATGGTCCAACCATTTACTGGCAGTTAACACCAATGCCCCAGAAAAAAAGTCTCAGAAGTCTTACAGCAAGCGATACTGTGGTGGAGTGTCATTGCCTGGGAGGATCTCAACCCAATCTTTTTAGTTAGGTGCTTTTGTAGGCCTCAAAACATGAAATTTATTACGGAGGTTGTTGTTATTATGGCTAGTATAAAATACTGTTATCCTCTGGATACACGCCCATCCCCATTTTGACCCTTGATACCTTCTTGGCCTCAGCAAGGAGTCCATAAAATAACTTCAAGTTGGGTGGAAAATTCTTCCAATGGCCAATTTTGGGTTAGCCATCTTTCATTCTAGCTGCATGTCCACCTGCCCTTGTGTTATAAAAGGGCTTCTAGTTACCTATCCATACCAGTCATTATTTTACAGTTTTATCATGCCTCCTTACTCATGTGTCACCTCCAGATTCTCTTCACACGATAATTTTCTGTGTCCCTTCTCCTTCCAGCAAACTTAGTTAGTTTCCTTTAATCCTGCAGAGCCCTGTGGATGTGCAATAACTGCTTCTTCCCATAGCATTGTAGAAGAAGCCATACATATTTTGGGTGATAGTATGTAGTTTCCATTTTATTCTCAATCTGCTCAATCTGCTTCACTATTTTATTTTTTTTCCATTGAGTTGATATGGATGGTACTTTGAAAATCCAAACATAGTGTGCAACCTTGACCCATCTTGTTTTTAACTGTGTTATTCTTGAATCTTAATCCATTTTTGTTCTGTAAAAATGTTTTCTACCAAGAATTCAGACACTTGAAAGGATCTTTCTTATACACAGTGTGAAAGTTTAAAGGCATCATCCCTACCTGTTCTTCTCTAGCCCCTCCTTTGCTGGCCCATTGGATTTTATAATGCTATGCTTTTATAAAGATGGTGAGGAGTCGTGCAAAGGAATTATTTAGCATCACAGCAAGTCCAAGGATTTGGGGATTCTTTAGTCTCTAAAGATTCACATACGCTGTTTACATGATTTAATAATGTTAATTATGTTACCTTAGAATTGACGTAAATAAAGTGATGTAATTACCAAAGGACTATTAGTCTAATATGTAAGTACTTGTATTGCTATAATTTATTTTATTGCACAGATATTAAGCCACTTTTCCTGGTGTAACTGTTTTCCCTCTGGAGTTTTGCAGGAACTGAAGTATACCCCATCTTTTTCTAAAACAACACAGTTGATAGAAAAGCTGTAGGTAGGCAATCCTTAAGTAATGGGCGTGTTCAGAACTTTTAGCAATGACAACGACTTCTTTTAAAAGATTAACGGCCCTCATTGTTTGCTCGGCTGTTTGTGGCATATCCCGTTTATCTGGGCTTTGTTAGTTTCCCAGACCCTTTTTCCTTTTTTTAAGACCTTTAACAGAGGGAATGGCCAGCAAGCAGACTTTCCGTCACCGTGACGGCTCCGTTTGCCCCAGCTATGGCTGAGCTGTGTTCAGTCTCCGCAGGGTCTGGTGGGCTGGTGCAGCTTTCTGATCACACAGCTCTGCAGAGACCTTCATTGACTCGCAGCTTCCTGAGCAAATGAGGATTTACAGGGCCCAGGATGGATCATTACATCTAACCCTGGAGCAACATTTCCTGCACGAAGCCACCGATGAAGCCTCCAGAAGCAGAGCAGGTTGGGCCGTGTGCCCTTGGCAAAGGGACAGGCAGGCTCTGTACCCTAAATTAGGCACGGGAGGAAAGCCCATGGCTGGAGCAGCGACTTCATGGCCAGGGACAATCAGAGAGCAGAGAGGATGGCAGGCCTGGTAGCTGTTCCCTTGCAATCAGCCTCCAGCCAGCTGGGCCCAATTTCCCCATCAGTTAGCAGCAATTAACACCATCTCTCCAAGACCAGATAAAGGCAGGGCTGGGAGCCCTCCTAGAACTGATTTCT
The DNA here is from genome assembly GCF_009769625.2 of Cygnus olor. Taxonomy (NCBI): domain Eukaryota; kingdom Metazoa; phylum Chordata; class Aves; order Anseriformes; family Anatidae; genus Cygnus; species Cygnus olor. The sequence goes on from NC_049169.1 coordinate 185,978,000, forward strand.
CTGCAGGTGCAGCCATGGAGGGCTTTGTCTACCCACCATTCAGCACCTACCAGAGCTTTAGGGACCAGACCTTTAGGGGTGGCATGACACCAGGCCGTGGCGGGGACCCAGCGCTGAAGCAGCCCAGCTGGAAGCAGAGCAAGAGCACTGGGCTCGGTCCCTTCCTTGGGGGGCCCCCCACCCCGCTGACCTCTGAATACCTGGACAGCTACCGCCGGGCCCACCTGAAGGCCCTGCTGTCGCAGGTGAGCCCAGGACTGACCCCCCGGCTCCGCCGAGCCAACACCAGGGAGGTCGGGGTGCAGGTGAACCCCCGGGCTGATGCTGCTGTGCAGTGCTCGCTTGGTCCTCGCACACTGCCCACCGGCTGCCCTCTCAGCCCTGTTGGCTTCTGTGCCCGTGGGCACATGGCCCTCTACTCACCTGTGCTGGACCGCCGCCTCTTCACGCTGCCCGAAGCTGCGGGGTCCCATGAGAAGGATGAGGCGGCTGTGGCCACCCCTGAGGAGCAGAAGGCAGAAGATGGTGGTGGGGAGCAGCAGGATGACCAGGCAGCAGCCATTCCGCCGACCGAGGGGCAGTCGAAGGCGTCACGGGAAGAAGCCGCAGCCCCTGGCCGCCGGGCAGCTTTCCAGGTGTGCAAGGCACAGTGGTGCCCCCCCCACCCCCCCCTTCCCTCCAGGTCTGAGCCCCCCAGCCGTGGAGGTGGGTGGTGGTGTAAGGGGAGCTGGGCCAGGTGGCCGGGGGGCTGCTGAGTGACCCCTTATCTCCCCACAGTTCTTGGAGCAGAAGTACGGCTATTTCCACTGTAAAGACTGCAAGACCAGATGGGAGAGTGCTTATGTGTGGTGCATTTCTGGAAGTAACAAGGTAATTAACTTGTAACATCAAGTCTTTTCTTGTTCCTGATGATTGTAAGTACAACACAATCTGAGAAATCATGTTTTTGGCACAAATTTAGGACAGCCATATTCGACATCCTGAGTAAGTCTCAGTAGTAACTGAGAACTTGTTTTTCTTAGGTGTACTTCAAACAGTTCTGTCGCAAATGCCAGAAGGGCTTCAATCCCTATCGTGTGGAAGCAATCCAGTGCCAGGTAGGTTACAGTATTTTTTTACAGTAGGTTTCTGTATTGTGGTAAGACTGCCCCAGTTTGCGATGAACTCCAATCGTTTACAGTTGCTGAATTTCTTACTGACTTTACCTGGAAGAGAATTTTCTGTTGAAGTACTAGAAGCCTTATTTGGGAATGGTGTAATAGCATAGGTCGCCATCTTGTAGATAGCTTATGTGAATGGTTCTCTCTTCCTACACCATCCTGTCTTGCCACATGCAGGATAGATAGGGTTTTGACCAGTATTTCTAGATGAGAAGGCTCTTACAACTTTACAGCTTTTTTTTTTTTTACCACAAAAGCTCTTTTAAGCATTTCAGCTCAAGTATGATTCTATGATTAAGGGAAAACAAATGTCAGTCTAACAAAGTGCACTCATTTGATCTACTACTAATGTCTTTCCTAAGACCTGTTCGAAGACTCGTTGCTCCTGCCCTCAGAAGAAAAGGCACATTGATCTCAAGAGACCTCATCGCCAAGAACTTTGTGGTCGCTGCAGAGGCAAGAGGCTGTCCTGTGATAACACTTACAGCTTCAAATACATTGTCTGATCTGCGTGCCCCATTTTGCACTTGCACTTTGTCAGTCTTCTTGCAATGTTTTGACCTTAGGCTTTTGACCTGGCATTGGATAATGGATAAGGACTTTTGTATTTATAAAATATTTAACTATTATATATGTTAATAAAGTTCAATAAAAGTTTGCACTGGTTTATTACCTATTAGTTTCCTCTTGTTGTAATCAAGGAAGAAAGTTTATATGTAAGGAAATGGAACCTGTTCACTTTCCTAAAGAAAAGAGACTTTGCTTTCAGTCTACTTTTAGGTAACTTCTCCCTTCACTCAAACTGAACTAGTGTGGAAGATGCAAATAATGCTCTGGTGTATAAAATCTGTGGTAAATGTATCTGCATGTGTTTGTTGGAGCTCATACATACTGCCGTCTTCCCTGCCACATGTATATTTAAAAATCAAACACAAGTTTACTTATTCTGACATACAGTCTTTGATTCATGTCTGTTAAATAGGAGGGAGAAGTATAAGCTATCATCTCAAACTTTTTGGGCTGAGTTATCTAGTATATAATAAATTCTACAGAGGTAATGTGTACTAATATCACTAAAATAGCTCCCAGTGCCTGCCAATTAGAATAAAAGCTGAGACAGAAGCTTCCTAGTCTTGTAAGGCATCTCAAATGTAACAAGTGAATAATTGAATCAGTTTTCATGGAGACAAAATGCAGCCAGAATCCCGGATGGGAATATGGTTCCTATTCTTCCTCAAGTCTAGAAATGATACAAGGAAAGGCAGATTGCTGCATCATGGCCTTTGTTGTATATGTGAAGCACTACAGGATAGTTTAGGTTGGAAAGAACCTCAGAAGGTCTGCTCCCATCTCTGTGCAGGATCAAATGAATCATGTTGTACACGGTAATGGGATTCTACCTGTAGGCCAGTAACAAGTGGGGTACCACAGTAGGCATGGCCTGGGACCTGTCCTGCTCCACTTCAGTGACGTGAAAGAGGAAACAGCATGCACTTGGCAAATCTGCAGATGCCACCAAGCTGAGGGAACCAGCCAATGCAGCTGAGAACAGTGCTGCCACTTAGAGGCATCTCAGCTGACTGGGGAAATGGGCTGAAGGCAACCTTGTGATTTTTAGGAGAGACAAGAAGAAATTCCAATGAGGTGGGTGTGAGCCAGCAGAGGGCAGCAATAATATCCTGGCTCCTATCAACAGAAGCAGAGCCAATACAGCTGGGGAAGTGACTGACCGTGTTAGTTAGCGCTCATGAGAGCACATCTTTTGTCATTATCATATCTGGTTTAGGCTCTCAATATGTGAAAGATATTTATCAGCTGTCATGTGTTCAGTGGAGGCCAGCAAGCTGGTTGCAGGGTTGGAACACTTGCTGTGTGAGGGGAGGCTGAAGGAACTGGGCTTGTTCAGTGTGAAGAAGCAAAGACTTCAGTGAGACCCAACAGTAGCTTACAAGTACCCATGAGGCGGTTATTACTGAGGAAGGATGGAGCCCGGCTCTTCAGTGCAGCTGTGCACTCTTCATCTTTGAGGGTTTTCAACACTCAACTGGATGGCCTGAGTAACCTGATATAACTGCATGGCTGCTCCTGCTTCAAGGGGCCTGGATGACTTCCTGTTGTCCCTTTAAACTCGATTTTTCCTGCAATCTGTAAAATACAACTTTGCAAAGTGACAGAACCATTCAAAACTTTCACCGAGCACTAAAATTTTTGCAGACCACCCCAGCTGCAGTTTTTGAATAGCTTTCAAAAGTGGAAATATGTAACTGATGTTTGAAAACTTCTCTAACCATTGTGGGTTAGTTTACTCATAAGAAAAACTCAGTGATAAATAGCATCTCTTTTGAAAAGGATTTGCCCTGTGTTTATTTTGTCCTGCAACTACAATGGGGCTGCAGCACTCTGTGGATTCCACCCCTTTTATGCATCAGTGCAAGTGTTTATGAGTGTCCATTTAAATTTGTGCAAGCAAGCTGAAAAAGGGATAAAGGAGAGAGGACTTTACTGCATTCCCAGAACCTAGGCTGATATTGCAGTGTGGACAGATTTTCTTTTACCTATAGCATTAGAAAACAAACAAACAAAATGACTGAAAACTAACTCTGGAACTAATAGGTTCATTATTGATGCTTTTAATAGAAATAAGCCTGCAACTGGGATTTTTTTTTTTTTTTTTAGTTAAGAAACTGCTTTAGTCAATGTGCTCTTCTGGGTTGAGTCTGAGTGTGAAAGAAAATAATCTTTACACTTCTCACTGGTCACTTTAACGAACAAATTTGCCATAAGCCATGAAAAAGGGGACTTTTGGGGGCTGCTTATCATCCATACCCTTGGCAGCTGTATAGATTCAGATAAGAACACAGTCTTCACAACTAGCACATACTCTGTTGTGATTATATGACTTTTATATTTTAGTTAAGTGGATGTACTGATTCAAATATCAACCAAAGTTACTTCACAAAAACGGTAAGTGTATTTACAGAGTGAATAAGTTACATAGTTGTCAGAATAAAAGTGTCTCAGATGTGCAACAGATTTACATGCATACATTTAACACTGGACAGCAGTTAAATGTAAGAAAAAGAACATACAGTTATGACATATATATACATTACAAATAAAATAGGACATCTCTTTAAAGAAGCTTAACATGAGAACTTGCATTTCACATTAATATTTTTACTTTTTATACTCAAAATTTATATTAAATAAAAATATGCATGCATTAACAGTTCAAAAGATTTGACTCTGTGATGGGACTTTCTCCTACAAAATGGCAAGTTAAATTAGATCAACCATCCTTTAATATAAATATATTCATAAAAGCAACCCTCTAGTAAAAAGCCGTCAAGATCCTTTAAAAAAAAAGAAAAAAAAAAGGAAAAATCTACCAAGACCATTCATGATACTTGTGGGCCTAAGAACAGACCTCTGCAATGTGATCCAGTACCTTCGGAGACAGTAGCCTAGTAACATTAGGAAATGTACTTCATAGCAGCTCGTTGTTTTAAGATACAGTAATAATATTCAAATTACAGTGTACATTAAATTGTAGTCCATTTACAATTTGTTTCATATACACAGGCTCTCAGCTTTTGACCAACAAGTTTGCGAGATTCTGTGGCCAGCTTCATTCTGCCCATCTTTCACTCAACCAAATAAGAGAAAAAAAGGAAAAAATGTACAAGTTTTTTTTTCTTTTTTTTTTAACAAAAAATATTATTTCATGAAGGAAACATTGCACTTCTGCCAACCTAAAATTAATTTGCTATAAAGGAAGTATTGTTCAGTGTAGTAGGCTTTGGTATGCAATGGAAGTCACTTCTTCAGTAGTGAGTTGCAGTTGCTCAGTGAAATGCTAACTGATTTTTTGTGCAACAGAGAACAAAGGATGTTGTCCTGGATGCTCTATGCTACCTTTGTCCTTACAGTATTGCTACACATTTGAAGTTCAGCCCATATCTTTTTAGAAGAAATCCTAAATGTAACAAGAGTGAGTACAGTTTGACCAAACCTTTGTAAGGCTGAGAAGACATTGAGCCACCTCACTCCAGCAGGGCAGCACTCCCAGCTTGAAAGAGGACACGAGAGTCCTGTCAGAGACTTGTGCCGGAAACGCTGGAATCTGGAAGAAAAGTATTGATGACCCGGTAACTCTGGGCTCTGCGAATCATGTCGCGGATCTCAATATTCAGTTCCATTAATTTGGTGCAGATTTCAGTCAGGCTCTGGTTAGAGCCCACCAGTGCATAGGTGCCCGTCTGACCCAAGGTTTGGTGTCGGAAATAAATGTTCAGTAGTGTCTGGACTTCATCATCAGAGCTACTTCCAAAAATATCATTGGGCCACAAAATCCTGCAATCAAAGAGGAAGAGAATGCGTGCATCATTATGGGGTATTAGCACAGACTGAAACCAGGTGACAGAGAGCTCTAAAAGGAGAATGGACGTGCACATATTTACAAACCAAAATAACTCACTGTTTTATGCAACTCATTTGTTAGTGATATCAAACACTGAAATCACATAAAAGCAAATTCCTGTTTTCTAAAACAAAAACCTTAAGAAAACTAATTCAAGTAAGTGAAGTGAAACTGGGCTGAATGTTAGCTGATGCCAGTGACATACACTTGCTAAGGAATTGGCTCTATAAAAAGATTCTTAAGAGCCTCACAGAAGTACTTTTCATCTGTGCTATGCAATTAAACATCTTCGCTGTGGTAAGCATCCGTGTTTGTATTACCAATTTGATATTGTTACTTGTGGTGCACACCCACAAAAGTTAATAATATCAGTGCCCTACGTACCTTGTTGAAAAATATGAAACAAATTACGGTGACTCAGCACATTATATTTAGTATAAAGTTAGGAGGATAATAAATGCATGCTTTTCCAATAACATGGAATTCTAACAGGAACCATGTAGTAAAACTTGCCTGCATTCTCTTATTTGTCGGACGGCTTTAACAAGTTCATTGTTTTTCAAACACTCCAGCATGGACTGAATAGCTGCTTCTGTAGAATTGAATGTGGGCTCAGATTCCACATTCAGAGGCTCAGCTGCAATTGCGGCAGTAGCATCCTTAAGATTTTTCTTCAACTCGCTCAGTTCTCTTGACATGTTTAACAGCTGTTCCAATGAGAAAATTATGAGATGGGTATTTTGGTAGGCACCAAAGAGAGTAGTTATTTCAAATCTGTTCTTATTAGCACATTAGATGTACACATTATGGAAAAGACCCCATTTTAACACAAGGACATTTCTTGGTCTCTGTGCTCAGTATAAGGAAATACAGACTACAGATTTGTGTAGTTTTTTGTTGTGTAGCTTTAAAATGCATTGAGCTTTCTTTAATCTTTTGGCTTGCTAACATTCAAGAGCGCATCTGAATAATCTTTTATTTCTGCTACTGTTTTCATATCATGGCAGGAAAGTTTGTGAAAATAACATTTACCTCTCCTAGCAATGATGTTGTTATTTATTTACAAAACACATGCAGGATCTGATATGATTAACAGATGGACCAGAATTTAACCCTTTGCCAGGCTAAAAAGTTATAGGTCTACCTTTACATGCTCATATATGCTAGAAATAACCACTGTCACATGAACTAAAAACAGACCTTCCCTTAAATAATAGCTTATGATTCCAGCAAAAAATTCTATTTTTCTGGTGAAACAGCTATTCCTCATATTGTTGCTCTTCATTTCCATAGGGTGCATCATTTATAACAATCTAAAAAAGACATCTGCTAAACAGCTACAGAAATCAATTCTCTAATGAAGGATACAAAACATTTCTAAAATTTAGGCTACTCTAACACTAGATTCCTAGTATCCTATCTTCTCTTAGAAGCAAGCAGCCTGGTCGCATTACAAGACAGCCTGGAGAACAGTTTCTTAAGACACAATAAATATTCAAGCTCCTTGTACTACTATACCACATCTAACAAAACAAACCATCTCCATTTGCTAGAGAATCTGTAAAATATCAGAATCTGTCATAAAATATATTTTATAGCTTGAAATTTTGTTTTACAGCAACAAGCAAAGTGCACTAACTTCTCAATCGTTTAAAATATATACGCTTCAACAGGAGGGAAAAAAATATATGGAATGGCAAGTTATGTTACTACCCTTCTTTAAACGACGATTGTTCAACTTAAAGTGATCACCTCAAAGGTTTTTCAAAGCAGTTTGTTTTTTTATGCAATTGTTGGCAATAAATTTGACTAACAGTATCCTTGTGAAGTGTTTCTTTATGTAAGATACATAGATATATCCAAAACCAGAAAGCTATTTAGATCAAAAGAGATAGGGTGTTGTGTCAAAAATACTTAAAGAATCCCTGTAAAAATGTCAGAATTAAAAAGACTTATGAAATTACAGGATTTTGTTAATTATGTTTTTAAAATACTTTTAGCACTCTTGGGAAGCATTTAACTGATTTCAATTTGTTTATCCACTGAACAGGATCAGGAGGTACACTTGCAGTCAAAATATAAAGTAGTTCTATACTAAACACCTAGTTTCCACAGGTACAAGAGGATGCAAAAACATTTAAAACTGCTGCAGACATTTCTAGTACAACATATATGCAATGGAGACAGTTTATATGGCTGGAGATTACAATAAATAACTCCAGTAAAAACCTCAATTTTGCATCCATATTAAGATTAATTTACCACATTATTTTGTTACTGTCATGCTAACAAGTACTCCTGGTCTATATGTCTCCAAAAATCCAGATAAAGTCAGTTATGATCTAGGAAAGGGAGATTTTCTGTTTGCGTGAAGAAAGCTCATATCCCCTAAATATTAAAACCTCAATTAAAAAAAAAAAAAACAACAAAACTCATTTGCAGATGTTTACACCATGTGAGCACTCCCTTACATGTAAAGCATGCGAGCAAAGTTAAGATTCAATATATCATTCTAGTTAATTACCACTGACTGAAATGACTTTTGAAGACTCAATTTACAGAAGAAACCAGTCTCTGAAAGTACATTCAACTACAAAAAATACTGGATCTCAACTAATCCTTAATGAGGATGCTGGTATACTGGTATACTAAAGTATTTTGTCTGCAGACTCATGTTCAGGGTGAAATCGTGTGGTCTTTGGTGCAAGTTCATGGAAAGAAGAGTAAGAACATGAAATTAAGGACTGTTTTTTAGTATAAGAGTTTGCTACATACCTCTGGCATGGAACTGACTTCATGCACTTGTCCGATAAGTTTACAGTAGGACTGAAAAAGCAACAGCAGCTGGAAGTGGAGTTTATATAATCTCTGACACAGTTCCAATTGCTAAGGAGAGATTTATAGAAGAACTAATTAACAAAGATCAGTAAGTTGGGATAGTTTCTAATAATCAGTAAAACACATTTGAGATAGTTTAATTCTTCAAAAAAACATAATTTTACTAAAGTATAGTCATGTACTACTTCAGAAAGCAAATAATGCTCATTCTTCTGCTGGTAAATCATAAAAGACATTGAAAATTAAAATTATAATTGCTAGCTCTCATGTAGCACACATCAGCCCCAATCTCAAAGCAGTTTATATAGGTTAGCTTTACTGACCCCACTGCAGCTGGAAAGCACAGGCAGAATATGGGAGAAGTGACTTTGCCACACAGAAGATAAAACTTTTTTTAAAAAAAATCAGAAATAGTCAAAGACCTCTTCTGAGAGGATGGAAATCCAGTAGAGAAGCAATGAAGTGATCGTCCAAGAGAGTCAAAGCTCCTGCCTGCTCCTCTGAGAGGAGAAGAAGAGAGGCAAATAAAATCCAGCCAGGAGTGGGATGGAGGAAATGCCAGCTCGTGGATTTTCCACCATCTTAATGAAACCATACAACAGATGGACTGAGTTTCATGTGTAAGAGGACATCTGGCTTCTGCAATTTATTTTCCCAGCTAAGTAGATACTCTTACATGAATACTAACTTGTTTCTTCCGGAGTGATGTGCAGCACCACACAAAGTGTCAGACACATCAAAGTAACATGAAATGGGCATGTGTGCCAGAGACACCAAGTTAATATGCTAATGGTCCTGGTATCTGTGTGTCATCAAGAGGAGCAATCTTGCAGTTCCACAGATGGATCATGGTGGGGAAGGGAGGAATATTTCATCTTTGGCAAATTACAGAAGTAAAAAATCTGCAAGTACAAGTCAAGAAGCTTCCTGTCACTTTAGCAGGAAAGACTTGCAGACTTCAAACCACATTTGATTTGTCTTCTCTACAGGCACAGTGACCAAGTGTGAGCTCAGTGATCTTTCCATTTGTTTGGAGGAACTAAAGCAGAGGTTCATGCCAAACATGATGGAAAAAAAAAGAAGATGCTATTAATGACTTTGCCTTCTTAATGCACTTGACACATGCTTGGCCACTAGCGTATATTTTGGCTATTTGCTGAATCAGGGTCAGTGCAAATGCCAGCACAAATACTAAGAAAAAAGCTCTTTAAAAACATCCTAAGCATTAATTTGACTGAAGTGTTTGTTTACATCCATTTCAATATGTAAGTGCCAGGGCTCCCATTAATAAGCCAAAATTAGAACCATATCCTTAGCGTTCTGGTTCTCAAAATTTCTTTATGAGACAGACAAGCCCAAGGGTTGAGGTCAAAAGAGATGTTCTTTGGAAGACCTCACCTTTGTTCCTCAGGCTACCTGGCCATGAACAAGTCAACCAAGGGCACTGCCAAAACCAGGCAGAGCCATTCTCCCTCTGAACTCCATCACATGGGTGGTTGATGGAGGAGTGGGAGCAGGAGGAGAGCACTGGGTGGTGGTGGGGGCAACCTGGCCAGGCACATCCGCAGTGGGGAAAATGGAAGGGAACACTTGGGTGACCTGCTAGGACAGAAGTGAATTACAGGCATAGACTAAATCTTCCAGTGGCCAAAAGAATGAGGAAGGGCATGAGGGACTTGACAAATAAACTTGCTCGGTGACCGTTCTCTGTAACTGAGGCCACACAGAACTGCCAAGCTTGCATCTATGTTTTGAACCTTCCTCCTCCTACAATGATTATCTGAAGAACCTCCTAGAAAAGACTCTGGCTTCTGGTTTCTCTTGAACGATACTTGGGCATGTCAGAGGCTGGCTGGCGCCCCAACCCTGGAAGGTGCCAACAGTGCACCAGTAATGCCGGCGCGGGGAGGCACGCTCGCTCCCTGGTCCTGGTTCAGTAGCAGGGACACACCTCGAGGATATCCAGTAGGGATCAAATTCACCCTACCCAAATTTTGGAGAACTGGTAGTGCTAATTAGCAGTTAAACACACATATGCTTCAAGTTGTTAGGGAGTTAAAGATTAACTGAAAACCAGGACATGGTATAACATTAAAAAAATCTATTTTGCGATAGCTTGGCATGTGACACACCATTTTTTAGTCCTTGGGACACGATAATTCAGTGTTACCCTTCTGGCTGCTAACCTGCATTAAGATGAACTAAGGCTGAATTGAACATTGTATTTAGTCACTATATCAAGCAAAAATAATTTTTCTTCCTGAGTAAGGATTAGTAACCAATAATAGTGAAAGTATTCATCAACGTATAAACAAAAATGATTTTAAACAACTGTCAACTATAAATTGTAGTTTTTCATTGAGACAAATAAAAAAATAGGAATTTTAATATAACAATTAACTGATCTTCCACTCCAGCATATTATTTCATTCAAAGGCTTGATTTTTGAAAAAATATGTACACGACAATTTTAAACAGAATATGAAAGTGTCAGAATTTTGGCAAAGTATTTTTAGATTTCACAGAACACACCTTAGTAAATTATTTTAGTCACTGCATGTAGAACCACATATCCTACAGGAAAATTGTAGCAAAAAAGGAAAACATGCTTAGAAATAAACCAGTAAAATCAGGGTGTATTAGTCCATCTGCAGATGGACAAAGAATATGAAAGAACTTCAACTTACTGCAAGAGATTCCATTTGCTACACAGCAAGCATGGCACAGGAGAAAAGGAAAGGAAAGAAAGTATAGTGTCAGTGTAATGCATGCAATAGGAAGCACAGCCCATCTTTAATAGCATAATTTGTCAGCAGTATTAGCAATGCTTGCCTCAACCTGGTAACTGGTTGGAAATATCACATACAACATGCACAGCACTCAATAAAGTCAAGCTCTTAATTCTAACTGTAAATTACAATCTAAACATCCTTAGTTGGACGTTCATATTTATTAGTTTTGATTCATCCCACTCAGTAGCTCAGGAGCTTACAATGAAATTGTGTTAGAAAATTCTTGAAATAATACTTTTATTTAAATTTCCTTTCCTTATTATTAAAAAGAACTCATAGAGCAAAGTGCTCAAAGCATTATGCAGGGTTTTCAAGTGATTTAACAGAACTGAAATTTGTCCTGTATATATATTATGTTATTTATTAATACTTATACTTTTGAATGTAATAAGTCTGATGAAATTTACAGGATAAGATTTGTGACTGCTGCAGTTATTACTTGGCACACTACAGTGGAAATACTTCACATGTAACTTACGACAATCATATGAAAAAAAAATCCATGGAAAATGCCAGTTTGGTTTGACTACATGGCAGTGCCACATGTTCAGATTTGTATTCCCTCCTCTCACCAGTAATGATTCACTGATTTGTAATTCTGGAACTATTAAAATGTCAGTGTAATTCTTGTTTTAATAGCAATAAAAATTCTAATTTACCCGCATTAGCATTTCAAAGATTAGAGACTAACGTCTCAGAAATAAACTCTCCTCAAAAAAGAAGTGTTCCTCTTTATTTACCAAGAACTAACAGTTGCATTCTGTGCATTTTTCAGGCAGCTTTCCTTATTATTTATATATACTATGTTCTCATGACATTTTAGATGAATGGAATTATGTCAATGTTGTAACTAACAGACTGCAAAGACATCTGCCCAGTTACAGCCTGATGTCAGTGCGTATGCGCACAATGTTAATAAACATTTGAAGTTCTTATTAAAATGATTTACCTTACCTTCAACACGAAGGCAGCAAACACAGAAATGTCAAGTAATGCTAACTTGGTATAGCCAAGCAAAGCCTTTCGGTCTGGCTTCTTTCCATGGGCCTTACAACTAAAGAATGTATGAAAAGTATTTTCCCAAATTCTGCACTACCCATCAATAAAACCACGACAAACAAAGCTTTAGCTCCTGTAATGTTTAATTTTATGCCTTTAACATTGTTTGAATAGTTTTTTTTTTTTTTTTTTTTTTTTTTACTTTAAGAGTATTTAGTACTCTTATAAAAACCTTCCTTTATATCTTGGCTTCCATGCAGTTTATGTAAATTAAGTTTTGTAAAGCCAAGTTTAAGATAAAAAGACAAGAGCAGACAGATCATTGTGCTGTAGTAAATTCACAGATACGCTGATTTCTGTTTTTCAAATCTTGTCTGCCTCTCACTTAGGCTCCTCTGAATCTTAGCATACCACCAGTTTACACTTGGACTTTCAAAAACACTGGAATCCATATATAATTTCTAACTTGCCACTTTAAAGAAGGAAAAAAGCAGCAAATAAGTGAATTCCATGGTCATTTTTTCCCCAGAAAACAACTGTTTTTTTTTTTTTTTTTTTACTGCTTCCAAAAAATAAAAATAAAAAAAAAAGTAGGAGGTTCGGGGAAAAGGGAATTCAGAGGGATGATTTCACCTTACATGAAAATCCTTCCTGCTTCACTTGAAGAAAGTATACTGATCTTTCAGTACTACAAAATCTCCCTAAAGTACTGATGGTCAACTCAACATGGCTCTGCAATTTCATGATAGTAACTTATCTTCCTCTCTCTTTCAGCATAAAATGAAATATTCCTTGGAAGTTGAGAAAATACTAATTTTTGGACTAAATGATGTTTCTTTTAGTCTCCAGTAGCAAGGGTTCATGCAGAATGTTCCTAGCTTTCACTCTTCTCCTCAATCTCTAGTTTAATGCCTACAGTAAGGGAACTATGACACTACACAATTAGTGTTTTTGGCAGCTGAAAATACTGAATGTTATACTGAATGATACTGAACGTAGCTAGCATATGCTACACCTAAGAAACATGCCCAATGTTCTCCTCAACAGCAACACCTTGATTTATCTTTCTATTAAGACAGGGAATTACTGTTCTGTATTATTAGCAGAGCAAGAAGGTAGCAAAATACTAGTCTTTAGGTCACCAGCCTTCTTGCTTTTTTTTTTTTTTTTCAAGGAATCATTTTTACATACTAAAAGGAGATGAGAGTTACACAATTATTTCTTAAGATACTGAAACTTTGATGGCAACAAAGTCATTTAATGACACAGGAGAGTCCCATCATAACAAAATAATTGCTGTCTGCAAGGGTTTTTAATTGCAAGTGCGTTTTATTGAGGTATTCTATTTGACTTGATATTGCAGCAGACAAAAGCTTTTCCCCACAATCTAGGAAAGTGGGTATATGTATCAGAGACAAAAAGAGAGATACAGCATATGTTGCTGCATTCTTAAATATCCACTCTCCTTGAAATTAAACTGTTCTGTCAGGAGAAAGCTAAAACCCAGCTGTGGTCCTCTAGAAAATCTGCCTGCAAGAGCCAAATTGAGCTCATTGTCAGTCCATGGATATGTCCAACATTAGTCAGATATTACAGAGAAATTTGTTAAGAACTTCTAATTTAATAGTGAGACTCACTATGCCCTGAGTTCTAGTGTGACTCAGTATAACTCCAGATTACTGCAGTGCCAAGAAGTAGACCTCCAGCCTTGTTGGTGGCCCAGAGTCAGTGAACTTTAGCCACAGAGAAACCCATAACAAGTACACTCTGAATTTTTCCAGCAAAGTTTTTTAATGGATGCGGCATGTTTTAAATATCCACTAGCAGTGTGACTTTGTAGAAGCCACGCTCATGAGCTTGTGTTCTTTGGGATGAGCAAGGTTTAAGAAAGGTGACTTTGGACTTACTGAATAAGCTGTATGTCTCAATAGGAGACAAATACTTACTTGAGTTAGCTAGTACTAAATGACAAAAAAAATAGGATCTTCCATGTATCTCCTTATGAGAAAAAAAAATAAATCATCAAACCAGTCTTTGACTGGATAAAAAACAAAACAAAACAAAAAACTCCCTGTTTGGTAGGGTTCAAGAATACACTGATAGCTTTACTCATCTGTTACACCTGAAGAGACAGCAAACCAGTAAATGCAGTTACCTTTGCCTATAAACTGCCTCCTATGTCCTTGAGACTCTGCAGCATCAAATGATCGAACATAGCATCAAAGCTTACAAATTGAAGACGTACAAATCATGCAGTCTGCTGCAAGAATAAGGGGCGGAAAGACATTCTGGGACATTCAGCTATTACCCAATTTCAGAAAATTTGCTAGCTCAAGCAGCTGATCTAGACAACTTCTATTTAAAGCTTCTTCAATGTCAGAACAAGCAATTTTTGCCTTTGCCCATTTTCAGTAACAGAAACAATGGTCAACAAATCATGTGCAATTATTTAGAAATAAAATCTGATTAGAGAAACTGGTGCCAAGCTAACCACCCCCATAGGCAGGCATAGCTCCATTTAAGTCATCTGTGACGCAACCCTTCTTGGCAATGCTGAACCTGGTCCGATGTCTGTCTCGTGAGCAGAGTGGATTATTTTCACCTCAAGCTTTTTACAAGGTGGTGGTGGGTTCTGAGAATCACAGATTTCTGTCCTCCATAGGACAAGGTATTGCTTTTTCTTCCTTACAATTATTTCTGAATCTTTTCAAAGGCAACCTGTTTTTGTGTTTTAGCTAGACGTTTTTTTATGCCAGAAGTTTTATGCAGGATTTCAGGCCTTAGTCTAACTGTCAATAAATGTAACAGTTTAGGCAGGTTCCCTCACAGCTACCACTGTAAGACAGATTTTTTTTTTTTCCTACAATTGCTAGATTCTTTGGCATTCCAGGCTGAGGGAGAAGAGGATAGGAAACATGTGAAAACAAGTACTTGCCAGTCTAGCAATCACTTTTCCTTTTCCCTTTCTAATGAGATTTCCCCAGTTTCCCTGGACTCTCCCTCCCATCACTCTCTTGTTGAATAAAACAGAATGGATTATTATGTATGAGTTCCAAAGTTCCCTTGGGAAGAGCTGTTTCAATTGACAGTTAAGTGAGAAGGAGAGGAAAATAAATATGCCTGTTATCAAAGACCTACTATTCCATCAACTTCCAAGGAATAATGCACTTTGGGCTGAAATGAAATTGCTGGGGATAAATCAGGGATTCCTGCAGGAGTGAGAAACCATTTTTCTTCAGCCTGCTTGATAAGCAGTAAGAATACGGACCCTTGTTTCACATTTAACTTTGAAACAAAGGACATCTAATTTCAAAAAGATAATAAAACACAAATGGAGCATATTTATTAACTTTTAGATGCTTTTAGGCCATTTATATATTAGCTCAGTTCATAGTTTATTCCTTCTCCTCAGCATTCTCTCTGCTCTACTTTTTCAAAACACAAACTAAATAGCCCGTGTTCCAGGTCCCTCTTTCTTAGATTTGAGAATAACTCACTCATAACATCCCTGTACACCACCGCAATTACAGAAGAGACAGTATCTCATTTAAATGCATTGGAAGAGGTGTGTAACTTTTGCTGTTGCCAGTGCCAGATGGGGGAAGATTAAACAGTTTTCCCAACACCTGTGATTATAGCCAGAGGATTTATTAACAAATCACATTTGCTAATAGGGTCAAGGAAGCCAAAAAGCAGGGGTGATAAGGATATGGGATTATTGAGAAGGCACAAAACAAAACAAAGAAAAAACAAACCCCAAACACAAGTGAGAGCAAACACAGGAAGACACATACGTAGAGATGGGAATGAGAAGTTAAGATAAAAACAGAAGAAAATAAAATGAACTGGGGGAGAAGACAAGCAAACCAAAACCAACATGACCATAAAACAAGGTCTTTAAAAAAAATGAAGTTACAACAGGCAAGTTCTGAAAATGTCATCATTACCTTTTGCAAGTTAAAATACATGGAAAGAGGAGATGTCAATTTTTTCTACATGCTGTTGTTCCTTCCTGATTTTGGCTAATTCTCCCTAGCCCTCTCTCTTTCCAATCCTTCATTCTTTTTCCTCCAAAAAGAAAAAAATTCCCAACAAAACAGTTCCCAACTTATTCTATACCATTGAGATACCAGCTGTTTCCTATACTTAGTGTATTAAATCACAGGGATGCCAGCTGATGGTGATAATCTCTGAAAAGATTGATTTCTTAACTGGAATTAATATACTAAATATATGTGTTTATGGATATATATAAATAATTTCACTGGCCATTTTGAAGTCAATATTTCATAACTGCAAATCTAAGTGGATTTCAACCAGACAGGTCTTGCTGTTTAGCAGATTGAGTCTGTAGCATCTATAGATAAAATGGGTGTAACGTGGAAGCACGATACATCAGGAGTGATTTTCAGGGACACTGTGTTGTGGGAAATTGACTTCTGATGCAGTATCTTTCTAAAAGGGACCGCACACACAACTCAGGCAGGGTTAGCTCTGAATACCTTTGAGTCCTGAGTGTGAAAACTGGATTATACCCAAGCCCAGCAGAGAGATGAGGAGGAAGTATACCAGGATCTTGTGGGTCTAAGAACAGGCTATATTGCATGTCGCTTTAGAGGAGCAAAATACCCCTCCTCACTCATTACCTTCTCTTCCGAGTCCCCTGGCTGGCAGGTAATAACGCCATCTCGTGAGCCCCCAGCAAACGTTGCTTTGCAGTTTGCAAGCCACTGTTTTCAGAAAGAAATGAAAGAAGATATGTATAAGCCTATAGCTTGATTTGCAGAAAGGTAAACAGTATTTATTTTGACAGCATGGAATGTAAACAAAATTTGGTGACGGTAATTTTTATTTATACAATTTGCTTTGATTATAATTAAAAAGGTGTATTTTTGGTTTTTATTGGTATTTGAATCACATAAAACAAGAAAATGAATTAATTAATTACTAAATAGGAGAAAGAAAAATCCAAGAGTATTAAAGATACCCATGCTTCTAAAATATAGAGGTACAATATATTTTTTTTGTTAATTCTGGTTCATATGTTCAGGAAGAAACATTTAATGAATTTAGTATCTGAAACAGTTACTTAATGTTAATTTAAACAGATTTGACATTATCTTCAGTCTCCTGACATAGTACAAGTATACACGCGTACAAAAACAAGAACACAGCAGAATCCAGCATACCGAGACTGTTGCTTCTTTTCTGTTGTTGTATGTGTCCAGGTATTCTTGCAGTTCTAGGACACTGAACTTCAGCTTTTCAAGAAGGCCACAGGAGAGAAGCTGGAGAAATGAAATCGAAAAGGCTAGTAAATGTCACTATAAAAGTATAAAAATACTGACAGAATAGAAAATATATTAGAGAAAATATTTTGCAAAACAATACTTAGATTTACTGATATTTACACTGAAAAATGCTTGATTTTATATTTATGCCAAAAAGAATACTATACTGAGAGCCCAACAGCAACAGGTGTACCTATATTAATTTGCACATGAAATCATTTTCTGTGTTTAACAGCTTGGCAAAAGACTTCCCTAAAATAAAATACTGCTCAAAGCTTAACTAGTTAATCTCCACAGCTCTCCAATGGTGTGAGTTGCAGCTCTTCATGGCCACAACTGCAGGCCAAAAGCAGACCCAGGATTAGACTTCAGAAGTTCCTACCTCAGTGCTCCTCTGTGAGGCCACACTGTCATTAAGCTTTTGGACAAACATGGGCCAGAATGAAAACAATAAGAAGGGCCACCTCATTTCCTAATCTATGTATTTTTTATCATCCAGCTCACATCACATTTGACTCAAATGAAGCCACTAAACATATTTTCATCTTCCATGCTGAAGTATGTAAAAAATAACTTTTCCTTTTCCATTTGTGGGGCCAACTGAGTCTGACAGACACTTGTTTTATACTACTTTTTGGCAGACAGGCTTAACACATCCTATTGCTCATCTGTCAGTACTTACCTAATGAAGTAATATGAAAAATTAATAAAAATTTGATTAAGAGCAAGACATAAAAATTAGAGAAGGGAGGTAGGTACCTTCTTGACATATCTGTTCAGGAGTTGCCCTAATGTGAAACTATCAGTGAAATATCACACTGCCATGCAGTACATGCCTTTTGAAAGGAATATACTCACTGTTTCTGCATCTACAAAAAGGGTTGGACATTCTGAGCATGATGTTAACATTTGAGAAGACCTCACAAACTTGGAGCCTATTCCTCGCAGGTTGTCTCCCAGGTAGCTAGCTGCATCACAGGTTAGGAAGCAGAATCTTTTCTGAATATTCTGTAAAGCAAAATACAGCTTATCACATTCTTTACTCAAGTACAAGCTACTTTCATTTCTAAGGAAAATGGCATGCTTTTTTTTTTGTTTTTAATTGTTATTGTGTGTCTTGCACAGTAATATGCAACAGCGACCATCTCCTTCTGGAGAACTGGAGAACTGAATGCTTGCTCAAGATACTGAGCAATAATTATTATGACAGTATAGAGCTGGGCAGCTGTGAAACTAGTTTCAGAGTTAGTAATGATCTACTGCTGAAATGTATTTTTGTCAAGCTGATTCAACCTTTATAAAGCTTTTTATCCACATGCATTTTTTTTTCTTGGCTGTACAGACTTAACAGAGTTGACCAGCACATTACTTTTTCTGCCCATTCCGGGTATTGTTTTGTTAGTACACCATGTCAAGTGGCTAATCAGATAATATAATGGACATCCTAATGCCAAACAGCAGCACAAAAAAAAAACAACAAGAAAACAGAAAAGAACTTTTGCTTTGCCCTGTGGGAAAAACCTTATTACTAAAACTTTTCTTCTGTT
Organism: Cygnus olor; assembly: GCF_009769625.2. Classification (NCBI taxonomy): domain Eukaryota; kingdom Metazoa; phylum Chordata; class Aves; order Anseriformes; family Anatidae; genus Cygnus; species Cygnus olor. The sequence goes on from NC_049169.1 coordinate 185,997,047, forward strand.
TGGGTGGACTCCAGAAATACTGCATTGCATCCGGGAATTCTTCTTCTCTCTCTCTCTCTTTTTTTTTTTTTTTTTTTTTGATATTTTGAGTTTTAAAACAGTCTAGTCTTCCAGAAGCATTCTAGCACTAATATTTTCTTTTCAGTGGCTAATATAGAAAGCAAGTAGTAAATAAAAATATATTTTAATAAAAATAATAGTCTTGCAAGACCTGAAATAATTGTATTGATAAATACAGAGCAGGCTTCACTGCCAAAACATACCTCACTAAGGCCAACTGCCCAGCTGGTGGGAGTAACATGAACACGTTGTTTACAATAAAAGTATGCAACACTTTTATGTGATTCACCCCACATAACTATAAGCATTTCTCTGAGGAATGCAAATTAGGACCTGTATCACCATCAGCATTCCTTACTGGAAAGAAGTGCTTCCTGAACAACAATTTGGATGACAAACATATAAATAGCCTTTACTACACCTGTCCTGGGGTCTGTGAAGTACTTAAAATCAGGTGAGCTCAGTTCAGACTTTATGGATAACAGATGATGTAGGAGTGGATGATTTAAAAAAAAAAAAAGCTAAAATCACATTGTAATGGATGGTGTATTGGTATACATCAGAACTATTTTATAAAATGGTTAAAGAGAAACTCTCTGCAGCACAATTTCATCATTGCTTATCTGTGAAATTCTCTCTAAACTGAACTGCTCTGTTCATAGCCAAGATCACATAGACTGGCATGATATTGGTACGGTATGTTTCTACCATCTTGCTTCAACACAGAAACAAAGCCCTACACATGTCAATTAGCACATAGTTCAGATTCTCTGCTGCAATGAGTCTGTAGCTGGGATACGGGGTTCTTACTAATTACCACCAAAGAGGTAAATAATTATGAGCAACTAGCAGAATCGTCTAAATCATAGGGCTTGGTGACAGTTGCTTATTTACTACTTGGATATCTTCTGAAAAGAAAGACTAGGTCCAACTCAGTAAAACTTCTGCTGACAACTCTTCTGTGAAAGAAAGGAGATCTAGATTTGAAACTAATCAACAGAGAAGAGGTAGCTGAGAATGTCTAAGTGGAAGCAAATTTAGAAAGATGGATCATGGAACAGAACCCTAGAGATATTGATTGGAAGGGAGCTGTGGAAAACATCTAGTCCAACCTTCACCTTGAAGTGGGACTGGTGCCAACACCACTAGATCAGGTCAGCCATGGTTTTGTCTAGATGAAATGTGAAAGCTCCAAGGTCTGAGCTTCCACAGCCCCTCTGGATAACCTTTTTAAGTGCTGCAGGCCCTTCCTGGGGAGGAGTAACTGAGTTTATGATTCTGAGGCAATGATGAAGAGAGATCACAGAAAAAATACAGCTAGCTGACTGGAGTGCATTCAGAATTTGCAGGAAGGAGCCCGTGAGAAACAACTTCATGGGGAAAAGGAGATAATAAGAGGTGGCCACTTCTTTAGTGAAAAAGAAGACAGAAGTACATTCTGTACCACTTAAAGAGAAAATACATTAAGACACATATCTGGCTAAATCACGAAGACTTCACTCAGAGAAATACTGATGCAAAGAAGAGAACATAAAACTAAGTTCAATTGCTAACTTGGGCACCGAAATTAGAATGACACTGTTGGCACAGTAATCAGTGAGGTAGATGGCAAACAAACTAGGAATAGAGAGAATGACAAGAAAATATTCTAGAGATAATTAAGAGAAAGGCTAAGGACTCACAATGGAGAGGAATAGCTGCTAACAGATGTTACTGAAAATGCCTTCTTTTGCCTTACTGCTCCCAGAAAGGACATCTGTGTACAGCTAAAACAGGTAACATCAATGGGACTCAATGAAAACTCAGGTCAGAATGGATATTTTTACATCATTGCAGATTAGGGAAATTCATGCTATGATAATTGTAATACTGGGTAAAGAAATCTACAAGCCATAACAATTATATTTGAGAACTCACAGAATACAGGGTGTTGTAAAAAAAACTTAAGGAAAGTGTTTATCTCAAAAAGCAAAAAGAATTAAACATTAAGTTTAGGGAAATGTGGGAACATATAAGAGATAATAATAGACAGTACGTATTTGTTTACAGCAAATCATATAAAAGCGTTTAATGTCCATGAAAGGCCTAAATGTTCTATTAGGAGAAGCAATTGATATGTTATATATTAATTCATTTACTATCTTAGAAGTGAGGTAGAAAAGCTTGGTCTAGAGGTAACTAGGTATGCAAAACCATACAAGTTAATTATCATCATCTCACTGTTCAGTTTTAAAGATAAATTGAGCAGAATTACACTGGGATTTGTCTCAGGTCTAACCAAGGCGTTAATGAAAACACTGAATAATGGAACATACAACATGCTTATTAAATGACTAGACGATTGAGCCACAGTGCCTGCAAGCTCTTTGGGAGCCAGGATTGTATTTCAGAGGGATCTTGATAGACTGGAGAAATGGTGCAGGGTAAAGGAAGAAGATAAGGTTGTACACGTAGACAGAAACAGTCAAGAGAGCACATTCAGGATGGAGAATAACCAGAAAGGCAAAATTCTATAGAAAAAGATCTGCATACTAGATTGGATTACAAGTGAAAAATTAATTAACTCTATCCTACTGTAAAGTACTTATCAGAGAGAAGTTTTTACACAGAAATAACTTCTACATAACATCTAATCCAATTCTAGTTAGTGCTCATAAAAACTTAGGCTGAAGTAAAGAACCTGCTCTTGGTTTTCAAGGAATACACAGACCAACTGAAAAGAACCCATGGCAACAGCTACAAGTTTCAAAAAGGTGGCTTATGGTGAAGGTTGAAAGAACTGAAATTAAATAAGAGAAGTTTTGGATAGGTGAAGACATGATAATGCTCTTCAAGTACAAGCAGCAACTACAAAGAAAAGAGGAGCACCACTATGGATAGAGCTGTCATAGACATAAAACACAGAAGTTCTGAAATGATTAGGAGCCAGGACTAAGTACTGGACTACATTGCCTAGGAATGTTTTGAAATTTCATCTTAGCCTAGAGGTTAAAAACAGTTTAGAGAAGAGTTAAAAAGTAAAAAAAAAAAGACCAAAATGAACACTGTAGTCTGGGCAAGACAAGGACCATGAACTCCTCAGGTTCCTTCTTGCACTCATCTATGAACGAGTTTAAACATTTTTAGTTTATTTTAAGAACATAACTTCCTCAAAACATTTTAGTCATAGCTTCATCAACACCTGATCAGTCTAGTGTTTATTATTCAGTAAACATATTCTTCCTCTACTGCATTCCTTTTCAGATATTCATGGAAGCAACAATCAACCCACTGTTAAAAATACAACAGACCTAAATACTGTCTTAAAGTATTAAAACTTGAAATGGTTAGAGACTATATATTGGTATCTAGGTATTATACTTCACTAAATCAATTTATTTTGCAAATACATGGACTATCAGTTCTATACCAACGTATCTCAGTTTTGTCCTTTTGGGTGCAGATTACACTGACTGAAATCTTTCAAGCAAGGCCTGAATGCATCATATATTTTATGAAATGGGACTATTGGGAGTAATGATGCCAACCATCACCATAATATCAACTATGTGTATGTATATGCCTGAATATAGTCACTGTGTTTTCTGTGAACGTAACTAATAACAAAACATTCCCCCATTTTTTTTCTTGTTAACCTGATGTTTCCTCTTCCGGGGAGGGGATTTTTAGTAACAAAAAGGCTCAACTGTAGAAACTACTTGCTGGCTCTCAAATATACTTGTCTTGGAATCGGATGGTCTTGTGGAAGACATTTGATTTGACAGAATACAAAGAGGCAGCTTAGAGCAGACAGTTTTAAGGATTATCCCGAGATCTCTGAGATATGACCAGTTTACAGGAAGAGTACTTCAATAATTTCAGGAATTTTAAACAAGTTTAGCATGTTGTGGGCAAACATCCAGGATACCATCAACTTGATGCAGACCAAAATGTAGATGCCCTGCAAAAAGCACTTCCTTTGCTTCACCAACTATTTAGTTGACAGGCTATTCCAAACAAGGATTTTGTTTCACAGTTAAACATTTTGGCAGTACTTCGCCTCGTGAGCCTAGCAAATATTGGGATTGTTTCTCAAACTTCCTGTTCATGAGGGTCAAAAATCTTTTAAGTTATTGGATGAGTAGCAAAGTTGAACAGTGCAAACACAATACAATTCCAGAGAAGCTGAGATCTTATAAAAAAAATCTGGAAAAATAACAGAGCTATTTTTATAAACGAAAAATACATCTGTAGCTCCATCTAGAAAATCCTGTTTTGTTGATACTATTAACACCTCTAAATTTTCTTTACTGTTTTCATGTTATACTGTTATTGAAAGATCTTTTGAAAGCAGTATTGAATCTTTCTTATCTAGTTATTATCTGAAAAAAAATTAGTAGACTACCTTTCAAAAACAGGAGAAGCACAACAGCAAGTGCATTGTGTGTATGTCAGGATATGGATTTAAATAGGCACTTCACAGGTAATGTTTAGGTCTTGTATTACATGGTATTATTTGTTTTTTTTCTTTTCAAAAGTACATGACACCATTTCCATTTCACCTCTTCAAGGAGGACAAAAAGGACAAATAACTCTCAGAACACTTGAACAGGGCCACTAATCTCTAGGACTGACGTAACAGCAAAAAGTTGAAATACACATCATGAAGGAACACATGGCTAATTTTCAAAGTTGACCTGTCAACGCTGGGAGTTTTTTTTCAAATAGTCATTTGTCAGGCAGCGTTCAAAAGAATGCCTATCTTTAGGTACCCATATTTAAAGTGGCACAATGTTTAAAAGAGGATGCAGCGTACAGCTAGAGAAGACATGAAATTAACTGCAGAGGAAATAGGATGGAAAAGACAGTCCTAAAGTATGATGCTTCTTTCTTGTAAGAACAGTCTTAAATATACCAAAATATCTTGAGATGGTATATTCATTAGCAGGGTCCCTCTTTGCTAATAAAAAAATTGCATACTCCGAGACCACAGGTAATTTAAGTCTGCATGAAGTTACATAACTGTTGTGTACACTGCTGCAGAATGTGATACATCCTGCAGCTGCCTCATATAAAGAAGAAAAAACAATAAAAAGGCTTTAAAACTAATTACATGCAAATCCAGACAGTGATTTCTTAGAACAGCTTGTACATTTAATGTCTTTTTTTCTTATCTTCTTGCATGATTCTTATCTTTGCACGCATACAGTTTTAGAAAGGAAAAATGCATTTCTAATCTTTAGACACATTCTCTGGAATTTATTTTACATGACAGCAGCTGGATATTTCTATTCGTATTATTAGCTACAAAATATTTAATAACATTGACATTTACATTGGGCATGGTCAAATTTCAACATTTTAAGATGAAATAACAGATTAACAATAGTTTCAGACGAAAAGGCTATTTCCTCTCTCTTACAGTTATTGTTTCAGATTACTTCTAGAGTACGGAAGAAAATACTCTTTGAAGTGGATCCACGTTTTGTAACGTTATCTTCAAACTTATTTTGTAATGTTATCTTCAAACCTGCAACTATGAGATACATATTATTTTTATGACAAAACTAGTCCTAGAGGACGGTTCTGCATGATAGTCAGGTATAATAGTTCTGTAACATGCAAAATTAAAATGGTAACACCACTGTTAGTTCATTACTAGTACCACTATCAAGAGCCATCCTAATAGCCATGCACAATCTAAACATTTTGATGTTCTCTTAAATCTATTTTCTCACCTTAAACAGGGAAGAGAACACATGAAATGTATAAACTGCACAGGAACCATCAGAATCGCACATGAGCTGGTTGATATGACTACGCCAGGCTTCTTCTGCATCGTCACATGCTGCTGGCTGAAATGCAGCAAGGATGGCAGAAAAAAAACGGCGAGGGTGGAGGGGAGGCATTTCGATCAACATCTCCAAAACTGAAAGAGAAAAGAAAATAAACTGTGATGAAAGGAAAATAACAAGAAGGTGTCAGATAAAATACACTATAATAGAGAGATGTAATCACAGGACCAATTACAGCATCTTTCTAAAGATACTCACCAACTTTCAAGTTACTTCTGAAAATTGGCATGATGTTGGCCACAATGAGAAAAACCTCCAAATGAGAATTGCTATCTTCAGGCCATCATTATCTATATTTCCCCATCCTGGGATACTTGAATTGCTTTATTATACAATGGTTTGGAGGAAGAAGGCTAAAACTTCATAGGATGATAGAAGCCAGGATGAAAGACACCTCTTCTGGGAAAACTTGGTTATAATAATGTATAGCAAAAGGTATACTTTGAAAAAAATATCTCAGCCTGTGCAAACATTATACATTCTGACCTATTTGGTTTATCTCCCTCCCCCTGCTAATATAATGGATGGGAGAAGATCTGTCTCTTCTCCCCATTCTTAAGACTTCTCATCATTCTGCCATGGTCAATGAAACAGGTTGACTCCAATTTATTAAGAGTACTAAGCTACTTGCTCCTGTGTATCAGCCTTTGAGGTGGAGAAATACTTCCTATGGCTCCCAAGAACAGGAGCTGTTATTCTGAAATGTGGCACAAAGAAAGAGAGAGAAGGCCTCTTTATGCATCCTTACTACTTTACTCTTCATAAATAGATGTTGACTACAATCTAACTCAGCATTCAAAATCTGAAGGAGCTGCACATAGGAAAAATCTTGATGCTTTGGTGCAATGTTTACTGGGGTCCTGCCATGATCATCTGGAGGCTGCAACAGTACACAGATGGGATTTTTGACAGTACTGTGACCTCCTTATGACTCACAAGCAATCAGAAGGATGAATGCATGGTTGATCTGTTGAACAGACAACTAAGCAGCATTTATGTTACTGCAAAACTTTAAAAATATATATATTTTTAAAATTGAAATATTTATGTATTTAATGATTAACTGCCTAGATTTATACACAGTTCATATCTTGTTTTCCCTACACAGAGAATATTGTTCTTTTTGGAGTTGCACAATAAACCCACTGATAATTTTGACACTGTCTTAACACTCTAAACTCATAAGAGCTTTACATCTCCAGTGCCCAAAAGAGCCATTCCATGATATAACTAACACCTTGCTACCACTTTGTTGTACAACAAAAAAGGATTTTTACATATAGTAGCATACACAAGTACCTGGCTAGAGCAAATTGTTCCAGCCTGTCAACTTTCTCTTCAGTCTCTGTCATATCCAGACTAAGGCTATCACTGCATTCAAACGCTCCAGGGAGTTCATTTGTAGACCCCGAAAGGTCATCCTCATGGACTGCTATATCTTGCTCTTCATGTACAGCTTCAACCTAGGGGAGTGAATGATGATGTCTTAGAAAACAGCAAATTAATAAGTTAATACCACTAATACCTAGAAAGCGCTTAATAAAAAAAACAATACTTGACAGAACATTAAATTGCACAGATATAAAGCCCTATATTATAAAAGACACGAATCAAGTTACACTTCAGTAAAAACACTATGTTTGCTTAACTCGATGTCTTGGACCAATGTTGGTTTTAAAGTATTTCTTCAACTCAATTTGTCTAGCAAAGAATTTCGGATTTCAATATATTTGGCATCATAGCAGGGAAGTATTTTTTTTCAGGAAAAACAATAGGGTTCTTGTTACTGCCAGGCTGTCCTCACCATTTATCACTTTGCAGGGTCCAAGAGTGTATTAACGGCTCTCAAAACATATCGAAAACAATCACTGTCTGGAAGACTGTATGCATGCTTAGAATTGAGAGTTATTCTTAGCATGTCATATTTACATAGTAACTGCCATTCAAGAGGAACCCAGGCCATGAAAAGGATTATGCTTCTATCATTTCCTTCCCTTTTTTTTTTCAGTCCATTAGCATCTAAAGCTAATGGACACTTCTGATCACCTCTCTTGATTTCTTCTTGAAATCTTTCCAATTTGTCTTGCATTTTTAGTCTGAACAAATTTGGTTTCAGTTTTAACCTTTTGCCATTTGTCTGCACCATCCACAGCATTTCTGCAAAGCAATTCCTGTTGGGATGACTGCAATGTGAAGTACATAAACTCTTTATTTTTTCTTCTTTTCTGTTTGAGGTGTCTCATGAGGTGTGTGCTTGTGCACAGATGCATATGTGTATATACGTATGTGTGTTGGGAGCTGGTAGGGAGGGAAGTTTATGGCAAGTTGAATTTGAAGTGAAAAGAGGCCCTCTGCAGGTTACCAGACCTGCTTGAATCCTACAGATAAATTTTGGGGATTTGAATTTCTGAAAATTAAACAAGATAAGAAATTCAGTAGGAGAAAGGTGGTTGATTTTTTTTTTCTTTAATAAGCAAAAGTGGTAAGAATATTTCTGAGTCCAAGAGGGATGAAATGAATCACAGCACAAGCTGTTTTGAAAAGAGAAATAAAAGCTAAAAGGCTGGATTACAAGAATAGGAGCCTGAGCAACTGTCAAGCAGCATAAATGTTTTATGCTTTGTCAAGAAGAAGTTAGTACTAACCATTTTCAAATATGCAATGCTACTACTGAACTATTCATTTGTTTATGGCAATGACAGCGTTTGTGTAAAGAAAACACATTTTGATGGGATAAAGCACAAAGAAATATGAAACAAACACCTCCCATCCACTGGAGTCCAATACGATGTTCAAAAAAGAAAAAAAGTGGACTCTAAAGATTCACGTAGGAATGGAATTCACATGTAGGATTAGAAATAGAAATAGATAAGTTTTGATAACTTGAAAAATATATAAGACAACATTATCTGAGTCTTTGCACCCACATAGCATTATCATTGTCTTCTGATCCCTTATAAATACTATCTTAAACTATTTTTGTCACTATCTTTAATAGAAAATAAGTTTAATTAACTACTTATCATTAATGATAACATTGGATTTTGGCACTGAGCCATTTGAGAAGGACTGTTTAATCTGTCTGTTGCTCTCGTTCACTGCATCTATTTAAAAGCAGAGGTGATATTTTTGATTCTGATGCAACAACTAAACCTTTTCGTATTGCACCGAAGAAGTAACAAACATTTTCCTCTGCATTGCTGACATACCATTAGCACTCTGGAAATAAAAACTCAGACAAAAAGAGAAACAAGAAGGGGCTCAGATTTTGTGTTATCAAATTAAGTAAAAATTACTTAGGTGCAAGTTTCAAATTTTCTGACTAAAAATTGGATGACTTCTTCCTTAAGATAAATACCAAACCAAGCATTTTAACTTTATTTATACTTACTACAGTTTGAGTAAAAACACAGAAGTATGCATACTAGAAGAAAGTATCTATGAGGTAAAAATCTCTAAAAAGGCACTCTGTGTAAAGTTTTTCAATTCAAGTATTCTTCTAACATTGGCAAATCCCTGTCAACTTGGGTTATGTACTTCACCAACATCAAACCTGTCTCAGAACTTCCTGAATTTGCCTGTCAACCTCACAAGAAACTGCTGTGATTTTTCACTATTTACTTATTTACTGTTTCCAAAGATTTTCACTTTTTGCTGAACACTGGTGCATTAGATATTGGGGCATTAAAGAAATCTTCATAGTAAAGATTACAAAACCCAGGCCTACACGAAACTTATGAACTGTGATTTGCAATTCTTAATGTGCGACATCAACAGCTACTACATCTGAAGGTACAAGATTAGCCGCAGTCACCACCTGCAAACATATCTGTTCTGACTACAGCTTCCTGAACTGAAATTTTGCCAACTTCTGCTTATAGTTTTTACACGATAACTTGTCCACCAACAGTTGTTTTGACAAATGGTAATTTGTCAAACAGTTGTTTTGACAAATGGTAAGTTTATATTTTCCACAACCATTATTTTAAGAAGCTTCCCTCCTCCCTGATCCTTAAGCACATTTCCCTCCTTCTGTCCTTTCTTCCTCTTAGGGAGGTTTCTAGCACAATTAGTCCAATACTGAGCATAATTCCAACCTCCTTTTCTACAACCTGTCATCTAGAATTCTACTTTCTGTAACTTCAGTAACATGCGGTGTACCAATTTTTTGCGTGGCTGCATTTGGAAAGGACCAAAAGCAAGAACAGGAATGAAAGCTGATGAATACACAAGATAACTATTTTCCTCTCCTGTTCTATTCTCTTACATTGCTCTTCTGCATAAGAAAACCAATCCAGACATGACAGAGAAAGCTTTACTGTTAAGGCAGAAGTGTCATAAAGCCACAATAAAAAACCCTCAGATTATATTTCTGGAAAGAAAGTGTTCACCTAATCTCCCCAAACCAGAAGTATTATCAAACACAAAATTAAAGAAACTACCCTCACACTGACAACCATTTACCAACCTTACATTATGTTCGTCTTCTGATACATTTGTCTGAAACAAACTGTGATGAACATCGTTGTTTTATCCTTGCAAATCCTGCTGCCTCCTTCCATCCAAGATGGCTTAATATTGTGGTCATGAATTTAAAATTTCTGAATGTCTGCCAAAAGGCAAGAACTGAATCGAATGCACACAACTGTACAATAGGTTCCCACATACAAAAAAATCTCAGTGAATACATGCATACACCCACCCCACGAGTTGGCATATTGTTCTGTTAAATCAGCATGAAGAACAAAAAAGTATTCCTTTAGAGTTGTAACGTGTACCCAGTTCATGAATTTGTCTTCTAATGAGCTAGTAGCATCTTAGTGTATATATAGTACAATGTCCTCAAGAAACAATAAATAAAAACTTTTAATAAAGAAAGCATAAGTAGAACAGAAAGGGTATGAATGTTCAGGAGCATATGAATATACTGTATTACGCCATTATGTACAGGAAGTCAGAATATACTTGCTTTCACAGATCAAACCTTTCATGAAAGTCTAAGTAAAACAAACTTGTTAACATGTTACATGAAATTCACTGTAGTTGGAAAAAGAAAGTAAAATTTTATTCACCTTGGATCCTTCAGACACTTGGAGATTATTCATATCAGGCAAAGACCCATCAAAGCTAGACGTTCCTATATTAAAATGATGAGGGTCTGCTGAAGTTGTGTCACATGATGTAGAAAGTGAGTCAATGTGGTTTGTATCCTCAGATGGGGAAAGCGTTATAATCTGTGCAAAATACATCAAAAGAACAAAAGAACTGAGTATACAGCTACCTTACCTTTTGCATGTTTTTAGGAGCATGCAAAATAAGCATTATATTAAAGGGCAGTGATGGTGGCTCTATTAGTTTGTACATGTAGACATAGTATAACCCTTTCAATACTTCTATCACAGAAATTGTATACAAGCATTCCAGAAGTTAACAATGAAAACCTGACCCAATTTACAAAACAGAAGTCTTGTTCTATTTCTTTAAGTATTCAATGTTACATATATTTACTACTTGCCACTTACGCTATTTGTGAAAGAAAAGGGTAGCTAACCAGGTATGATGCTTCCTGTGTTTTGAATTTTGCATTAAAATTCTTGCATACAGTTTCAAATAAGGGAAAAGCAAACAGCGAGAAAAGACCGCATTGAATGCCATCCCCCAGTGTCAGCTGATTAGATTGCACCTGGACAAGAGGAAACTAAAAGCGCAGCTTATTTAAAACACAGCCCAATCTATTGTTAAATTGCAGGTTTGCAACTCACTAGGTCTGAGTTCTCCAAGATTTGGCTGGTGGTCAGGTCCTCCTCCTCCGATGACTCATCCGAGTCCTCACGGTTCATTTTGTTCAGGCTGGGCGTGCTCCCTGAGAGCTGGCTCTCCTCCAGCAGCTGCATGTCACACTTGTCCAGGCTATCCAGAGATCGTCTCCGAACTCCCCAGTTGAAGTTGTCCATGCTCTCACCCTGAAATTGGACGTAGGGTCAGCTTCCTTGATTTGAAACTCATCGTATACAAGGAATTAATCATTAGATCAAAGTTAGGTCAGGAAATATTTTTTATGTAAAAATATAATACCAATTTGATATAGACATTATTTTGTTAAGCCATAATGTAAAAGGAGCATTTAAAATTGTCCAGCGCTTCACCTGCAGGTAAGAGCAGAAGCATGGAAATGACAGTTAAATGAAGAGTCATTCTTTTCAGTATTAGATGTGTTTCATGCATTTGCCGATTTCAGAATTCTTTTTTTGTAAGTCCACGTATACACACATCTCAATACCAGTAGAGCAATGATAGCAATTTTAAGGTCTTTTTCCCATGATGTTTAAAAATATTAGGAGCACAGGTCATAGCAATGTTTCAGCTGTGAAACATACGTTAAAGATTTTTAATTCTTTCTTTATGTACATTACCATAGCGATGAGTTAAGGTAGATTTGAACGCACCCTTCATTTAGCACACAAAATGTAATAGCTGAAGCAGCACTCCTTTTAACTTTTATTCAAGCCTATGTGGTTTATTTTTATAATTTGAGTTACTTGAAACTATACTTTGAGAAGTATAGTACTGAGTAAGATTTCACTTTTTAAAGAGGATACAGTCGAATGAACCAGACATTTTAGGTTAACTTTCAATTTGGATTTTCACATACAGTTGCATAAAGCTGAATGCATTAAGCAAATAGCATAACTTTGTTAGGCTGGTGAACTGATACAAAGATCCTTTAATTTCTTTCATGTATAAAGATGACAAATAGTTTTCCACCATTTTTCCATTTGCTTATGTATTTTTTCAGCAGACTGTGCTTGGTTTCACTAGTTGTGCTAATTCTCTTGCTCAAGTCTGGCCAGGTTCCTCTCCAGCAATGCAAGAGCATTTGCAACCACTCCTGCTATGGACCATGGAACCCAAATGAGCCTTACAAAGCAAGGGAAGGTCTACCCAGAAGCTTTCAGCAGCACCTTTGAGCCCTTTCTCTAGGTGAAAACCCTCAACATTACAACAACATGGTAAAAAAAATTGATGAAAGAAAGAAACATTTCTTAAAGTTTAAAGATGACTTCTTAAAACAAGACTGTAAGCAGCAGCATTCTTAAACAAGCAAACCAACTGCTCAAAATTCAAGTTGGCAGTGATCTTTTAAATATGAAACTGCTGCATTTGAGAAAAATATGGTTCTGCCTAAAAAATCACAAATGTTAACCAACACTGATTATAGAAAGAGCATATCTTGGGCTCATGCAGATTAAAATTATGTACAATCATAGAAAGAGTCTCAGTTCAGTAATGTACTTCAGCAGATTTCTAATTTTAAACACTTGAGTAATCCCTATTCAGGACTCAGACATTTACTGAGTGGGTGCCTCAAACTGCTTAATGTGCAGTTATTTCAACAGCAGTCTTGCCTCCTAAACAATCAAACAATTTGCACAAATAGATCATATTTTGCACCATTGCCCTTTAACGCAATGGATTTTGGAAAATGATTGGAGATAGTTCATTTTTATGACACTGCTCACCTTTCATGAACAAGTATTAGGAAAAAAGAAAGATGTATTTTTAGGAAAAAAAAAACAAGCCAGGAATGTAAGAACTGTAATCCACAAGAACATGTAGAATTAAGGAAGACACTATATTTAAGAACAAATAAAAATTATTTTGTTTCATCCTGGGACTGGGATCATGTAGTGGTTTTGTGCAGGAAAGGATGAGAAAATATTTAAGATTTAAGAAATTAGGTCTCTAACTCAGAAAAACGAACGCGCAGTTTCCAGCTGCTTATTTTAACAAATTCTAAGGCAATCCATCCTCCCCCATGAAGGCTGGAGGATACATGCAGCAATGGGACATCCTCCACAAAAATGTCAGTTACTGAACTAAAAAATAACAAAACAAAGTAAGCAAGCAAGCAAAGATGACCATTATGACCACGATCCTCATGGTGCCTAGGGCAGCTATCAGTGAATTTTGCAGCCCCTGTCTATGGGCCTATTTCTTGTGGTTTTCTTCTGCAATGTGTTAAAGAAGGAAGCCAGCAAAAAGAACAGAAATGAAAAGCAACACTTCTAGGGCATGCTATTAGAAGGGGGAAGTGAATTAAAAGTGAGAGAGGAGGGTGAGAGATGAAATAACCCACAGTATTTGGGTTAGCATAACCTTTCGACAGGGACACCCAGAATCATACTGCATTTAAACAAGAGGTCAACACGTATACTGAGGTGGAGTTGGTCTGAAGCAATATTTCCTTCACAGTCAACAAGCAGGAGGGAAGATGTATTTGAGAGACTGCTCATTTTATCTACAGTAGGAGCAAAGATATCACCTGTCTGAAAAGCCACCAGGAACAAACATTGATTCCAGAGAAAAGAGTCACATAAACGTGCCTTGCAGCTATTACATAGGACTTTCCACAATCGCTGCCCTCTGGTAAAGGCGCAGACTGGCCATTGCAGCTGCTTTAAACATTACCACAACGCAGGGGAAAGGGAGGCACAGAAAGGTCAGAAAAAAGGGAGTAACTCAATGTGGGAGACAGCAGCGTATCACCTTCATAAAGCTGGTAAGAACCACACTTCTTTCAGACGAGTTTTTACCTTACTGTATTGACACGGTATGCAAAGTTACAGGAGTCACAAAAACATTGTAGGGTATAGGCAAACGTATTGTGGAACTAAATGGTATGGTAGCACTTCCATATGTTTGTATCTTTTAGAGCACAGGCATTTTGAGACAAAGACATTTCTGTGTTCTTTTGTTTTGTTTCCATAGTAACTAATATATACAAACATATATACAAAATACTGTTAATATATATTTTTTAAAATCACTTCTACAATTCATTCCAATTCTGTGTCATTGCAGTACCCTCTATACATGGATAAACTGCAAGTTTGATTCCCAAACTCACAAACACTGTTGTGCCTTTTCAGATTTCTCCATAGGGTAAATGATTCCGGAAAGGGTGCTGGGAGTATACAGCTGAATTAAATTAAGCTGTATGAATTAATTAATTTATTCAATTCATTTAAGGCTTTAAATTAATTTATCCAACTCATTTAAGGCACTTTAGTCAAAACAACAACTAAACTTTCTGAAGAGGTCTTAGGTATCAGCTTTAGCAAGATGCTAAAAGGAGTCAATGGACTACAAATGAAAAGCTGGGAATTACATATTATTTGTCCATAGGAACAAATGGCATAAACTTTACTATGTTTTAAATAATTAAGTTCTTTTGTTTTTACACAGTTTTTATGCAGAGATGAAATAGCCCAATTTTGAAATGGTGATACTAGAATTAAGATATTTCAAAGTTTGTCAAGACCATTGAAAATGTCAAAACCAAACATCATAATGAATCAGAATGTCATTTAAAATTTATTTTTTAGAAAAAGAACTAAAAAATATTTCTAATACAAGACAGAAATATGAAGCACTGTCAGAAGTGCAAGCACACAACTACCCCCCCACCCACACGCTGAAGAGGGGGAGGGCAACAAAAAAACTGAGGTTATTTTATAATACAAGTTTGCAAGAAGACATAAAATATACTAGCACATCTGAGTTCAAGTAGCATTCTTACCTGAAGTTCCTGGGTAGCAGATATAACAGATAGAAAAACAAATAGAAAGAATCTATGTAAAATTACTGTATTAAAGACATCATAGACAAACATTTACCTACAGTTATAACTAATGTTATCACAAAAATTTCAACTCTTCAGCCTATCTTTTAAATTTGAAAATGTTCATTACTCATCTTCACATCTCTATGAAGTTTCAAAAAAGTATATTTTTTGATCTGGGGACGATAAAAGCATCACTGACCTGCTTAAATCATTTTTTTTTGAAAGTCTATTTGTGTTCTTGCTAGTTTAAGTTTTCCAACATTGTTTTACTCATGTTTATGAATATATCAAATTCAGACCTGATTTCAATTGAGTCATTAGACATATAGCTTCTTCTTCCAGGTTTGAATTTGGCTGAAGTATCTATTTCACTAAAATAGTAGTAAATCAGGTAGGACAAGACCTTGGAATGCAAGGTTTCAGATCCATGGCAATTTCAGAGCTACATTATGTAAAAAATGATATCTTTAGTTATACTTCACATAAAACTTGAGCAGTTTAGTATCTCTTTCACAACCAACTTAAGACAATCAATATATTGATTAATTCAGGCCTCAGTCTTGAAGTTATCCTCAAATCTTTGCAGGATCACAGTCCATGAGGGTGAAATCTTTTGGATAGGAATTGTTCTGCACAATTATATGTAATACGTATATGCTTTTAACTGCTGAAGAGAAAGAAGAAATTCCTAAATATCACTCACTGGACAAACAATTATTCTATGATAATTAGCCCCAATTCCTTTAAATATTTTGAAAGTATTTGAGACAGAAACAATTGCAGCCAGTACATTTCTTTGACAAAGCAACCTGGCATTAATGTTCTGTTATTTGTCGTCGTTTGCAAAATAAAGCTCCTTCATAATGTATTTTCAACCACTGACGTCACCTGCTTTTTTATTTTATTTTGAGCAAAGCAATGGACAACTGTGAGCCTAAATAACTGTACTTTGACAGGAGATTCCTGACTTGGATAATAAGGGCTCCTGTGACAATCTCCTTCCTTCATTCATCCTTTCTCTTCATTGGTAAAAAAAGTTAAATTTAGATGTACTTGAGTTCACAGGTAAGGGGACAGTTTACCTTAAATATTACTACTGTAATTCTACTAGGGGATAAACTGATTATTTCTTCCTGTACACATGTTCTGATCAGGGTTAAGAGCAATGCCTGGGAGAATCCACTGAAAAAACTTAGTCCAGTTTATGATAAGAGTACTGATTAAACCGTCAGATTTGATGAGCATTTGCACTCATCAAAAGAGCTAACAATTTCTGAACATTTAAATAGCAACAAAATTGTTAGACTTGTTTGGCACCCAAACAGAAAGTGCTCCAAATTTGAAACAAGCAAAGTTAAAGAGTGCAGCCCCCCCAAATTCTAGCATTTCTTCAACTTTTCCTTCATCAGTTTCAGCTAAAGATGAGCTGACCTGTCAAGACTTGATCTGGGCCCCCAGGGTTCTGCTCCTGCATGAAATCATGAAATCACTGACACCTAAGCAGAGAAGTTACCTCTCTCCAAGCATTAGTGATTTCATCAGCATTTCTAAGAGTAACAACAGCCTGAAGGCCTGAATTCATATTTTGTAGGTTACTCACAAACCAACAGATTTGGAACAAATTACCTTTTTTTTTTTTAATCTGCAAATATATTTTTATTAATAATTTAGACATTTAAAAATTGTATTTAAAATAAATTCACTTGAGAGTGAAGTCACTTAAAAGGTATTAGAACAGAGGCTTTATCTTCCAGTAACAGTTTCGCAGTGTTTCCTAAAGTTGATTCAGAAAGGAAGGGTGTGGTAGCCTGTTACTGTTATGCTACTGAAGTAAACACTAAGTGAACATTATAAATAATCTCAACTCAAAGTAAAGTTTATAGTTAAACAGTTAGTTTTCTGTTATAAGAAGAGTACAGTCTGTAGTACAAAGAATAGCAAACTGTTTTAATAAAAGAGCTGTTTCAGAGAAAATATACTGTACCTCCCCATCTTCCAGCTCAACATCTAGGAAGTCAAAGTCCCTAAAGACTCTGAATTGTTGTTCACTGTTTGAATCATCCATGTTCTCCTGCTCCCTTGCTCCGTCTTCTGAGGACACCAAGCTTGTCTGGTGCTCAATCAGATCCAAGTCACCACAGGAAGAAAAAATCACCTACAATTCAAAGGAATTCTCTTGTAACAAGCTGTTCGCTCCGGTTGTTTCTTCCTAAAAGCTGTAATTGGTTATTCGGAAGACTGTATTTCCAGTACACACCTAATTCCTTCACTGAGTATTTTTAGAACACTCTTTATTATTTATGTTGGACAGGTGCCTTCAGATTAAACTTGTACAAAGAAACAACTTCATACTGCAGGAACGCGTCCAAGAATATTACAGCTACCTCCTAATGGCTGCAGATGGATATTGCCTGGATGTTTGTATACATTTACAAGAACAAAATTCAGAGGATTTTGCAAAGCAAATACTGTCAAAGGGATGAGATAAGTTCATCAAAAAGCTTCTAGTTAAAAACGATGTTCAAAAATATGTCAAGATTAGAAAACACAACATGCTATAATTTTTCCTTTCTTACTAAAAATAATTATATGTGCAATTTAGTTGTGAAGATGCAATGGCCTCCATCTTGCACCATAGTACAAATGATATATAAATAATATTCAAAATAATTCAGAAATTTTCATTTCTCTGTAGAGAATATTTAATAATTATTTCTAGAACTTCCTACTTTGGATGATCTATTGCTTATTTCCTAGCACCAGACAATATTATTTTTTAAAGAGTACAGTTACAACTAGTATCAAATAGAAAAATCAGATCCCACCTCAGTTTTAATTCTGTAATTTAATTTTGTACTCTATAAAGGCTTTAGATTGGTAATACTACAGATCATTACTCTCTACCCGCTGAGCTGTCATACATAAAGCCCATAACATCACATCTGACACAGAAAAAAAGAATGTAGCTCTGTAAGTAAATAATCTTTAAGCGGGAGGGCCATTTACCCACCGGTCTATATGGTGAGAAATGCAGCATAGACCAGGGTAAATTAGAATGACTGTAATGTGACATTAAATTACACAAATCGGGTCAACAACACTGGGAAATAGAGTTCTTTACATTTAAAGTTTTGGGCACAATGAAATACAGGAAGGGTCAATACAAGGCTACTTACTGAAGGGTTTTTACTCAGCCCAACTTCCTGACCACACAGAGAAAGGACATGTACCAGCTTTTCCTTTGTCCTTTTCTAGAAAACAAGATGTTTCTCAAGTTAGCATTGTTTTTAAAGCACTCATTCTCCTGGTGGCTACAAACGTATATTAACAATTTTTAATTAGAAGGAACCAGCCAAAGAATTAGTCATTCAGTCTTCACAGGGTTGTTTTCAAAGCAACTGTGCATACAAGTAAAAATAAAAATAGCAGTTAATTATTTTGGTGCTCATTATTTTAAAATTAGCCTATTAATTCTATTGAGCATAATAAGAAAACATTAGATCCTGTGGATCACTTCAAAAGGACAGCTCAGAACCTTAAAATTAAGCATATACATAATTATGTTTGCAGAATTGGAGGCTGAGTCACTCCTGTATAATCTGCTACATATATATATAAAAAAAAAGAAAATAAATACAGTTATTCTTCATGGTTTTATTTTAACTGGCAGCTAATGAAAAATCAATAATGTAATCAAACATCTCTTTTAGGATAACTGTTCCAAGGAATTCTTTTTATCTATTTCCCAAGAAAACAACAGTTAGAAAAATGCATTTGCTGTCTATCTGCTCTCCTTGTTAACACCTGGACTCACTTGTTAGTTTTAGCTAAATGTGACACTGAGGTCTTAGATGCATTTCCTACAGGTTGAAAGAAGGCTGTATTAGAAAACAAACACAGCAGTCCATTTCTGAATCTAAGAGAAAGATAATTCAGCACACACAATCAGATGCTCGTGCTGCCACTCCACAGCCAGTCTGGAGCCCAGTGTGCAGTAATTCAATTGCTCCAAGTGCAACTTGTAAATAGTGTGCTACTTTAAAGAGTTTACCTGAGAGTACTGTGGTCTCTTCCAGCTCACAGGAACAAGGACATTGGAGTTAGATCCTGATGAGGTTGAAGAAGTGCTTCGGGTGACAGCCATTGCCCTAGGTTTACCATCTCGTCCAGAAGAACTTTGCAGCTCATCATACCGCCTCCCAATAATTGGAGTCTTAAATAGAGAGTAATTATTTACTAACACAATGCTCCTGGGTGAACTTACAATGAGGCCTGCTACTTAAGTTGCAGGAAAAGATTACTATGAAGATCACAAGCATGGGAGAAACAAGGGATTCACAAATTTCATATCAATTTGTATGTACGTGACTTTCCACTGTGAAATTGCAGTGGCTATTACCATACCTACTAGCGAGTGATTCTGTTCCCTAATAGCTAACATTCAAAACAACTGACAAAATAGTTCATAACACAGGAAGTAGCCAAAAACACACACAACGCCAACAACAAAACCAGAAAGCAGAAAGCTTATGAAATTTATTTCAAATCTAGATTTCTTGCCCCCCACCCCCCCTTTTCTTCCCCCATGTTTCTACATAGAATCATTGAGGTTGGAAAAGACGTGTACAATCGCCTGGTCCAACTGCCCCCCTACCACCAATATCACCGACTAAACCATTTCCCTAGGTCACCACGTCCAACCTTTCCTTAAACACCCCCAGGGACTGTGACACCACCGTACATTAAACAACAAGAAAAAGCCCTTTGTAACAATACGAGATGCCTTTTTATGTTCCTATTTCCTTTTAACCCAAAATCTCACTATTATCTCTATAAATTCCATAATACTGTGAGCAATCATGCAGGTACATAACTACAGAGCGAGTTGCCCACTAAAGTCAACAGGACCATTCAGTTCTATAAAGTTAAAAGGTGTATAGGATTTGCAGGATAAACACTGCTGTAAAAGAGTTCAGTCAGAAGCCAGGCAGTACTGCCTTAAAGGACAGTGAACATTGGCATCCAAGTATAAAATGCTTGGGGGAGATATATTATACACATAGTGTATTTACATATTACAGTTGGTGTAACTGCAACATAGCTTTTCTAGCAGGGACTTTTAAACACAACCAAAAATTCCTTAAAAAAAAAAAAAATAATAATCCAATGCAAATACAGAAAAAACCCTCCAGTGACTAAATATATCATTATATATGTCAGCGTGGACTGAGAATTTAAGAGATTTTCCATTTTATAGCTTTCCTTTCTTTCACAAGTTTTCTACTTTCTTAAGAAGCTACAACACGTTTTAAGAATTATCAAATGACAGAAGTAAGGTTTTAAGTAGCAGAATTACAAATAGTACCTCTGAAATATCAAAATGAAACTCTAAAGTCTTCCCCGGTAGCTCCTTGGAAGCACTGTTCCACACCCGATGTATTTCCATTTTTGAAAGATCACTGTGTTGATATGATGGTAAAACTAAACTGGCAGAACGAGAAACTACCAACTTCAGGATATTCAAGGCTTCTCTCCAGTGAATGCTCTAGAAATAATTATGTTTAATTAGCAAATTAAAGATTTACACATTCAAAATTATTTACACTTTACAGACATTTTTTTGATACGTAATAAAAATGTGGAATGGGAACAATACTATTCTTTCTCTCTCTTAGCCAGTGCCAAGGTATATACTTCCAGAATAATTTCAACAGGAGGGACCAAACCCCTTGCCTGAGGTTAGGGGACTAGCCTGCAAAGCAGGAGACCTGCCAATTTGGCAGACAAAGGATTTAAAATTTCCCACCTGAATGCCTTGATCATTGGGAATATAGGGGCCATTTCAGATTCCCCATCTGTTTAACAGAAAAACTGACTTGACACAGGCACTTTATCGCTGCGAATTCCTAGTAGAGATGTGTATTTACCACTTGCCAAGAGTTTGGTGCAGAAGTCTCTGAAGGTAAGTGCTTATACTCACTTACCTCTGAAGGTAAGTGCCTCATACTAATAATTAAAAAGTGGTCTGCTTGGTATTAAGCTTGCTTCTTGAATCAGTATAGCCACAGCCTAACCCTTACTACACAATGAACACAGCTGAGCATCTTATCTGGAGACACAGAGCCTATTAGGCAGTAGGATGTTTATAAATTAGATATCATGGTGGATAGTCTCAGTCCTCCCTGCTAACCTAGTCCTAAATTCTTACAAAGAAAACAACTTATTAAATATTAAATTTTAAAATAAAGAAGATATGGTATTTACCTGTACATATTTTTCAATAGTTTTTAGCACTTCCACATTAAACTGTTTCACAGGGATAGCTGACAGGTCCATATAACTGAGAAGACTGTAGATCATCTGCAAGAGGGACTGCTGCATGCTGGGAAGGCCCTTTTCTAGCAGCTGTTAAAAAGAAAGGTGGATATAATGAAATTTTGAGGCATTTCTCCTTAAGGAAAAAGCTACTAGTCTTATGAATACCATTTGTATGATTTATCTCTCTTCACCCACTGATTTTGCAATAGCATTTTATAATCATTTTACAAGCAATAATGATAAAAGTGTGAAATAAAAGTAGAGCTTTAAATTGGGAGCCAAATGCCAGTCTGTTTTGATAATGAAACATACATTTTTATATATGCCCGCCCTAACTTATCCAGAAAACAGATTCAGCAGTTAAGTAAACCGGCAGGTAAGACTTACACTGTGACTGGGAAAACACACCCAATAAAAACAGGGGAGTATTTTTTTATTTCTACCTTTGCTGAAAGTCATGGAAAAAAAAGAAAACAAGTGAAGAAACAAAACTGCTACTATTCAGACATCAATATATATTCATCCAAATATACTTCGCTGCCAGTGCTCACTGGCTGTAACTGCCAAACATTTTCTGTTAAGGAGGAGATGGAGTCCCTGGGTTCTTTTACTGTAGATGCTAATACAAGGAATGGCTTGATCTAAATCCCGGAATTTTGGAACACCTGAATGTATATCCTGGACTACTACAATGTACCTTGGAAATGCAACTGTGCTCTAGCAGATACACGACAGTAATTCAGGAGGCATACAGACAGACATGCTATGTTTGCACATGTTTGAATTAGCTGAAAATTTCCTGGAAAGTAGCAAGTTCTTTCATTGGTGACAGGTACTGTCCCTCCCCACGAGTTTCAGAGGCAGTCAAATGTTATTGCTGGAGTTTACCAGAAGCTCCAAGATTAGAATCTATCTTTCCATGCAGGTGAACAAAACATTCTTCTACCACTGGTTACTACAAGTATGAAGATCTAGAAAAAATTACTTCTAAAAAAAAAAAAAGTACGGTGTCTTGTGTCATTAATCCTCCATTAGAGAAAAATGTCAGCTGTTACCCAAGTGGACACTAACAATTTACTAGATGCCCTCAGTGGCCCAAATGACAAGGCTTCTCTTTTTATTGAATGATAATGCTTCGTGCCAGCTGAAATGAACTGCTCAGGTCGGGCAGACAATGTAATCCCACTAAGTATCTTCTGATTTCTTTAATTGGTAAAAAGGAGCAGGAATTAGTGATTCATAGAACAAAGTACACAAACTTCGCTATTAGCACAACAGACAGAACTCACTATTATTTCCCTATTCCTCTGGAAAAAGACAGCAAGACATTTTAAATTAAATGTATTATATGGCAAGCAGCTCCAGTCCATGGATACTTTTACTGAGAGATAAATGTGCTTAGCAATTGTTCTTTGAAGCAGAATTATAGTCTTTTTCTTGTGTTCCATTACAATCTTGAGTCTGTCCTTGTAAATAACTTTGTATTACCCAGCACATCAGCTGGTATAGCATTTAAGTGTAGGAAGAAGGACAAGAAGAAACTTGCTGGATGAGAGGAAGAAATTCTGTGTTCTCTGATAGAGGCTGTTGTATCATATAATCACTTTTGTAAAAGGAAAAGGAGTTCCTGGGAAATAGTGGGATTTTTGTCTCTACTGCTATTTAGAAAGCTGTCCTAGGAACTTTATCTCTGAAAGCTTCTAATTTCCATTCCAGTTTGTATAGATTTATGTCAATAGAATCCTTTGGCTTAAACAGGTCTTGCCCCTTAAACTTTAAACATTTGTGGACTTTGACAGTTTTCATTTTCTCTAATTAGTGTATGTGTCTCTTGATAGTCCAAGTGTATATTTGAATACATCATGAATTTCTCATGAGAAGGAGCATTGCAATATAATGAAGAAACCACAACTTTAAAATGCATTTAGAACAATAAGAATTCTTTTGCTACCAGAAGTAACAAAACCAGCAGCACGATGAAGTTTAGATAACACATCACTCGGATCACGGAGTTTGAGTACAAAGACCTTCCACTGCATTTAGAAAATGAAATCATAACTACTCTCAGCCTTTGACTTGGGTTCACACAAACTGTTTTGAAAAATTGTGGATTCCTCTCTTGAGTATGGTAACTATCCAGGGCTTTTCTGGGTCTAGGGTTCCACAGTCTGTTAGCTAAGTTTGTCCCTTTCCTGAAGCAGCAGTTAACTCAGAACTTAAGTTGCCTGGGCTGTCTGCTGCTCATCAAAAGAGTTGCCTCCTTTGCACTTCCAAATCTGGTAGCCGTTCAGGAAAACCCTTTTCATGGCCACAGCCAGCCAAACAAGATGGTTTCTTGTCCCTTGCTCCTCCACCAGACTGGCAGCTACCCTACACCCATACAAATACTCCCCAGACGTGACTCAGCACAGCTGCAGTCAATGTAAATACAGAGGAAGGAAGTTATGCCTACTGTGCTGTCATCCTGTGATGATGGTGTTATGTGAGGAATGTGCCTTAATTATGGTCAAAAACCTGCCTGACGTGCTGTTTGTATAGTAGCCTTGTGGCAACCTGCAACAAGGGGAAAGTGCAAACAAAGATTCTCTGTACACGTGCGCCCATTTTGACGGGAGCAAGATCACGTTCAATGGCCTTTTCAGAGGTGTCAAGAACTGTGCACACAGCACTGCAAGGAAAGCAGAGGGGCAGATGCTTTCCTAAGGCTGGGAAAGCAAAGGAGAAAGATTTTAACCCTCAATTTTTACAGCATTTTAAAATTAGAAATACAAGTTTGCCTATGAATAAAATGCTTGATTCCAGAGGAATCAGAGTTGTCCTGTTTGAAGAGCTAATAGTTCTTCAGAGTCTCTGAGCTTGAAAACAGACAGGAAAACCTCAAGGTCCTGTTCTGGTGTCTTACAGAACAGTCATGGCTTTCACCATCAGTCAAGATCTGACATGACTGTTACTTAGAGCCCCCACGTGCAAACATGGTGAGGAATTGTGGCTTGTGGCAGCAGGGCCAAGCTTACTCTGAAGTCTGAATGCGGATGCTCAGCCTGGCCTCTCAGGCTCTGAAAATGTGTGGATAGTCAGTATCAGAGATGCCTGCAGAGTTTTCTTAGATCCTTTGGCAGTGAGCCTGGCTATTAGAAGCACTACTTTCTTACAGCAATTCTGTTTCTTTCTGCTAAATTCTGTTCTTTACTTTTCATTAAAAATAACAGCTACACAGAGCTCCCTGTAATGTCCAACACTTCATCTCTTTGGGTCATTAGACAACAAAAGAGTTAAAACAGCAAAAATTCTTTGAAAACTTACCTCAGCCAAATACGTAACCATACTCAAAGTAATATCAGCAAATGCTTCATGAAGGTAACGGCAGACCACATTTACCCAGGTAGCACAGTCCCTTGTATAGCTGTGTGTTTTATAAAGGGTCATGACATGTGCAAGATTTGATAGCTTGGGGTTCTTTTCCTCCAAACAAACCTAATTAAATATAAATGTCAACACATGTTAAGAACAAAACAATTGCATGTTAAGAACAAAACAACTGCATTTTAAAGGTCTGTGGATGTACAAAACAGTAAATAATTTTGATACCTGTGCAATCCTTTCAGCTACATCTTTACAAAACTGGTTTGGGCTGTCAAAATGTTGAATTAAATGGGGCAGAAGACACAAAACATTCAGTGGAAACCCTAGAACAGGAAAATAAAGAACAAAATGGATATTCCCGATGTTAACAGCCCCAGAGATCTTTGATGGGTAAGAAAAGATGGTATTTTATGGGAGATCACAGTTTCAATATTACATTACACATAGACTCAAACTCTGTCAAATTGTTCACACCACTGGCCACACCACATCCTTCATAAAAGGGGCCTTAATTTGAAAATCCAATCTATCAGTTAGGTACCAGTACTGTCATAAAACATGATCCCATTTCTACAAATAACACCACAGAAACAGGTATTTATTTACAGAGTAAAATATCTCACAGAAGTATATGCTTTATTCTTACTAGAGAGTATTTTTATCTTTTCCAGTTAATGGGCTTACTGACAGTTTTAACTGGTGGCATTTTGATTACTGCTGCTAAAACACATAAAGAAATTCAGAGAGTATTGTTAAACAAACAACAGTTTTGGTCAGGCTGACACACACAGCTTCCATTGTTTCACACTGTTGCAGTTAGTAATAATATTGAATCAAAATTCTGATATAAGTAGTCAGATGAAACTTCTCAAATGGGTGCTTTTGAAGCTAGGAAATGGCTCCTGCACCAAGTGCCAGCCCCTGTCATCAGTGTAAAGGCTCCGATGAGCTGGGATTCAGATCTTCTGCACCAACTTACAGCTGGCTCAAGTCGATGAACTACAGGCAGTGGCTGTTATGAGGAGCTGTAACAAAAGCTGCTCCAGTTCAGGTGGGAGCTGAGAGCTTAGAAATCAAGTAATGGTAACCAGACATAATCAGTTTTTTGGAAATAATCTGAACATACAAAAATAATATTCTAACCATTCATGTCATTTGGTTTCACGTAATTAAGTAAGTGGCCTAAGTTAGGAACAAAACTTCCTTAGGCTTCCTCTATACTTGGGAAAAAGAAGAAGATACCTCCAGATGGTACCTTCACAGTCCATGTGTGAATTGCCCAGCCAAAGTCTGGAACATATGCACCACATGGGTGCTTAAAGAAGAACAGGCTGTTCATTGCATTTGTCTCCTTACTCTGTGTCTAAGCTTGTTATGACTTAGTTGTGAGGCCTGCAGAATTGTCTTAACATCTGTGTTTCTGTCAGAAAGAAGAATAAAAATCTGGAATAGTACAGAAACTCTCTTCAAGAAATATAATTACGAAGTGGTCAAAAGCTCAACTAAATAATTTAAAATTTCAGAATGTTACCTTACTTCCTTAAAACCTAGGCCTCTCTCCTCCTCACTCATTACTGTGCTATTGTAGTTACTCTAAAAAGCATACAGGAATTTTCAATACATACACTTCTAAGAAAAATCCCATGAAGCTCTAATTAAAAATCCCATGAAAATCCCATGAAGCTAACTTAAAATCAAATAATCTGCAATTCTGAAAATAATTCAATAGAAAAAGTGGCCAAAATAGGTTATAAAAACTGTCAGTATCTCTTTACACATAGTTATTTTATCAGAACTCAGAAACTGTATATGCTGCTGAGCCCTAAAGGTGAAATGTTGAATAATAGATCACCGCTCTCCTCCTAAACTTTTTGTGCAATAGATTCACTTTCCAGAAACATGTTATGTTGCTATGAAATTTTAAAAAGCAAACTAAATCCAAAGCAAGACTAGATTATTATATATTAAAAGACAAAGTGCCATTTTTGGTTTTATGCAAGTAGCCTAAAGAGGTCTGTCATCAAACGTCAAAGCAATAGAAACTGAAAAAATGAAAAGTATACTGGTTTTACCTATAGCTTGAGAGGAATCCACCATGGATATTCGAGACACTGGTGTCAGCAAACTGAAGAGCTGTAGCGTGAGATCAGTGGTGGTTAGGGAGGTGAATCCTTTCAGAAGTAGCTGCTGAAGTCCTGAGAAGTCTGCCCACTTCAACTGCCCCTGCAGCTTCTCTAACTTCTCCCGGTTTTCAGCTTTATCTAGTGGCAAATGAGCCAGAAGTTTATTCAGTAACCTCAATGCCATCAGATACTCAAACTCAAAATCAGATTCCATCAAAGCCACAGCAACCCAGAAGATGGTGGCCAGTAGGTTGGTTGGATTGTTAATATGGGATGGATCAGTGAGACTGTCCTTTAAAGAAGATGAACTTCTGGTTTTAGAGGAGAGGCCTTGTTGTGTGCATGCCTGGATTCTGTCTAGCGTTGCACTGCGGGGTGGATCTGAGCATTTGTCCACATCTCCAAACTTTTTGGGTACAGAGAAGCTCCTCTGGTGCCGGCTTCGTTCAGCAGTGGCTGTGTTACCGCTTGCAGGATTTACGTTCAGCTGTCCCGTGCTCTTCCGGTTTGCCGTCAGCTTGGTGCTTGATGTTAAATCTGGTGAAGATGAACTGAACCCAAAACATAGAGCATATATTGTAATGTCTGAATTCACTGCTTGAAACTTGTACGTATTGGATGCAAGTCAGGTACTTATCAAAATGTAAATATTTAAACAGGAAAAGTAAAACATCAAACTGTCTAATGCCTCCTGTCGTTTTTATTCCAGAAGTGCCCACAGACATGACTGAAGTGAGGTTCCTGTGGTGCTGCACCAAACCATAGCAGGATAGCCTACAGTCTCGGTAGGTATGAATGACAAGGGGATAGGAGAGACAGAGCTGTGAAGTGACTTGTGGAAGTGCCGGTATGAAATGGCAGTGTTGTACTTAAAAATGCCCTCATCAATGGAGAAACCTGAACAGCATGTAGATAAAATGTACAATGGTTTATGGACCTATGTGAAGAACTGTGGGAATTAAAAACAGTGTACCTTAAGCAGAATGACAAATAAGCTACATTACCTTCAAGAGACCTGTCCTGTGGTTGCCTACACTTCCTTTGCTAGTAGAGGTCCTTCAGAAACCTTGTCGTCATTGCATTCCCCTGCCTGAATACTAGTATCTCTTTAAGATAGTTTATAGAAAGCAGAGGATTTTCAATTCTAGTGATTTATGCCTCATGGGGTAGTCTAGACAATCGCTAACAATTATCTGTACAGACGAACCATCTGTGTTGATACATAAAAGGGAAATTTGGGCTGGAGAACAGCTAATTCCTGACTCTCTGTCCCTATTCCCAACTCATAATACTGTAGGTCCGTACTGTTTATAATTTTTGAGGAGGATTTTATGGAATCAGTAGTGCTAAGGTAAAGAATATTGGTTTTTATCCTGTGTGTAAAGCTTGGTAGCTTACAGTAACTTTTCTAAACACATTCCCCATTATGTTCTTGCTATTAGGAGTTGGATAGACATTCAATTTCCTCTCAGTAGTGTCAACAGCTGTGTTATGGAAGGAGTCTGAAATTTCCTGTCATGTGTAATGGTCTACTTTAAGGCCAAGGGTCTCATAAAGATGGTCTAGGCCTCTGGTAAAATCCGTAAGTTATCTACATATGGGAAAAAAATCACTCTAGTGTTACTGACAACAACCCATGATCATTTACTTGTTGAGGAGTACTTCATTTGAGAACACAAGGATGTATGAAATCTGTATTCTAAAACACCATTTTTTGTAGATATGTTTTCAAGGATACAGTACAAAAACACAAAGTATGAAAAAGACAGTATTTTTCAAAGATATTTAAATAAATTATATCCAAGCGGTAACATGGCAGAATTTACAACGCATTGGAAGGTTCCATTAGTTATATCGACATTATTTCAACTATTACAAAATTTGGCAGACATATGCTCTTAGTCTAGTTCTATGTAGGTTACAAATGATCCCAATCATATCAAATCATTTTATGCTGTCAGATTACAGAACGGCACTTAGTATTATGAAAATTTGAAAAAAATGATATAGTAAGGGGAACAGGCTCTTACCGAGATAACACCGTCAAAAGATCACTGTTCTTCAAACAATCAGACAGATTATCCACTGCAGCTTCCAAAGTAAGTAGTGCTTCCATTACATACCCCTGCCAATGCATGAGGTTAGCCATTTCAACAAAGATACTCAAAATAGTGAATATTCAAAAATATACAGTTCATAAAAGAAACAAAGTCATCTGCTGAAAATAATTTCTCCTGAAACTAGAACAACATTCACACTAGTGCCATTATCCTGAACATTAGAAGTCACTACAAGTGTTTTATTTTCTGCCTCTGAATGATCTATGAAGGCATGCAAGAAGAGCACGTCTCATCAGGGGACTGATAATGGCATACAGAACCTCTGACTTGCAGGTCACTGATTTAAATTCTGCACAAGCTATTGTGACAGAATATTACTGTCATCTCGTGGCAGTTTCATTACCTAGTTAAAATATGGAAGTGATGTCAGTCTATTTCTTATTAAGAGCTAGTAGTTCTCTTTATTTAAGCCGTGAATCTCTTAATAGGCTCTGAACGGTTTGTTCAGCTAAAGTGAATGAAAATCTCAGTTCACTGAGAGAGGACTAGGTCAAGTTAAGTTAGTGTAAGTTTTGTATTGTTATGGATGGTGTGGATTTCTTTATTCTAAAATATGTAATCATTTGAGAAATGAGGTGGTATCTACCCCACGTTGTTAGATTACATTAGCAGATAGGATGATGGGCTTCTTAAACACAAATTAATGATATGAAAAGGGAAAAAATGATCATAATGAAGATATAATTTTCAGTAACAATTACTAGAGGTCTTCTAGGTGTTCTCTATAGTGCTATCTAAGATTTGAACAGCCTGAGAAAGGCTTTGATAAGGTACATACAGGTTCGGTGAATTCAGAGGTACCCTTTTTTAAGGCCACATTCTACCTTGCATCACTTGACTCCAGAACTCCTTGTTAAAACCATAGTTTTAAATTAAATATACCTTAAATCAACAGTACTACGAAGCATTATGTACACATATATACCTGAATCTCATCTCCATGCTCTCCAATAACTTCCACCAATCTTGACAGGAGGTCAGACAATGCATGTGCAGAAAGGGGCTGCTTTAGGGCCCTGAATATCTGGAAAGAGCGACCTGCATAGTGTCTTGAAGAGCTTGAAAGAGCTGTTTGTAAAGCAACTTCACTCAGATGCTGCTCCAAATGAAAACCTAAGCAAAAGAACAGTATGTCATTCTTTTTTTTTTTATTTTTTATTATTATAGACCTTACTGTGGATCATGTACAGACTGAACCAACACAATGGGGAGGGCATGCACTGTAGTGCATCTTGCAAACCCTGTAAGAAATGGGGATGCAGAAAAGTCTTGTTTGGGAAGAGTTTCCCAATTTCTACATTTATTTCACACAGAATGTAAGAAAATAAACTTTGCAAAACCAAAATTCTGAGTCTGGAAAGGTCTGTTTTGTTCAGCAAAAAATTAAATTCTTCATCTGATTTCAAGTTTTTTACAATTCTTGGACAAATTTTGAAGTCACACACTATTCTTACTGGTGGCAATGCAATAACTTCTAAACACTCCCAGACCTAAAGCCAAGCTGAATTAGAAGTCTTCCTAGTAGCTTCAGTAGTCTTTGGATAAGATCTTAAATATAAATACTGATTCTCCAGTCTTCTTTGATCTTGGAAGATTGTTAATTAGAGTCTGTGTCAGTATTCAAAACATGTTTGGTACATCTCCTATGTTCTAAAAGCATAATAAATTAAAACTAAAATTTAATTGCCAGAAGCAATTAACAAAAGTACATTTACTTAGTAACTGCAATTTATTTCACCAACAGGCCATAGAGGAGTTTTTAACTGCTAAACAATCAATCAAAAAGCTTTCCAACAACAACTTTGAAGGAATGCCTGATTTTACATTCAGCTGTAGTCCAATCTAACATGATTTTTTTAAAGCAATTATTTCATATGTCATTCAACCTTCTTAAGACATACAATACACTGTGTTTCTGCATAAGCAGATCTACTAAATCAGAGTGATAAACATTCAGTGTGACCTTGAAAGAATATTCTTTTGTTATTGAAGCAAAAAAAAAATTACTACCTGACTTGGAATCTTTAAATACAGATACAACATGACGCAGAAAATTAGTAAGCTGCTCAGCGCTCTTGGTGTTCTGATTTTTAGGTGTGATATCTTCATGGCACCACAGTGGACCAAATGCCCTTAAAGAAATACATAACAAAGTACAAAATTGCTTTATCTGAAATAAATGTAATCAGTTAAAACATGCAAACTGTAAATGCAATTACATATTTCCAGGGCCACAGCCTGGAAAACATGCAACCAAACAGAGTTTTATGAGCAAGATAAAGCAAATAAGTATTCCTATGCTGTATTTTACAAAACCTCTCACTTAAATTGCACATTATGCCATTTAGAGAGCAGCAAAAACAAATCCCTGGTTTTAAATTTGATATTGTGTCTAGGATCTGCCAGCTGTAGTCAGTAGTTAATATTAGTTTCACCATGGCCTTTCACTATGCCCTGTGTACCTCCTGTCTACTTGTATGATAATAAAACTCTTTTTCTATTAGCTTACTGTTGAACATAATACTATCAGTCAATTAAACATTTCATTGCTATCAGGCAAGATTTTTCCTCATGTTCCTGATACTGTAATGCCTTTAAATTCCTACCTACTACTATAGGTATCAACAAAAGAGGAATGGGAGTCTGTAATTACTATAAAATCTCTGTCATTTTCCTTTGAGTCTTTTAAGATAATTGAAGAGAAGTCATGACACCATGCATTTCGAGTACAAACGTAACCTCTACTTGTCTCCATTACCTGGTTGTCAGAAACTCAATTAACTTGTTTGCTTTCTCATCTGTTTCAGCAGCGGTATCCATGTCCTCAACCTCTTGTGTAATCTGTGGGAGATTTCCACTGCTGCCTCCCAGACTGATACTGGAGGAGGTGGAGCTGGAGCTCAGGCCGGAGTCTGGCACCGGAGATGACTGGTATTCCCGCAGAAAGTCAAAGCCACCTGCCAGCAGAAAAGGAGGAGATAAAGACGGAATGTGCTGATGGGCCAGTGTTAGAGATGAGTATGTCCACCAGGAAGCTCTCTTCAAAGAGTCAGCAGCAGAAACTTTCTACGGGGAACCACAGGAGAAACCTGCAGAATGCAACAGCCCTCAAACACCAACAGGAGTGAAAATGGTAATGTTTTTAAACGTGCAGAATGCAATGTGAAATGAAGAACATCATAGTCAAGATAAATTTTTTTTTTTGGCTAGTGGGACACAGAAAAGCCCTCTGTAAGATGGACTTTTTGGGACAAAGATGCTGTCCTTAATTTTACAAATGCAATGGAAACCAAGACACAACGCTTAAGGCCTCTGTTCAACACCTTTAACTGTAAACACTGAGCTGCTCTTATTAAATATTTTCATCATTAAGGTTAAACAACTGAGTAAGAGTTCTGCTGGATCAAAAATTTGCCATGCAACTTCAGAGCTGGATTTAGATACTAAGACCTGTTTTCTTAAGGTTAGATTGCTAGTCATCTTAGGCCGTATGTACAGAAAAATTGGCCTTGTAAGAAGACAGGGAGCAGAAGGGGTTATTTGTTGCAGGTTAGGAGTCAGTCTCCTAATTTCGTTGCCTGGCAGTATGTGGAATGAACCTGAGCTGAAGTATTTTATTTAGGATTCTTCGCTATAGCTATTCACTCACACTTTGACTCTTTAAATTAGCTGATCAAAAAAGAATCCAAATACAACGTGTTGACATCTTTTTGAACTCAAGAGGCCAAGACACAGAGTACCAATTATGCTTTCAGAGATAGGAATAAAAAGAGTGTTTCATTTTGGCAGAAAAGCAGTAATATCTTATTACTGAATTTTATTCTGTATTAAATAATTCATGGACATGTGTTGGAAAAGAGATGTACACAAGTCAGAAGGGAAATTCATGTGTGAGGTAATTTTGCAGACTTTATTCAGACTGAAATCTAAAAAGGCCAAATTAATTTATTAATTTTAAATATGTATACTGAATTCTCTTTTCTCATTATTTTAAAACCAAATTTTTGTAACCCATAAAAGAATAATAATGATATCAATATTCTATATGAATCCAAACTATTTATTACTTTTGGCTGTATTCCTAAAGAATGATGAAAATGCCACTAACTTGATAATCTTTGTTTTTCATTTGTCACTGTGCAGTAAAGTTCCTCACCCTCTCCCAGACAACTAAGCCTACCTCCATAACTCTACACTGGTCCTGTGATTCCTTCAAATCTCAACAGTAAACTTGCTTTTAATAACACTATATGGCAACAGTAAATCTAGCTGGCTGCTTTCAAGTAACTGCTCCCAACTAATCCCTTAAAACCAGGTAAATTGCTAGAAGTTAACAGAACATCCATCTCAGCAGAGATCTGAAGTAAGCCTCATAAAGCAGAAACAGATTTCAGGACAGAAAATAAGTGCATCTGTGGTATAAAGGAGGATATAAAACATGTAAAATTTAATGTAGGAATATAACATCTGAGCTGCATATTCCTGCTGCTCTTCCAGTATTGGAATTATTTATTCTTTTTTTTTTTTTTTTTTTTTTTTGAAGGTTGAGGACTGATTGCCCTCATTTAAAGCAGTCCTCACTCCCTGTGGAGGAAGTTAGGAAGTTAATAGCCATATTGATGTTTAAAATTCTACATTATATATCTTGCCTGACAGCAGATAGCTTTCTCATTGTCAGAAGTTATCTAATAATTATTTGGGTGCACCTCTAGGATAGTTTTCATGGAATTAATATTTATAGTAACTCTTTGGATTTGCCACTTTACGACTTTAATTTATCAAAACAGTTAATATTTTAGGAAAGTAACCTTGACATTCTACTTTGAAAAAGCTCTCAGTACAATGCAATGTTCTCTTCTTCTTGTGCTTTATTACCTGTATAAAGATATTCAGGTAAGTATGCTGGTTGTACTGTCAGAGTCTTGATCTCATTCATCTCTCTGGTCTGAAGAAGCACTGATGCAATGGCTTGATAGTTGCTATTGCAAGATAATGCAATCAGAAGGTGAAGCAGTAACTTTTTACTGTGTTCAAAGACCTCAGGGCGGTAATGGTCAAGACCTAAAAGAAAAGGTTACAGCAATCTCTGAATATGAAGCAATAATAAACAAGTTCACATTCCAGAGATAGCAAAAATTCCAAGGCAGTTCATGGCAACAGTGCAAACAAACAAAAGATGCAGTATTTCTGGACACAGTTACTAGTGTTTTTACTTCAAATGCTTGTGTATATTTAGTTTCCAGGCTGAGGTCCCACACAGGAGGTTCAAAACAATGTGTGGCAATATACCTTCATGCATCCTGCCTCACTGAAGCATTAATTTGCCAGGGCTGGAAAACCTCAAAAGATAAGAGATTCTTGGTGGTGGATGTATCTACCTTGCTTAACTGAGTATCTGGCTTTCCTGCACAGACATCAGTTTTAAAACTCGTGCAAACTGTATGAGGTAGATACTGATTTATAAAGAAAGGAACTGACAGACAAAATCCCTTGAAAAAGAACTTCAGCTACCAGAAAGCATGAGAAATGAGCCACTACCTCAGGGTGCAGAACAGAAACGGAAGATATAGCACCGAAAGACCCTGACCAGTTTAGCACTAATGCTGTTTGTTTGTGTGCTCCCAGATTTTAACACAACCTGAATAAATCCCAAGTTACCAACATAAAGGAAACAGATTTTCATAAAATAAACATCACTGTGTGATAATAAGCTTTTTCCAATTCTCTTTCAGTATCTTTCAGGACATTTATAAATACTTCCTTGTGTTTAGGTGTTGGAAATTTGAATTGTTTTCTTCTTCAGTTCCTCTCTTCTTAGGATATACTCTTTAAAAAGCAGCCCCTTCTTCACTCAAAGGGGCGGCAGCCAACAGGTCTTTCAAGTCACGGGTTTTCTTGTGTTTTCTTGCCTGGCCTGCAAAAATGCATCTCCTCATGGTGCCATGCTTGAAGTGTGTGTCTTTGGCTTCTATCATCAGGTCTTTGAATACCCTGTGATTCCCAGTTTGACCCATCTGCCCACAGCCTTCTCCAAAAGAAGCACCACCAATGGGTCTGTCCCTTTTCCTGCTTCTTGAGTTCCCTGCTCCTGTTCTCCTTTTCCCATTTCCTTCCACCTCCAGGATCTCATCCTACCCTGTTTTAACATACACTTTCAGGAGTGAAAAAGATGTAACAGGTTTTCTTAGTTGGAGATGAGTTCTGTATTGGCACTTGTGGCTGAAATCCAGTTAACCCCTAGTATCATACTCAAGTATTGACATAGATATGTTAACTTTGAAGTGAGATGGACAGTTGAGTCTTTGTGCTTCTCCAGCACTGGCCCCTTCTCTAACTTGGAAGAGTGTCCAAGAGGGTAAACTTCTGTCACATGGACAGGTTTCCACAGGAAAGTAGTCTTACTGATCAACTCATCTCACAATGGTTGCAAAAGAGTTTTTAAACAGCGGTGCTTTTCTGATGTAGCACTACTGACGTAGGCAGGTTCACAGCAGCAGTCTGCTGCTGCTTTACTGTCAGCACTACACACCATCCAATAGCCTATTAAACAAGCACGCATACTGCAAAACTATTTCACTACAGTACTGTCCCACTCCTGATATACAGAAGGATACAGGCTCCCCAGCTAGCCACCATATTATTTCCAGTTTTGTTTTTAGTCAGATGCACCTGCACAATCTCATTCCAACAACACAGAACTACTTATTTTTCAGTCACTATCATACCTGTGACTAACATGTTTAGTATAACTTCGTTACACCATCACAACAGAGCTCTTCTACAAAATATAGAAACTTTCCAAAGGAGGTACAACAGCTCTTGAGAAACTGAACTTGAAGCCCAGAGGCTATGATGTCATTTTAGCTATCGCTTTGCTTTTGCATTCAACTTCAATCCCACATTTGAGAATTGGAAGCTCATAGCCAAAGGACTTTCTTTAATGGTATTCACAAATTTCTACTTGTTTCTTATGAAATACTGCAATGTTGAAACATTATTGCACAAGCAAATCAGTAAAGACATTTTTATAATGGATTACTAATATCACAACTGTGTTTCTGCATATGTTTATTTGCATGGCTCCCTGATGGCTCCTTACAGCTTTTTTAACTGAAGTAACCACCCTGCTGCATACGATTCCTGTCCTAAGTTATTCATTTTTTCTTCTGAGAATTTCTAACTGTAAATGCCAGTTACAGTAACTTGTTATAAATCATAACAAAGAGGTTGTTTGATCAGTTGATGGTTATTGATTTGATACATACAGTTAGCTATTTCTCATTCGGCTCCCCCTTACACTTGAAAAGTTAACACCAACATAAAAAGTAGTAAAAAAAAATGGTATGGGCAGCCACAAAAGGAAATTGAACTTTTAATTGAAGAATACATGTGTAATCTCTTATTGAAACCAACCCTGGAAGCCCCTTCCAGCACGCTCCTAGCCATTGCTCTTAGAGGCTTTATAATGCTAAATACTCCTGTGTGCTAAAAAATTACGCCATGCAGTTTTCATAATATTAAGAGCTAGGATAAGGAACATACCACCTCCAGTTGAGTTGTTACGATAAGGAACAGACATAGCAGTGGGGAAAAAGGAGTGCCTCTAAGTTCAGAAAACTTATGTAATGGAAAACACTGATGATGAAGTAATCCATTAACAGTGAAATTAATGAAACTTATTTTCCAGTGATCCATGTCCTACCCTCACTATCTCCGCAGCACATTAATGTTGGCTCTCTTACATAATATTTTCACAAAGGCAAGAGATGGCATTTGTGTGTGTAGTCCACGTGTAAAACATATACACACTGGCCAGCTGCCCATCACAAACACGAACGTACAAAGGATGAGTTTCATCTGCCTTACTCCCAGGTGGGCCCTACATTTATTATAGATGTTTTAGGAAGTCAGTCATCTTCAAACTTCTACCCATCTCTCAAATTTGAGTGAAATTGGCCAAAATATTCACAAGCTTCAAAGATTTGAGGCTGACAGACTGTAATTGCCTCAGGCCTTTTTTTTTAAGGAAATCATACTAAAGAAATCATAATAAGAAACAAAACTCCAGAGCTTCATCAAAACTAAAATAAAAGGACTGGAGTACATTTATACTTTCTTTTTTGTTCTGCTGGTCTTACCCAAAAAGAGAGCATGTAGCAACAAAGGGAGGTGAAGGGCCCAGTCTTCTCTTACGCTGTGGTCCACTACCATCTCAGTCATGAAGATGACAGCAATATTGCACCTGGAAATTGAATCACAGGGTCAGTTTGAAACCCCTTGGAGGTGAGAAAAGAGCAAGATGCCAACTATTATTTCATAAGAAATAAACAATCTGAACATTCTCAAATGTGTAGCATTTGTCAATATGATTAATGTTGAAGTACCTTAGTTACAGTATTAAGCAGGTAAGTACCCATTACTGAAAAGAACACTGTTAATGTCAATACAAATTATGTAAAAGAGGAATTTCAGAATATGCATAGCCTCATTAGAATAAAAAATAAAGGGGAAAAATGTGGTATGAATAACAGCCACAGAAGCTTGAGAAAGACAAATTTTCCTCTTCTGTTTTGTCTTGATGTCCTACATTGTAAACAGACATTCTGGTACAAATCTGGTAGAATTGCAAGCCTTCGTTGCATTTTGATTTTAACACAGGGATCAGCAGGAATCAGTGCAGGAAAACAGCAGAAAACTGAAGAGTGATTTTCAGATGTTCTGAGTGGTGTGAAAGTTTGATTTGGTGTTGGCCAAGCAGTAAGAAGAAGCACCTTGCTGTCTGAAATACCAGAATGAGAAACTGCTCACCTATGAAGGGGTCCACGGGGTGTGATAGTTTCTGGGAGGTAGTCCACAAGCGGTGCCCAACATCCTCCATTGTATGGCATGGGCAGGGGATGCGGCTGTTTGGTTTCAACTATATTCAGTAACCAGCTTGTGTATGGAGAAACAGGATCATCTGCATAGAAAAGTATTAAATCAAGTCTGGTTACCCATTTTGAAGAAATAATAAAATAAAGTTTACACTAATGCATCAGCTCAGCTGTTTGGAATAATGTGATAAGAAGACATTACGTTTGCAAATTCCTGTGTTCAATAACAAGTGAAGCATTTTTAATCGCTGTTTCACACTGCTGGAAATTAAACAGATTCTACGCAGACAGCACTGAATTGTAGGAGCTGCAGCTGAATCCCCGCTGTCACTTAGTAGCTTTGGATCCAGATCACACATCAACACGCAACAGACTTTCTCTTCAAAAATGGGAGGAAAGTTCAGCCAACGAAGCTGTTGTTGGAAGCCATCTGCTGCAAGGAGCTGTGTACCAGTGACTTATTCTTGCAGCTCCTGATCAGTACCCTGCTGAGCTATGCTACGAAGGCAGAAATTATATGTCCTGAATTAGGAGAGACATAAGGAATGTGAAAAACATCTTCAGTATGATAATTTTCTTTCAGTAGGGATGAATTATCTATTGAATTTCTCAAATATATATTTAACTTTGCCTCAGTAGGACAACTGCTGTACATATGATTCTGTAAATAAGCAATAGATTTTTTTTTCCACCTGCTTATCTGTAATAACATGGGTCCAGTAAGTTATTTCCATCACTTTCTGTCTTTTCTCAGCTGCATATCTGTGTTCATCTCTCCTGTATTTTATTCCCTTTCATTCTTCATGATTTTCCCATTGGTCATTTTTTATTTCTCAGGTCTGGCAGTCCGCGATACAAGGCCATGGAAAGTATCCTTACCAGGTCTATTCTTGACATATACCTAAGCACTATCTTTTGTGAATTTGCAGTGAGAGCATTATTTTTTTGTTTGTTTTGTTTTGTTTCTATCCTTCTGCATTTCATGTAGGTTTGTAACTCTCACCATTCTCCTCAGCCTTTATTTTACAGCATATACCTAGTGCTTGTTGGCTTTGCCACAGAACACAACACTGTTCTGATGTCTAGAGAAGTATCAAAACCAACTTTTTCCTTTAAACATCACTAGGTGGTTTTGACAAAATGTCTTCAGCTTTCCAGATCTTCAGGAACCCTTCAGTACAGTAGCTACCTCTGCGATTGGTACTAAAATGCCAACTTTATCATTTCCACTCTTCGGTGTTAGTCTTTCAAGGAATGCTTTAGTTCTTCAGGATTTAGACTGCTACTTGTTTCTCTCATCTTCTGGGGGACTATTTATTGGTTATTGATAAAGCAAAATAAAGTGACCTAATAAAGTAGCGAAGTATAACAAGTGCACATTTTCATCTTCTGAGGATTAAACAGATAATGTTTGCCAAATGCTTTTCACATAAAAAGCACCGTAGCAGTTTAAGTGTTTCACATAAAACTGCTTCATAAAGTCTACACTAAGACCTAGTTTCTCACTTACGTTTTCATGGGTTTAAGTAAGGACTGAGAAAAAAAAAAGAAGTACTTTGCACCTTAACATACAATCTTTGACTGAACAAGAAAGTTTCTGTGCTGAAGAGTTACATTTCCTATTTATACCCTCAGCAATGCATGTATGTTCAAGTAGGCTGGAGAGAAGACATAAGCCATACCACCAACTCCTTAGCTGCCTGGGCTGCCTGCCAGAGGGTGCAAGTTGCACTTTCTTAATGGAGGTTGCATTATTTATATTCCAGCATGATAAATGACATAAGAATTACCCTTTTTATTCAGATATCTATATAAATGTCAGTAGTTAAGTAAAATGAATTTTATTTTACATGTAGGTATGCATATATCTGTGAAAGGAATCCCTGTGAGAAGCAAACCTTGCATAAATATTCACAGTACTATAAAGTTTGCAGGTACAGGCAGGAAAAAAAACCATTTGTGCAGCAGTTGAAGGAGACATTCCAAAAGACCAAGAGAAAATTTCAGCATTTAAAAAATTTTTATTACCCAAACCCTCATCAAAATCAGCTACTCGTGAAGAATGTTCTGATATAAACATTGTTCTGTTTTGAAAGATTGCTGATGCAGATCAGCTTAGCACTGGTGGTCCAGTTAACATCTGCTGAAGAATTTTTAGTAGCTGCAGCACTAGAAAGCCAT
The DNA here is from genome assembly GCF_009769625.2 of Cygnus olor. NCBI lineage: Eukaryota > Metazoa > Chordata > Aves > Anseriformes > Anatidae > Cygnus > Cygnus olor. The sequence goes on from NC_049169.1 coordinate 186,037,544, forward strand.
TAGATGAACAAGAGAACTGTAGTAAAAGACACTGAGTTTAATATGTCGAGCACTTTTTGGGGTATACAAATACTGCAGGATGCACGTATACAGTATTTTGTAAATATTTTACTTCATTATTATGAAAAATAGTTATGGATAAAGATAAAATCAGCCTATATTTTGCATTTGAAAGTATTAACCATGTTTCGCAGAAAAACATTGCCAAAAAATATTTGGCTGGAAGAATATATAAGATCTTGACTTTCTGTGTCAAAATGCTGTCCCAAACTGGTGTCCTTTGTACCAAGGAAAGACTTTATGGCCTCTATATTATTTCACCTAGCTTTATTAAGCCAGAGATGAAAGTCTATAAAAAAGTCTTGCCTTTTAACATTTGGTTAGGGCTTATCAAACTCTGTAGATTTGCTTCCTTATGATTCACTCCAGAAATTAATTTAGGCCAATCCAACTATCAAAATTTACACTGTAATTGAAGAGTTGATGGAAATATCTTGGTTTCCTTTGGAATCTCTGCTCAGCTTCAAGGGTCCATTTATAGTCTGTTCAGCAGAAACAGCAACTGTGCTCAGGAGCCCTATTTCATTCTCCCTTCTATCACAGTTTTACATAATGCAGCCAGCAATTGGATGCAGATAGCAGAGAGAAGTTAAGAAGAGATAAGGCCTCATTTTTGGAAAGTCCTAAATCATTTTGTCATGTTCATATAATAGCACTTGTTTTGGAAGGAAATACTGGTGAAGGGCACAATTCAAAGTACTCGCTGTAATGCTCTTGGATGTCTTTCTCCTTGCTATGCATGGTTCAATGTGTTACTGTCTGGAGGATTCTCTTCTGCTGCCTTCAGTTCCCTTGCCTTTAAGTAGGTTTGACTGAGCCCATGGTTAAACAAAGGAAATAAATGAGGTATGAAGGTAAAATAGGGACACTCCCTACATGGTGATGCTACATTGCTGTTTACACAGAAGTTAAACAGAGAGCCTCCCCCAGTCAAAAGAATGTTTTCCTCTCCCACCAAATACCAGAAATTTCATCAAATTGAAGAATAGAACTTACTTTTGTCATCATCATAAGATCCTCCAGAGCTATTACTGTACCTTGATTCTAGTCGAGTATGTGCTCTGATTACATTACTGAACCTTCGAATACAAGAATAATCTTTATTAAAAAATAGACTGACATTAAACATCAGGGATATATATACTTTACAAAAAAAGCATTTCCTTATGCATATGCTTTTAAACGGGAATAGACAGAAATTTGAACATGCTGTTACTTATTTCCAGAAAAACAGATTCTAGCAGCAAGTTTCTGAGAAGTTCTGACACTGTGCTGCTTTATCACAAGCTCTTAAATTTCAGCAGAGGGGAAATTCCCCTGCTGCACATGGCTGTTTTTCTTGAAGCAAGAAACTGTGCTAAGGCTGGACTGGGTATAAACTGTTCACAGTGAGGATTTTGTCACAGCCCATGTTCACAGGCAAAATTCTGGCAACCTGCTAAACCAGTAACTGACTGAATAGCCTGAAGTCAAGCCCACACAGTTATCAAAGCTGCAAGAACTGCAGCAAATGACCCTTCAATAGGATAATCCAGCAACTGCAAGAGCCTATCTAGCAGAGGAGTCAAAGGATACGAGAGCCAGAACGAACTGTCCACAACTGTCCTCTAATCTGCCACGGACCCACGACAAACTAAATTTTACTGGTGATCTCCTTGTGTTTCTGCCACCTTCTTGTGCTGTCACTATAATCAGGTGTGCAGTGGCAGCGAGAGGAGCTATGCTGGAGGCTCACGCTAGTGATGATGTAAAAACATCTTATGCAAATGCAAAGCTTATGCAAAGGTAGGAAATTAATTACAAATAACTGTATTAAAACAACTATATCAAACAAAACCATGTTGAAGGTTCTCCGTGCAAAATTCGGTTTCTTACTACTGTGCATACATATTGCAGGGCATTTCATTATCCTTTCATATATTATGCTCTTTCCAAAGCACACCTATCTAATTGGGGCACAATAAATTCATTGTGAAGGTGTCAAAAACACATCATGAGCCATCTTCTGTCACTAATTCTGATATTTTCTGTCTTTTCAGTATCTGTTTTTTCTTGTTTTAGTATAGACCCTTAGAAAATATATACAAACTGACAATTACTGACATATTTATCTGACATACCTAAACTGATAAATAAGATAAAAGTAGATTAAAGTTAAGGAAAAAAAATATGAAGAAACATGCAGAGACAAACTATCTGTTACGAAACAAGTAGAGAATACAGGCCATAGAAATGGCTTGAGAGCAGGGCAGATTTTTTAAACAAAAATACTTCATAAAACACTCTAACAGAGAACGATATTGAAACCATGATTCACTATGTAAGATGGCAGGCATTGATATAACATTATAGTATCTGTCAAAAATTTAAACACTACAACAAAAGTTAATGCAGTATTATCTTGTAAATTTATGCTACAGCCCAATAAAGCCGAATTTGCGCACACACAAAAATTTCCAGATCACTCGTACTTCAAAGGCTTTTCAGCCTTCCATTTTACGTCATTTGGCTTCAACATAAAAATATCTGTATCATCTGATTAGTTTTGTGTTATTCCAAAAATGCCCACATTTATGATCATAGTTGGTTTTCAATCTATTACTTTCTGTAAACGTTATTTAATACATCTTGATGCATGAAGTCAATGTTAATGGATGTTCTAAGACTGATAGATCAGTTTTGAAATACAGATGTACCTGACATTTCTACCGTCTTTGACAAATGTCTTTGTAAATGCCAGCAATCAATTCTAAAAAAATATTTTACATTTTTTTCTAAGTTTTATCAGTAGTCTCTGGAAGATTTGAATATCATAAATCTTCTTTTATATAATTTATATAAGATAAAAAACCCTGAAAACATGGATTCGAAGTATACCAGGAAATGAAGTTTATTCAAATTACCTGCAACTCAACTAAAAAGAAATCTAACTATATACTACATACACACATACGCTATATACTCTGAAGTACAGAAATGTTTGCTCACACAACTTTTTCTCTACCACTAAGCCCTGAACCTCTGGAAGGTGGATTGGTCCACTGTAGTGATACTACTTACTATCAGGAAGAATTAGCTAATAATATAATACTAATATACTTACTAATTAATGCTATTAATATTCATTCAAAGTTATCTTAAGAAATAAGAGGGTTTCAGTGAGATAAAAAATACATATGTCTGTGCTGGAGAATCCGACAGCCTTTAAGCTTTGCATTTACTCCTTCACCATTTGTTGGTATGTACCATATGTAGTAAAAGACTGTATAGTTTCAAAGCAAAATACTTTACACAATTTTCCTCTCTAAGACACTTTATCCAGAAAAAGCAGGTGTCCTTGCAATCATGGACACAAACTTGCATACTAAATTTCACTTGCTGTGCATGAAATAAAAAGGTGTAATCAAAACTGATTTTTAAAAAAGATTTTAACATTCATTATTTAGTATACACTTGATTTTCTTTCTCCTTTGTAAATAATTCCTATGAAAACATGATCTACTTAGGACAATTTGTTCAGCGTAGGTTTAACAGATTTTCCTCTGTCATGTATTAATAAACAAAAGTCAGGAGCTAGAACCACATATACTTTTTTTTTTTTTTTTACATATGCTCATTTAAAAATGGTCTTACTAGAATAATGCCACTTAGGATCAGTCTAAGCGTCAGAACTCCCCACAAAACAAGCAGAACTTTGCCCAAGATCTACCTCTTAGCCCAGAAAAATGCATACATTTTGGAGAAAAAGATGTCACAAACCTTTCATCAGTCTCCTTCACAATTCTGTTCTCTTCTGCATCAGGAAAACTATCTTGGCCAGCTACAACAGTGTTACTGCTCGACGTAGTTCCTATATGTGAGATGTCAATAAGCACACTTGGTACACACATCAAAGAGTATTTGCAAAGCAATAAAAGCCTATAACTTTAATTTTTTTAGTAGCCCCAGCCAAAGTGATCATCCTGCTAATACAACAGTTGCATAAATGAATGAACACTGACACCTCTACAAAGCAGGACCTGATTGCATGGATGAATAATCCACAGTTTGCATGCTTTGAGGGGCAGATCAACATAGTGATGCTCTTCCACTCCTTGAACTAAGTTCATTCTCAGGCGACCTAATCTATTGTTTTTCAAGAATTTGGCAAAACGTTGACAAAGTTGAATTTGGGGTGAGTGACTTTTATGTAGCTTTGTCTACAGCAGCTTGGAAAAAGCCTCAGGCCGTTGAAAATGAAATTGCCACACAATTGAATCTCTCAGTTTTCAGCAGACTGTTGCTTTGGTGTATCTGCTGTGATGACAGCATTGGCAGTGACTTCTTGTTCTGAAAAACTAGTGATAGAAGAACCACATCATACAAGCTCTGAACCACACCAAACACTGGCAACATCCTATTCAAATAGTTGAGAGAATTAAACCTCTGTTTACAAAACATATGCAACATTAGGAATCAAAAAGACCTGTAATTTAGATGAGCAACAAGGCTCTGAAACTTGCACTTTATATCTGAATGGGTGAGAAAGTAACTAGATTGTTTTTTTTCGAAGACAAGGAGACTGGAAAGAGCAGGAGAACACAGCTGACATGTATATTTGGATCATACCAGAAGCTGCAGCTGAGGCTTTGTTACTGGCAGCAAAACGGTAAAACGGAGGATTATCACAGTGCTGGACTATTGGGTTCACTGGGTCGGTTTGCTGCAGTTCAAAAAGAAGCTCCTCCATTGTTTGAATCGTATTATTGCGACAGAGATAAATGGCAACCTTTTTTATCTAGAGAAGAAAATTTCAGTTATTAAACTCTGTCCAAAGTGAATTTACAAAGAAATCAATACATGATACACTACAATACTGAGTGCTAGTATTACTGCTTGACAGACACATAACTGCACAAGTGCATCCATCTAGATCACAAAGAAGTACAACTGCTTGCTTTGATTTCAAGATCACTTCCCCAACTGAGCGAATCTGTGTTATAAATACCCAAAATTTGATTATCATCCACAAATCATCCGTTTAGATACATAACTGTATAGCACACATATACAAAACCAACTAATTTTGTACATTTAAGAATATCAGCTTTAACTCTGAATCATACTCACGGATTTATAGTTTAAGCATACATGATTAACACTGAACATAAATCCTACTATCTTGCATGGAGCAAAGTTCTCATCTAGAAAGCTAAATCCACCCAAAATTTCATGCCTGTATTTCCAGATATGGTTGATATGAAAGATAGGTAGCTGTAGCCACAAAGAATAGGTCAGATTCTCAGTAGCTACTTATATATGTAATCAAAGTGATAGTACATGGTAAAAAAGCTAAGTAACGGTGCGTGTAGACTTCTGGCATCCTTATTTGAAAGATCTGAGAGAGTATAATTTACAGATATTCTGGAAAAAAAAGCAACACCTTTTTTGTTACTTAACGAGACCTTACCCAAACCTTATTGTATGCACAGCAGCAATGAGGACTTCTTAGATATTGACATAAAACTAGACTGAATTATTGAAGAAAAAATGGATAGCTATTAAAAGCGAAGACTCTCTCTGGCTCAAAAACATTTTGTTTCATAAATTGCTGGAGCTGAGAAACCGTATGGGGAAGCACCCTTCTGTGCTTGCCTTCTTGTTTTTAAGGATGTCCCTAAACAGATACTTACAGTGTAATACACTGGACGGAACTGCCTTTTGGCCCCACCAACTATGGTTGTTCTTATAAATACTTCCATTAAAATAACTTCTTGAGTGCTTCTCTTTCCCTTTTTTTTCTCTTCCTTTTTTTTTTTTTTTCTTTTTCTTTTTTTAAGTAGAGAAAATGGGCACATTCTTTTTTAAACTACTGTTCCATAATCTCCTAGGGACTTTCCAAAAACAATTCCACTTCCTTTTGGAGGCTTATTTCTAGTTGGGCTCATGGTGCCACTTCCAACTGCTTTCACCCCAGAAAGGGTCACATTCCCTACAGTAAGAGTTTCTGCTGAAGGGGTTTCTGAACTGTAAATATTTTAAGGAGTCCTTCAGTACACATGTGAAAGAAAGGACTGCTGAGCAACTTACACTGGAGCACTGGGAAAAAAAGTGCTTAACGAAAATGCAGGTATAAAAGATGAAAAAAGGAATTTAGCTGCTTGAAAAAAAAAGAGTGAAGGCATGCTTTTGGCTTGGGCCCACGTAAGCAGAACAGATGGCTGAAGGCATGAAGCAGCTGGTGATTGCCTTGGGCACAGAGGGATCCATGAAGAGCTGAGTAAACTGGCAATTGTGCAACTGCATGGTCTTTTGAGCCCAGGTGAGCTGGAACAGTGCTGATAAACTGTTTGAATTATCTTTATTTGCTAAAGCGTATATGTTATCTACATGCTAATTGGAGATACATGTTTATGGTATCAGCAGTCTTGTATAGTTAACAGAGTCAAGTATGATTTCTTATCTGTAAACTCCAGGGCATTATCAAAACACTGAGCAGATGCATGTGATAAGCCTGGTGTATTTTCCTGCTCCAGACAAAGATACAATTAAAGGGCGACTTGCAAGCACAGTCAGGCTGTAAGTTCCTGCAGAAGACTTCCTTCAGATTTTGCAAAATCTGGGAATCAGCCTTTTAAATCAACATTATAAAATGAAGACTAACAGTGTGGAAGAAAACGCAGGAACCTTGTCAGCTGCCATCACCAATGAAGACCTGATGGTCTTGTTAACAGCAATCAGAAGCCTGGCAGGAATGGCAGAGAAGTCCCACAGGCAAGACAGTAGATGCTGAGCAGGAGGACTGTCCTGTACTGGAGGATGACAGGCCTGTGAGGGCCAAAGCTTTGATATAAAGGGGTTTGGAGAGACTTTGAAGAAGGAGAAGTGCTATGAATAGTAAGGAGAGTTGGGGTTGACTGCTCACAGCTGGGGTATGGCAACGGTTTTGGAAGAAGGATGTGTTGAAAGCTCACAGTTGATGGAAAGATCTTCATTACCATCAAGAGATTTAGGATCTAACCCTTTATCTTCTTCTAATATAAGCCTTGAGCTTGTTCTTACAGCAATTCCACTTTAAAATCTTTCCTCTTGCTTAGCTAAGCACCACTACCTTTGCATGTACATGCACTGAATGATAAAATGGAGCAGTAAACCCTGCAAATAAATGGAAACCAACAGGATGTCTATGATGCAAGAACAACATCTTGAATTTTTTTATGGTCTTCCATATTTCCTTTGTTCTATTATTCTTAGCAGGCAGCATAAACACTTGAAGAAAAGTGTAATTTCAGTAACTGTATACAAAGCATATTTATAAGGCTTTTTAGATAAGTTTAATCACATTAATATTCATTTCTAATTTCTTTCATGGAAATCAACAGAAGGAGACTAACTAATAAAACAGCATATCGTAATTGTGCTGGAAAATTTACTAAATTTAGATTCCCTTACTCACAGCAACTGAGCAGTAAGGCACATGGGAATGGGACTATCTTGCTTTTCTCAGGCAACCCTGATTTTATTTTAACTTGAATAATAACAATATCCTGCACAGTTTGACTTGCACATTGCAGGAACAGTTATGTAACTCATGACAGCCATTCAAAGGCAAAAGCTGATGTAGTAAAGAGCTTATAAAGGTTAGGTATGCTGTTCCTCTGGAGATGTCCCACAGGAAGCCTTACTCTCCTAAAGGAGAAGATAGCACTTTCTTAAAATTGCATGTTTTTCTGAAGGAACACATAAATCTTTACAACAGACAAATATTAATAAAATTTTAGTGTGCTATGTTGAATTTATCGTATAACTTCAGTTGTTTAAATGATTTCCAAAATTTAACTAGTAGAGGTGTAAACTAATTTCCTACTGAGAAAAATTATAAGCTTTTAGCATTTTTACTTCTCTTTATTTTTCATGTAAGGTATTTAACCTCTGGACAGCTATTCTGTCTTGTAATATAATTTTAAATATATATGTAAAATTGCATATTTTTATGCAACTATGAGACCAACAAAAAAAATCTATTTTTTTGGCATTGATTTTGGCAACTTATGGTCAGCTCCTGTTACTGGTCTCTTGCATAGACAAGCAAAGATGGTCTTTGCTTGCAAGGAAAACTTCTTGCTTGAGATGAGGTGTGCTGTACTGGCAGACTGAGGTTCTCACTACTCATTCCCTTTCTTGAATTATCAGTTTCTTGGCTCATTTATTCCCCCGATTTAATTTGTACAGTGTGGTTGGGAATACACAGGTACTTCTTAGTCCTGAAACAGAAAAGCGTTTTCTACAGGTGACAGCTGTTTTCTTCATTAAAACCCATGCAACCAATAGTAAATAAAGTGCAAACACTTACATAAGGTAAAAGGATGGTATCGCTGCTAACACCACACAAGCTAATGAGAAACTGCAGTGTTATCCTAAGGTTGTTACTCCATTTTTCATTGTTGGCCAATGCATTCCAGACATTTTCCATCTCTGGTCCAGGAATTTCATCTCCATACTGCAAAGGATCATAGGCACACATTTCTTGAAATGTATACAGAATATAAATATGCAAACTTCCAAACTGAAGGCATATCCTTTTAGAGCATTTTCTCATGCAAAACCAACAGTAAAATGCTGCAACAAGTACCAGAACAATATTTTTAATAGCCATCTGACAGACTTTGGAACATAAATTGTATGCAAAAGTATTTAGGTTCAAATCCACAAAAGGACTTAAATTGCACATGTTTTGCAGGAATGTAAGTTCAAAAGGTGATCCAGCCGTTCACTGGGTTTCATCTTTACAGTTGTTTAAGCAACTGAAGTTCTGTTCTGCATATCTGCACCTAACTGTTTCAGTCTTCATGGTATTTGGTACCTCTGTCCTACATAAGTCCTAGCAGAATGAAGAACTAGAGAGCTTGTGGCTTCCACGTTGGAAAGCAGCAGCTTTTGCTCTCTTTTGCAGGATGTGGTTATGGGAACACCTCCCTTTTGTCCAGTCAGTTAAGTGTTAGTGTGCTCATCCAGGATTTGGGAGTCAGAATTGAAACTCTTGTTTGCTGTTTAAAATCATTGGCTCCCACTTTGAGAAGACTGTGTTAACTACTGCACAGCCTGACATTCTGCTGGGAGAACAGTGGCAATATTCAATTCATGCTATTCTACGGAAAATGATTTAATACATATTAGCTAAAGCTACATTGTCAAGTAGCTTTGTCCCTCTGCCCACTTCCAGGTGCCAGCAGCTCATTCAGCCTCAAAGTTGCGTCCACCAATACAGTTTGAAGAGAGCACACTTGTTCACTCTGGAACATAAACTATGTGTGGTTTTCGAAGCAACTTGCTCCAAGTTGCTGATGGGCAGTAAAGGTGAGACTGTACCATATCTGTTTTTAACACGTAAGATTCCTCTAACAACATCCTAGAGACTCTGTACTAGCAGATCATTCATGCCTCTGGATGTGCAGCAAGTACCAAAAACCTGGATATGAAGCAAATACAAATAAAATTCTGGTGTGCTGAAGTACAGCCCCCACACTACTTCAGACATGCTTATATGACTAAATGCATACAGAATAATAATTCTGTTTTAGCTACAGGGCCTCAGCATGAGGCAAAGAAGAGATCCAGAGCCAATTGCAAAGTAGCATGGATGCAGACATTCTCATCTAGAGAGGATTAACCCTGAGCAGAATAGTAAACATGAACCACTGTGTCCCACGTGACATAGGTACCAGGGATTACTTCCTGGAGCTTATGTATTTTGCTTTTTAGACATACCCACTGGATCTGGCAAAAGCAGTGCCAGAGCATGGCATGCTAGTGTAACAGCCTGCAACTCAGCAAGGAGAGGGAAAAGCTGGATACCAGTATCCTCTCCACCGATTGCTTATGCATTTTATATGAAAAAGTAATTGGAAAACAGAATCCCTGGTCTTTTACCAGGACCTAGGATGTAAAATACCTTCCCTTTTACAAGAAAATGCTTAAGCTAACGCTTTAGAAATTTAGTCATTTTGTCTTTTCTCTGTCTCTCTGGCTTAAAGAATATTTAAGCATTTCTTAGAAAATACAGTTTCATCACGACAAGTGCCAGGTGCTCATTCTCATCCCAGAATAAACTTTCATCTGCTGCTTCAGACATTATCCCGTTAAGTAATGCAGGAGTGAACTAATTTAGTTCCCCTCCAACTTTTGTTCATGCTTTGAAAGAGAATAGTCTTAGCACTGTCCCTAAAGAAAATGTGAACCTGCCAAAAGAAGTTTGTGTCTGATTAGTACAGACTGTTCCAGTGCAAAATTTCTGGCACCAGAGGGCAGAAACCTAAGTATGGTCTGCTTACAAAACTTAAGTTTGAATATTTCAGTTTTTTTTTTTTTTTTTTTTTTTTTTTACCTTGGCTGTCATATACATGAGATTATTAAGAACCAGTGAGGTTGCTTCGGGAGACCCCCAGCCATTGCCTTTTAGTCCACTTGTGACTGCAATTTCCCCATCCTTGTCCTTGAGTTCATCTTCTGGAGTGGTAGGGCTTGAACCGGGGAGGAGCAGTCTGTTGTCTACAAGTTCAATATTATGAAGCCATGGTAGCAGATAGGTAAGCATAATCTGTCTTCCATTTGGATGTGTTGTCGGAAATCTCTGGCTTACCTCTAAGATAGTAAAAGTTAAAAAGGACAACATGTTAGTTTATGAAGGAAACTAACTAAATACACTGTTCAAATCAGATTTCTGATGTGTTAAACTACCTTATGGTTTTCACCTTGCAAACAAGAAACATACAAAAGCATGTTCTTCATGAAGAGAAACTTTAATTTAATGTTCAATAGTAGCAAGAAATTGGTCAGATCTTCTGTCTAAAATAACTAACATTGTTTGGGCTTAGAAACAGAAAATCACTCACTGTTACCATGCCGTATTATGTATTACGTGAAATAAATATCAGTAAAGAGGCAAAAAGATAATTCAGGTACCGGCTGCTGTTATAGAATATCAAGAGCTTTTGGAGAATTATAGAAAACATGCAGAAGTGTTCTGCAGAATTACAAGCATTTCATCAGCCTCAATATGTGTCTAAACTATAGTTTAAATCTTAAGGCACTGATTACACTAAGTTTACAAAAACATACTGGAGGTATAAGGAGTCTTATTTCCTGTGGGGAGGCCTATAAAATTCATAGGTGGCTGCCACTCTAAGAATGCTGTATAAATACAGTACCATACAAAGTTTATAGTACTGGCACTGTAAGGGAGAGGGATTTAGGAAATCTGCAATAAGAAACACAGAGGCAGACTTGCTGCCAAGATGAACCACAGCAGCTCTCTTTACTAGAATTCTACTGTAAAATCAGTACAGTTAACATTTCCTTTCCTTCCTCACTGCCTGTTTTTTAAAAATCCTCAAGACATAAACTATGCTCTCTCCTTATGATTCTAGGTATATAGAAAGGGGCTCTGATGTGCACTGTTTATCTGAATTCTATTAGATGACATAGCCGCTACAGCAGCATAAACAGATAACAGTACTAATGACCAACATTTGCTTTTGTAAGATAGACAAGCCACCAGAATTTCCTTACTCCTGTTAATTTATAACTCATGGCATCTTGTGCACTAAGAGGCAGATGATGTGTTATTCATTTACCCTTCCTCCAGCCACTGCAGACTGAGTAAAAACAACACAAAGCGATTTTAAGATCCAGTAAGAATTCCCACGATACAGACATTGCATTCTGGTATTTAAAAACTAGAGCAACACACTAGGATGGATTAAAACAGACAGACAGGTCTCAAAATGTAGTTGTTCCCAGGAATGGTCTCAGAGTGGTCATATTCTGAATGGTGCTCCTGCAGGCCCGATTCTTCTTCTTTTTTTTTTTTCAGTAACCTGACAAAATGTATTTCTGATAAAATTAAAATGATACTAATGACACGCAGATGTGGCAAATAACTGAAGGTGGAGATCACTCTTTCAGAATGATTTGAAAATTTGATAAATGGTAACTGGACACATACAAACAATCTTCCCAAAGTTAAAGTCATGTTTATAGAAAAAGAAGAATTCTGTCCTCACAGCTGTCATCTATTATAGATATATCTGTGAGAAGAATCACTATGCTTAACAGAAGAACCCATTACAGTAGAATCTTCCAATGTCATTTTAACCTATTTGAAGCCCTTGTAATCTCAAAGTTACCCTAAGATGACACAAACGGCACTGAACCCCCAGCTGAGGTGTTTAAATAGCTATGCTGTACTTTATGTGAGTACTGCTAGGAAATATATATTGCATTGCTAAATCTGATTTCACCTGAACCAGAATAAAATCAGCTCAACCTACATCTATAAACAGAATTGCTGTTCACAGCTGGAAGTATCTTAGTAGTCTACCGTTCTTACAAAACTGTAAAGCAGATAAGTCAAATAGCTACATGTACCTGAAAAAAGTGGAAGGGTAAGTTCAGGATACATCCTTGCTAGTTCATATGAAAGAAGGGCAAGTGAGACACTGTAAAGAGGTGGCAATGGACCGTGTGTACCATACAAGATACTGCCTGGTCTTTGTTCAGCTACCTTTTTCGAATAAACAAAAAGCTTTGATTCAAGAATCTATGAAAGAGACAAAAACAAACGATATAATAAGACAATAAGATTCAATAATCCACAAAATGTCAGAATTTTAAGTTTAGATACCAGAGAATGATCTTTATGCTCCGAATTTGAAAGACACCATATATTTTCCCATTAATTTTTATGTAACTGTTCCCATAAATAGATAGGCAAGACAAAACTAATTGTTTATTTTCAAAACAAAACTAAAATAACTAAAATGCCAATAAACAGTACTTTATAAGAAGTTCACACAACCCCTCTCGACCCCCCACCCTGATCCCTGTGAAGATAGGAGGGTACATGCATTTAGTTATTTGAAAATTAAAAAAAAAGTAGCTGATACATGCCTGCATAAGTTGCATGGAAATTTCATAAATCTCTCTGTTGGTGTCAGATGCCTTGAAGAGCACCAAGTTTAAGAGCGTCACTATATCAAAAGGATAGTTCCTAGAAGAATAAACAGAATATTTTTGTGAATGTTGATGAGGAATGCAGATTATATTTACTCTGATTTAGTGTGTAATATGGTCTAAAGAGAATATCATCTTTTTTCTCTGTTCTACTACCAGAATATGGGAAAGGGAGCTCTTATGAATACATGCTGCTTGATCAAAGGGCCATCTGGTGAACTAGAAGAAAGAAGGGATTATTTATAATTACCTTAGACTAATGCTTAGGAATGCACTGAGTTACCCACAGTGAGAAATGCAATAGCTGTGCCTATAACTGTCAATGCACTTTAATTTATAACATGAACTGTTTATAGAACAGGCCAACACCCATGAGAGAAGACGGGTAGCGCAAAAATTTCCAGGGATAAAGTACCTGTTAAAGCAAGCTGCAATTAGAACAGTCTTCCGGAAAAAAGACACTATCTCCAACATGTACATTCACATGTTAGAATTTCTATCAAAATTGTTTTCAAAGAGTAGACACAAAGACTGCTTCAGAAAGACTACTACTTATAGAGTCAACATTTATTGCACGGGAAAATGTATTAAAATATTAACTTGAGAATACTGCTTGAAATTCCTGTATAACATCATTTGGATTTTCAATAAATAATTTTCTGCTTTTCCACGATGAACTGTAAATGCATCTGATTGAATTGTGAACCTTTAATTTCTCAACTTAGATGTGTGTTACTGTGCTCCTGGATGACTGCAGAATGTCTAACACATTTTAGTGTTAAAAAAAATGGACAATACATGCATGGCTTGGACATTCTTGGTAATTTCAAGTAACAGCTGCAATGCATACTGCTCTGCAGCTGTCTCTTTATCCTTCCACTAAGTTTAAAAAACAATAATGAAAAAGAACTTAGGGGTTCCTCTTGAAAATGCAAATTCCACCAAATAGCTAGCTAAAATGTATATATTAAACAATCTAAAATAGAATTTAAAAACTGAATTAGAAAGGTTTCAATTAAAATGTAAAGTCAGGCATACATGGATTGAAAATTGAAAAAACTTTACCTACAGAAAAAAATAGTAAAATGGCTAGCTAAAAATATACTAGAAAAATTTTGGTTTGGTGGAGACCTCCTTCAGATGAAAAAAAAGTATGAAGAGATCTAATCAATATTTACAAATTTGTGGAACTACTTTGGGAGTATTAAATCCTCTCTTAGGCATCTCAGTAAGTAATAGCTTTTTCAAGAAACCAAACGTTCAGCAGTTTCTCTGCAGTTAAACAGATTCATTCCTTTTTCTTAAGAGACATAAATTAATGTCATCTTACATAAAATCAAATGTACAGAGTTGATAATTATGCCTTGTCTTAAAATAGTAAGGTGGAGATATTGCAGTTGTGCCTTCAGGTAAAACTTTTCAGGTAAAACTTAGGTATCTTTTATTGTTTACCTCAGGTGCTCATGGTACATTTTAATATTGTCGTCCTATGCTTCTATGGAGTTTGAAACCACATAAAATACTTGCAGATACCTCTCAAAAAAGTAACAAAAAACCTACAGAATATACATTTATAATTGTTCCATTATACCAATCTACAGCTACATGAGTGGTGCAATTCCACAACATACTATGTATAGAAGTAATGATAGAAGTAACATATGGGAGGACCATAAACTGAAAGGCACTGATTGTTTATTCTTTGCAGAAAGACAGCCATCAACAGTGAGATAAATTACTGCTCGTTTTACAAGTACTTTAGACAGAGGTATCTCTGCATGCATTCATAGATGATAGACAAAAACTGTGATAAGGTTTCATATATTAAAAAAATATCAACTTGTTAGATATCATACTTTCTCTTCAAAGAAAATCATGCACATCACTCTCATTTTTTCTGTAGGCATGGGAATGATTAATTTTTAGGACATAGTGGCATTGGTAACAGAATCTAAAGAAAACAAGGCTAAAGAATTGATATACTTATGTATTTGTTAAGCATAAAAAAAATAAAAGAACTGAATTTGCAAACATAAAATTCCATTCATATTTCTGAAATCTCAGTATAACACAATCTATAGTCTAGTTGTTCCTGTGAGAACAAAATGTTTTACAGATAAAATAAATTCTAAAATACTTGACTTGTTTTGATTTGCTATATTCCACATATTTCTCTGTTGAACTATGCTGACCATACATCTTGCCAAATTATTTTTGACAAGACCAAAATGTTCGGATTAATTGTAATTAGATGCAAACTAACTTATTTTTTTAGGCTACTATTAAGGTTCTTTATAATTTTTGGGAAGGTCCTGAAAAAATACCACAAAAGATTTTTACGAAAGCCTGACACAAAAGCAGAATTTTCTATTTGTGTCTTCATGTAGATTGTTTGCTTTGCATTAGCAGCAGTGAAATCAGATCACAGAAAAGTAACAGGTATCCAAATCAAAGCAAGTTAGAAAAAGAACAAAGTTTTTTTTTTTAAAAAAAGCTAGTAGCATTTAGAACATTTTCTTTTTATAAAGCAAATGAAAAGCCATGACAATCTTTTGAAACCAGGTTTATGCTGCAAAATAAAATGCTGTGTTTTTTTTGTATCTTCCTGAAGAAAATAGCATAAAAATGCAACAGGTTTCAAATATGCATATAGTAGCAGCACCTACAGGCACATAACTTTGTTTTCAGAATGATGGACATAAAGCAATACAGTCCCCAAGAGTTGTCTGAGATGATATAATGTAAAGATGTGGCTAACAATTCTTTATAACATGAGCTGAACCTTCTATTTTCTTTACATTTTGAAGTGTATAGACAGCTGATGTGGCTGTAGGCCTATTTGATCACTGGCATTGTGGAAGTGATCCTTTCTATCACTTGATAATCTGCTTTCACTGTTAGGACTATTAAGTGGGCACATCTGCAAAGACGGTGTGTCACGCTATGCCAACACTCATACTTAGTCCCTTTTTTCTATGAGCAGCAAATTTTGCAGACGACTATTTCAGTGTATGTTCAAGAAGAGCATGCCAGTTGGCTGTGCATGAGTTTATGCATTTGGGCAGGAATACTCTAGCCCAGTTTCCTCATTCTTCAAAATACAGTTTGTCATTTTGCCCATTTTTCCCATACATGTTTCTCCCTTATCTCTTCACTTAAGCTATTGTTTTCCTTCTCCATCCTTCACACCAGGCAAACCAGAAGAACAACCAATATGAAATAGGTTTAGCAGTAAAACCATTGCTTTTCAATTTGGAGATCAGTTAAATCTGTTTATATCAGCAAAGAGTGGAACTATACAGCATATGCCCAGATATAACTGTTTGAGAAAATGCAGACCTGATTTTATAGATCTGCTATAATGTATTGCATACATCTAAGTACAAATGAATTAATACCTGCTTCCACACACAGTTGCAATTGCTTTGAAACATCCAGAGGCAAGCTGGTAGGATCCAGTATAACATCGATCTATAGCCCAGTTGAAGAGATTGATTTGATCAGGATTCAATTCCAGCAATAGGACTACTACTTCACATCCAAGCTGATGAACCTGAGAATATAAGTGCATGTCAAAACATGATTGGTGAAAAAAAAAAGTTTGTTCTTTACAATTCTTAGAGCAACATAGGCAAAGCAAGGGGAAAATGCAGCATTCAAGGTAAGTAAAAAGAAATCAGAAAATTTATCATAAATTTATTTTAGGAATAGCACAGTTGAAATGTGGCTCAGTTTTCAATATTCATTAAAAAAAAAAGTGTATGTACAATGACTATATAAATGAAATACATTTTCAAAGGTTTCCAAACTGAAGCATGGAAAATAGCAGAGTTTATGGAATAGCTAATACACATCCGATAGGTGTTCTTGGACAACTTCCACATGTATTGGTTAACTGATTTGTTAAATGTTTATTTCCTTCTTTAAGCGTGTTCCATGAAGTGACACACTTCCAAGTTTATCTTTCCTTTGACTAACATAGAAGCAAGGCAGGCAAATAAAAATAGTATCTTTTACAAATCTGTGGGTATGAAGACTTGTCTGCTTAATCCAACTATATCAAATGATCTAACAGAGATATCAGCTCTTTCTACAGACGTAGTACCACCTTAATCCAGGGACCACCACTGCTACAAATGCACTGTGCCTAAGGCATGGGCTGTGCCTTTGTGATCCCTTAGTAGGTCAAAGCCCAAGACACCACAAAGGGAAAGATTAGTACTGTCTCTCCACTTAATATGTCACCAATCTACTCCTTCAATTTCTAGTCTTATTCAAAAAAAATAGTCCAATCAGATATAAATATAGGAATATTACTGGCTAGTTACAAGGTCAACAGAGAAACCCATCTTCACATAAATGGAAGAGACAATGGCAAGAATAATCTATTATGTGTTCTTAATAAAATAAAATAAAATCTTTCTTTCCTCTCCTGAATCATTTATCCTTTTGACTTCTTTGGAAGACTGACCCAGTCATTTTCACTCAAATATGTTTCACCCGTATCTATGTCACTGAGCAGGAAGGGATTTTACATTCTTATTCGACATAAACTTGAAGCAGGTGGGTGGAAGTACTCCAAATAGAAATACAAATATTTTGAGCTCATGCCATTTTTAACTTTCCTTTATCAGCAGATGAAAAGCTTAAGTTTCTGCTGCAAGCAGCTATGAGCCATAAGGCAAATTTTAGCTTATTATTTACATATTTTATATGCTCAGAAATAATATTTTTTACTGTTAAAGTACTTTTAAAATTAATTACACTTTTGTGTTAGAAATTTACATAATATTGCTCAAAATTAGAATGTATACAAACTATAATGCTGCTCAAAATAGAATGTATACAATCATAGTTCTTATAGTCACAAACTCTTTACTCTGCCAGTACAGAGATTAAAATTATTCACCAGTGTTGCATTTTGGTTAGAACTTACACGTAAATCTTGACAAGCCAGAATGTTATCAAGCCATTTGTACAGATATCCGTCAGGGGAAAGACCAACATTGTCAAATACTGGTCCACAGCAGAGCACTGCTGACATGGCCTAAAAGAACAAGGAACTTTGATTACACAGAAAAATAACACGAACGAACCTTTCAGAATGATTTAAGCCCAGATCCAGGCTAACAAGGTTGTAAACTGTTTTTGGTTTTGAGGGAAGTATGATGAAAATGGTCACAGTTGATCTTGCTAGAATTTGGTAATTATGTTGCTGTAGATGTTACTGGATTTCAAGATAATGCTGAGTTTAAGCATTTTGAAAGGAATATGACAGACCAGTTTCCCCATTCTTCAAAATACATTTTGTCATTTTACCCATTCCTCATAAATCAAGCTACAAAACAATCAATACACACCAAGTGATGCAACTTATATAAATACATGGGTTATTGATTTCCCATCTTACTTAAGTAGGGGAGTTGCAACTGTTTTTGCTGCAAAAGTATTTTAGTATTACTGAGCATGTCTCCAGGCACGCGTGGGAGACAGTCCTGAGACGTACATGTGATACTGAACTGATACTGTATTTAATTTTAGTAATATTAACCCTAATATCTTCTCACTGAATCTAACAATCTGTTAATGAACACTTAAATAACATTTTAAAATGCATTCTGGTTTTCAAAATAATTAGCTTTGAAAGTGTCTGCAAAGAAAACAACGCATAACTGCAGGGGTCAATACTGTTATATTCTATGATATCACTACATACACATACTAATATACAAGTTTGCATCAAGTATGACAAATCAAATTACTGTGAAATAAAATTTAATAAACCCCACAATTCCTTGTATTTTGATTAGAAAATTGCTACTATGGATTTTGACAGTGAAATTTTAGTACCTTTAATGCACAATACTGGTATCTTGTGATCTGATGATTTCTGTCACTGTAACGATCCAGGGGTGTGAACATAATACTGAAAGGTCCTGCCCACTGGCTGAATAAGATGAATAGGTGATGCCTCAAGCTCTGCTGAGGGAAAAGAAATCTCCTGTGGTGAACTAAGTGAATAGAAATAGAAATAGTTGTGATTTGTTAATGTTAAAAAAAAATTCATGTAGCAGAGATAGTAACAAGAATTTCAAATTTCTATGAACAGGGAGTTTTTCTCTAATGTTCAGTATATACTTACTCCAAAATATCTAAGTTCCTTCTTAAAATATAACAGTGATTAAGACGCATCCTATTTCTAAGAACCTTCAATTCTGAATTTATGTGTATTTATATAGACATGTATATCTGACTTTAGAAACAGCAATAAACTAATTATAAAATCAGGCTTTTTGATGCCTCTTGCATCCTTTTAGTGGCAACTATTTACTTGTTCTTGCCAACCCTTGAAATGTAAGCCCAAACAATATATATGTCTTATTCTAATACAGCAATACGTGGGGACAAGAAATAAACTTGGTATCAGTTTCTTTAAGACAAAGATGTGGTATGCTTCCTGAACAGCTAAATTATTTAAGCAAATGAAAAATATCCATGCCTTTTTAACCATTTAGGGTTAATTAGGTTTAATTTAGGGTTAATTAGGGTTTTAACCATTTAGGGGAAAAAAAAAAAAAGAGAAATGTTTTAGACAATAGCTTTAGTTCCCCTAAGCAAAACGTGATGGAAGAGGTGGAATTATGTGTATTAAAGAGAATGGTAAACTGCTACCAGTTAATTATTTTTCACCTAGAAACTTTGCTGGAAGCCAACAAAGTCTATTTAGACAATACTAAAGCAAATCAATATGAGCAATGACTAAAGATGATAGATGTTGACACAGTAAACATTTGTTTGCTAGCAGTTAAATGTTATGGCTCCAGTAGCTATTGATGTATTTTAAAACTGTCATATTAGCAGAAAATACATCTCTTCATATAATTACATACTGAATTATTGGAATTCATCAGTTACTGTTGCATTCTCTCAAAACATACAGCATCACTGTTTCATTGTGTAAAATTCATAAAACATGCAGTCCTTTGTTTCGTTATGTGCCTTGTAGAATGTGAGAATAAATGCAGAGAGGAAGGCCTTTGCAAGTATTAATGGCAAAGTAACTACTAGAGAAATTCTGCATTTATAATGAGCATCATCCACAAAACGAATAAAGGAAAGAAATTCAGTATTTCATTTGTTAACAGCAGCTAAGAACTTGACATCACCCAGTTCAAGACAATTTTTTTTAACTTAACAGCAGGAATGCCATTTTTTCCTTATCTTGTCCGACTAATGTATATTTTTATGAATATTATCTCTGGAGACAAGTACACAACTTTGACAAAATTTGCATACTTGGAATGTACATTATTTGTTCGTTATTTATCACCTTAATGTACTCTTTTAATTCCTTCATTCCTTCGTATTGGTTGTGACAAATGCTGTTATGTCTTGTCATATATGATCTGGAGATAGTAGATATACATAGACTGAGTAAGCTCTAGATCTTATCTTCCAGCAATTATGTGGGGGTCTTTAAAATAGGCTTTTTCTTGTATTTTTTGCTAATGGAATTACGTTACATTTCTGAAGTGATCTTGCAATATATTAATTAAAGCATGAAATCCATCAGAAATCTATGATATGCAACTGTAGTTAGATAACGGGATACAGTCTCCACACCTTGGGCAGGTTTTCCTTTACATTTAATACTGTACATTTTCTGCACCTATCTAGATTTTGCAAGGCCTGTCTGAGTTTATGAAGAGTCTGGCAATAAAGTCAAATGGAGACAGATAAGGTCTTATGTCATAGAAACCTGGAGCCACAGAAGGTCACAGATAATTTCTTATCTGGGCTTTTAAAAAGAACGTTCTTATATACGACTACTACAAGCCTCAACAGGATTTTTGATCTGACTCTCAATAGACCTTAGAACTCTTTTGTCTACATTTCCCTTTATATTTGCAATATGACAATTCACAAAAACTAACAAGCAGAAAAGAAGAAAAAATAAATGACTTTTCCAATAAATACATTAAATGCAATTGCATAATACATTGAGACAATTCAGCACCGTACCTGGAACACACTGAATCAAGTTGGCAATCATTGCACTGAAATGCGCTCTCATGTCCTTAAGGATTTCGACTTCTTTATCATTTTCAGCCTCCAGAAGCATGCGAGTCAGATCAACATACTCTAGGAACAAGGCTCCAAGGGCTAATGTATCTCTTTCTAAGGCTCCATTTGTACTAGCATAAAGCAAAGTTGTACATTAAAATAAAAAGTGTAGTTATACTATAGCTTCCTGAAGAAATACACAAAAATTCCTCCATATCTATTGCACAATTCTTCAAATAACAGTGACATAGTATTGTAAACATTGAAAATTATTTCACGTAAAGAGCAGTATTTATGATAAATGACAGTCCTACCTGTCACTTATGACACCAGCATCAGCAAGTAGTTCAAAAATTCGCAGTAACTGTAGTCTTAGTAGATCTCGGCGTTCTCGACGTTTCTTGTTCTTGGAATTTAAAAAAATAGAACCATTTTTATATGCATAGGTGCATAAATTAAAAACTAGTAACCCTAAAAATGTCTGTACAGTGGATATTTAAAAATTCTGGTTCAAGCATTTTTTCATGACGGAACTTGATTGCTTTTTAGTATTTCATAATAACAGTGTACTTATATATCAACACAGAAATAAATATGACCAAATTTTTGTCTTTCCAACTGTCCTTGGACAAACTGTTAACAGCTACCTTAGTCCTCACTGAAAACATGGAAATGAAATAATGAAATATTGGATAAAAAATAATTAATATGCAAGGTTTCTGTGCTATCTTCAGGTAGTAGGGATATTCATGTTAGCTTTACACCATCTACTCTGGGCACCAGAAGCATTGTGAAATGCAGAACAGATATCCAGCCCCTAACAAAATATTTTAGTGGTTAACCACTCTTGAACTTGGTAATGCTGAAGCTACATTATCACCCATAATCAAGTTAGCTCCTTGCAGACACCACTCTAGTACTCAGCTCTTGGATGCTTTGACTGCAATAGCTATACACACAGTTAACATACTCTTCCAGTAGAACAGGACTGCACTGTTGTTAACTGGTTCATTGTATTTCATTATCTTCTAGAAACTGTCTTTTCTGTCATCTATCTTGCCTTGAAAGATGTGAATGCAACAAGGACTGCTCTTTGCTGAAGGGCTAAAATGACTTGTTTCTTTGTATCTTGTATCGCCACTAAGCAAAAATATGAGAGGTCAAGAAGCTGCTATTGCACTCAAAAAAATTTGCTGCCAGGACAAGAAAAGCACAATATTTTCCTCTTCAGAATGTAAGAATTACAGTAATGAATCAAATCAAAGGTTTATCTCATCTTGTACTATGGCCCAGTCAATGGCCAGTAGTAGATGCTTGGGAAACGAAAAGCGACACTTTCCCTGGTATTCTGTCCCAGACTGCAGCAATTTAGCCAAATTTTTAATCAAATCATTATGCCATTTGATTTGTCCTACTTAGAGCCCTGGTTTGCTCCCTTTATACCTCGAAGGTTCCAGGAAGCACATGCAGAGAAAAAAAAAAACACATTTTTTTTTTGTAATGTAGTATTGAACAAGCACAGCACTTTCTCGCACTAGCATCAGAGCTGATGCTGTAACACTGCACCACGGCAAGCTCTGTGCCAGTCTCTCCATGGGGGATCTTGTGTAATGTCCATATTGTTTTTCCCCTGCAGTTCTTGGCTGTCCTGACAATTCTCTTTCTAGTCATGGCATATGTCAGTTCATGGAAGTTATTTCTGGTGTGTTGGATACCTGCCTGCCCGCATGGAGGCCTGCCATGTTCTCTGTAGCTACCTGACCCGTACAATCACTCCTGGGTGGCACTGCTTGCAGGATGGTGGCCCAATTCTTCATAGCAGGAGCAGTATGCGAATTAATATTGTAGTTCCTTCTTCTCACATATCTCTACTGACATTTCCATGTGCTAAATTTGCTCTCAGAGCACACTGTAACCATCTGTGTTCTCATGCTTCCTTTCCTGAGGGTGGACTGGATTTGAATGCTTTCAGAAAAGGCCACACAAGTCCAAGTTGTCTTCAAGGGTGCAAAAGGCAAGAAAAGCAAGTGGCTGCTCTAACACGTACATTAATCCACTTGTGCCCAGTATCAAAACAGGCGACCTTCAAATCAATGACTTCATAGGGATGGAAGGCACACAAAGGAATTGAGGTGCAAAGCAGCACAGAGAGGGAACAGTAGAAGATGTTTGCTAGACACAGAATTATTAAGAATTGTCTATGTAAAAACATGAATGAAGCTCCCGCAGAGTGATTTTTTTGTTTGTTTATTGCTATATTGGTTACAGCTGAGAACCTCCGCCTGTCTGTTGATTTAAGTTCTTCCTTTTCACCATTCTCTGCATGACTTCTGCACAGAAGACTATGACTGGGCAGACAGTGACAACACACCAGGTCACCATTAGGGTACGTTATTGAAACTGCTGTGGAAGACAGTGCAGTGAATACACAATTCGAATCTGCTGGAGAACCAGATAAACTAGCCTAGGCAGAGGACAGTAGTAACGCAGAGCTTTCTGTATGCAGCCACGCAGACTTCTCAGCAGAACTGCATGGACACAATGGCTGTGTCTACGCTGGTAAACAGAGACAGGGACTGCTCATGGCCCCAGAGTCAAGCAGCGCAGATGGCCTCATATTCACACTGCTCCAGAAGACCTCAAGAAGGTTGGCTATCCTCATGTTGCCCAGCAGGACGCATGCAACGCTGTGCTGGCCCGAGGCACTGTTTTCTTATCACAGACTGCCTGCTGTAACATGAGGGCTGTGCTGTAGCCAGAGCAGTGCTTTTGTAACCTGGCTCTGAGGTAGGGAATGAGAAGCATTGCAGAGCAAAAGCAGCTAGGGTAGTTTGGAAGACTGCGTATAGTGGCTTGGTGCCTTGTGGGGCTTGTGCCTGGGAATGAGCAACCTCCAGAGCTGTGAAAATTGAACAGAACAGCAACTCAGGTCCAGTACTCCAGCTCTACTCATGGCTTTCTCCTGTAGCTGCATACACATCCTATGACTAAACTGCTTAGTGAGGAACCAGAGGTTTTTAAGAATAGTTCGAACAACATCTGTCAGGTATTACACAAGACCAGTTCATGCTCTCTTGGATGGATTGGATGATCTGTTGGAATCCCTTCTAGCACTGCTTTCTATTGTAACAAAGGAAATACTATAATGAAGGTGAAAATGCTGATGAATTGCTGCAGTTAACCTGCTGTGTTCACAATGAACAAATACAGACAACTAGAACTGAAATAGATGACTCTGCCTCTGAAGCAAATAAAAAGCACATCTGACCACCACTGTGAGCTGTGCTTGTAGCCCATTTGTGTTATAATTTTTTTTCGGATACTGAAAGTGGATTTCTCTATGAGGAGGTTACATATTTGACTGGAAATTTTTCCTCAGAATGGATTTCTATATTGTACATTTTGTATCACTGAAAAAAAAATAAATTAAACTAAGTTTTAATGCAATTATTTAAATTATGATCTTATAAACAGCTATTAAAATGCTTGTGGCACACAGATATTTACTTGTTACTTAGTACAAAAAAGGATCTTTGTTTTTCAAGGAGAAAAAAAAACACTACTTGAAAATGCATTCTGCAGTTTAAAGAAACTAGTACATTTAATTTCCTCAACTAACCTCTGGTCTTCTTTCAAGGGCTTCTTTCATTAGTGGGTGAAGTTCTTCTACTAATTCCCTAAAATAAAATAAAAAAAAAGTCATTAATGAAATCTAGTTTCCTCTAACAAGCATCAGGATTAAATTCATTACATAAAAATTAATGTTTGAAGTGTAAACAAAAAATCAAGTATATTTAAATTACAATAAAAGTAATGTATTTGAATTAGAACAAATAATTGAGAATATGATAAATGGGGAAGTACCTGAAAACAAGAGAATTTGTTCTTCCAAATCCTAATACAAGTGATTCTGTTATTTCTATGCTTTCAAGTCTCATCAAAGGCACTAGCTGCTTTAGTAAGACTCCAACAGATGGAGTTCCAATAGCCTAAAATATATTAAGAAATCATTGACATTTCATTGTCAGCATTATCGATACTGAGTAAAAACATTTTTTTCTTTACAAAATAGCATTGTCCAAGAATCAATATGTAGTTTAAAAACATGCTGAAATGATTTTACTATTATGGATATTAATACACCAGCCTAACTGCATGCCTGCTACATCATAATCATCTCAGTAAGGCCTAGCAAATCTGTAGATCTAAGGAATCCCCTTACTTTCATTCAGATTATTGTAATTTACTGAGTTTATTGTTTCACTACTGCTCCTCTCAGGCTGCTGCTAGTTGAAACTATATTTCATATAATATTCCTTCATATCCAGCAGGCCTACAATGTATATTCAGAAATCCGCCTTATTGCTTAATAATGTTATAAATCTACAAACTGTAGTACTCTACAACTAAAGAAAGGGGTTGACATGCTAAAGTTAACTTCAAACACATCACATACAGAATGTCTATACTTTGAATATACATCACCCAGAATGCAAAAAAGTAGGATTTTGAAAATGCCATGGCTTTTGCCAAATATTTATTGACACTTCACGTTAAACATGTTATAATTGTTAACTACATGCCTTAAGCAGTTTGTGTATAACAAAACGTTCCCCCCAACTGAAATACTTTCATCAGGATGTACTTTCATCACCACTGTTTCACGTACCAATATAGTTTAAAACTTTTCTAAATAAATACAAAATAATTTGGCTGAAGCAGGGTACATCACCTTATTATCATAGTTCACTGTTCCATCAGGAGTGGTAGCCATGATCTCTGGTGTTGAAGCACGCAAGTGTCCTGGGCTCATAATACTGGGCTTTGCTACTCCAAAACACAGAATAAGATAGTTTCTCCACAAAGTGACATAGTTGTCTCCACTGCCTGCTGTACTTGTTTTCTTTGCATTAACAGGAATACTAGAATTTAAAAATTAAATTAAATTATAAATTAATTTAATAAAAAGATTATACTTTTTATTTTAAATAATATAAAATGATTAATATAATTAATTTAAATTATTAAAATTAGTTCCCAGTCTTAATTCCTCAGTATCTTGGAGGAATCAAATTCCTTTATCAAAAAGGAATGAAATATGCTATTTAGCATCAGTTGCTATTGAACAGGACAGGAGTTGGATAGCTACTCTGCAGGTCTTACAGACTGAGACTGAAACTGGAGACTATTATAGCTTGTATTAAATTCATACAAATCCATAAAAATGAAACTCCATGCAGATTTCCACTTACTTTGGATCCACAAGAGGCATTATCAACTGTAGCCTAGTGAAAGCATAGGGCCAAGCATAGCTGAGAGCTGTAGGACAATGTTTTGGTAAATTCTCCTGTCTAAGAAAACTGAAGAGGCAGAGAACCCATGGGTCTTTAACAGACTGTGCAAATATCCAGACATGGGAAGGACTTTTTACATCGTAATGGCTGTTTACTAGGACTGCATTCCACTCCACCAGCCACTGCAAGTCCACACTGTGTGTTAAGGGTATTGCTGTCTGTGGAGAGAAAAAAAGTAAAAAATCACAGTGACATTAATTTATTCCATGCTATGTTCCTCTTCAGTGCTTGTCTTTATTTTCCAGCTCCATGGCCATCTTCTGTTGGATTTTTTAGACCAATACTTTTATGCTTCTTGTCACATTGCCCTTTCACTCAGAAGGAGCTTTTTACAAATGCTGATAAGAGCTACCTCATTATTTCCCCTCTGGTTCCTCCTTAAAGCTCCTATCTACTGTGATGGGCACAAAAACTTGCCCTTAAGCTCTATGATAACTGTCTCGTATGCTGACCAATATAGTCTCATTGTTATTTTCTATTCTCCTTGCTGCCTACACCCACCCACTGTCTCTTGTATAAGGCTGCAGTCTGTAATAGGTATAGACTGTCCTTATGTTCATCATCTGAACAGACAGACAGAGCCTCAGAGCCTTAGCCCATGATTAAGACTCCTACGTGCTATGACAGTATGATAAATACCAATGCTATTAATTAATATTCTTGCACGGCATTTGAATATGTGTGTAGGGAATTAAGAGGCTGAAACAGGAGCTTAAACAGTTTTAATCCACTTTAAATCCTGCTTCCTTCAGTGGCAAATAGGGTTCTCATCATACCAACAGACCATTTCTGTAGTGTAAGTTAGTATTTTCTCAGGAAAACAACTTTGTGGAATGAAAACTTAAACACATGTATTTTGGCATCTTACTATTCAGTTATCAGACCTCAGACAGGATATAACAGTTGCATCCTCCATCCACTGTTACAAAAATAATCACTAAATTACCACTCCCTGCTGTACTTGTCAGAAACAAGGTACACTGGCAACACATGTGCTTTGCTATATTATTAGTGCACAGAACTAAAGCACAAGATCCAAACCTACACCCAATAGAAACTGCAACACCCCTAAACAGATTCTGTTGTTTCAACTGAATTTCCTAATTCCTGGCTTACACAGTCAGAATAGCTCTTGCTTGATCAGCATCTGATCCTACATCTTTTCTGTTTTCAGCTGTACAATGGCCTGATTTCACCCCTTCCTACCATGGGAAAGCTGCTGTTACAGCAGTCATGCGGTAAGGAATGATTGTTGCTTTAAACTTCATCAGGCTGAAAAGTGCCCAGAACCAAGTTTCTGCTCTTTGGACAAATGTACTAATCTCTAAGTATGCAAAACAAGTTGCCCGATGTATCAGTTCTCCTGCCAATACTTTCTCATCCAAATTGCTTGTGGCTTCTCTGCTTCCTCTGGTAGCATGTTAGATCATTAGGCCCATGAGAGAGCAAAAGCAGAGATTCACCTCACCTTTGAATTACTTAAACTTATGCTTAGGTTTGCAGACAGGGTCACTTCTGAGCATGCGTGAGAGTTAAAAGTTATTCCTTTCTGAACATCAGGACTGACGAGTGATTCAGTGAGTGAGTTCCAACCACTCCAAGCATTAGGTAGTGATGGAATGTTCTCAATGGTTCTTTGAGATGCAGGACACAGGTCCAAAATTTAGGTAATTTTGATTATAACTTTGGTTATATATTCTTTTTTTCTGTATGTAGTATCTTCTATATCCACAGCATGGTTTTTTTTTTTTCATGGAACAAATTCTCTGGGATGTTGTGGAGACTTGGAGCACTTGGGTAGCTGGCTGGAGCCTTAAAGCTGTGTGATTCCTTTAATTTCTGGCAGCTGTATCTTTAGTATTTCATGTCTAATATTTGTCATGTCCATGTGTTATGTAAACACTAGCAGTAACAGTAAAGTAGTACTTACTGAATCTGAAACAGCCACATGAATAAAACTGTCAAGAATAGAAGAACTTAATTGATCCATGACATCGATCATAGGCCTGTCATCATCCTGCATAACAGAGAGAGCAGAAGTTAGCTGGTTTCCTTACCAGATTGTTTCATTTCTTCTTTTTCTGGTACGTGAAATAGAGTCACCTAAAAATTATGTCATGAATCTAAAATGGCTAAAAAATACTTTGGTAATGATGGGTGCATTTTGTCTTTTTCATATTAACCTCAGAACCAGGTCCAGACTGTGGTTTGAAATTAAATTAATTTGCGGCTATAGTTCACTGTTTACTGAACAAAAACACGTATCAGAAAATCCCCTATGACTTTGGATAACTGGTATCAAAAGACTGAAAAATTAGCTTACTGTTTACTAAAGCATTCCTTTGCTATGAATACACATATTTGTGTTCTTAGGCATTTAGATGGCTCACTGAGTTGTGACCATTGATACACACGACTCTCAATACTTCTATATCCATAAAAAAGACTTAGAGGACTTTACTATACAAGGAAAATGTATATGAATAATCTTACATGTATTGTATGCCGTGGTTTTTTATAAAATGGTATGCTATAGAAATGAGTTTCATTTCCAATAAAAATTTATAATGCTGATGATACAAAAACGAGCCATTCAGCAAAAAGTATCTTTTACATTCACATCATGCCAAGGGAAAGTATTAAGTTGCTGTACATGTTTCCATTCAAATTGAGCAAATTCTTGTACAGAGCACATGTAATTA
The DNA here is from genome assembly GCF_009769625.2 of Cygnus olor. Classification (NCBI taxonomy): domain Eukaryota; kingdom Metazoa; phylum Chordata; class Aves; order Anseriformes; family Anatidae; genus Cygnus; species Cygnus olor. The sequence continues at coordinate 186,066,714 of NC_049169.1, forward strand.
ATGTTACATTGTCTAGCAAACCATGGAAAGGTTTGCAATGGTAAGGCAAACAGAACTGGTAAGCTTAGAACAAATGTTTTTATAAAAACATTTATAAACTAAGTATATACCTGCTGCACTGCATCAATTATGTTAAAAGCAATGGTAATATCAGTTTTGAGCTTTATATTTGGAAAATATTAATTCAAAGTTCCAGAAAAGGAAAATCATACCTCTGCCTGGCCAAGTGCCAGGAACAAAGCACGAATCTCTCTGAGGATTAAAACAGCTAGTTTACGTGTGGCAATCTGGAAACTACACAGCAGAACCAGTGCAAATCCTTCAACAGCATGTAGTACATTAGAATAGGGGCTTCTTTCAGACTGTATCCTGTGGCTGGATCCATTTGGTATCAACTGTAGAATAACACAAGGGGAAAAAAATGAGTGTTCATGTTTGAAAACCAGATCTACAAGAAATATTCTACTTAACTATGACATGTAAAGAACCAAAATGCAGAGGCCATGTAAATGCTAAGCAGGAGATGGAAAGCATTCCTTCAAACCACCAAGTTTTGTCGCTTTTACTTACCCTATTCCACAAACCAGTCCACGGCCAGACCTCTCCATCTAATTTGCAATTCAACTACCTGTTTTGTTCTATACTCCCCTAAAAAAATGAAGGGGTGAGTCAGACTGTGAAGACTTCATACTTCTTGTACTACGGATGGCAGGATCCTCAGGTCTTTCTTTGATCCTGTATCAGGCAGCCCTTTATTCTGGTAGGTGGTCTCTAGAACCTCTTACCAAAGAGAGCACCCCACCAGTAAGGTGAAACAATATTTACTGAAAAGTATGAAAGGCTTTCCCTTTTTTACATTTTTTGTAGAACTACTATTACTTATTAACGAGGGTCCTCTGCAACGTAAAGCAGACATCATGCTTGTGCAAAGGAAACGATTTCCAAGGTGATTGGGTAAGGAGATAAGAAGCCTGAAAAATCATCTCTCATAATGAAAATATCTGTGGGACAGCACATATGGGAGGAGCAGAGCAGAGCTGTTCAGTTCCCAGGAACGTTAGTAACACATGAAGACAGCAGGCTGTTAGAAAAAATCAGGGGGTTTGATGTTTTTGGATCAACCAAATGAAACGGTGACAGGAAAGGAAGATCCACTTCACTCTTCCCAGCATTCCTACTAGCATTGTCAGTCAGTTTCAGTCCTGGGAAAATGTCCTTCTGCAACATCCTCATACAAATAATTCACTTTATGTGCTTTTGTTGACATGCTTAGTTCAGTTTGACATGCATTCTCTCATGTTGCTCAACAACAATAACATCTGCTGTATTACACAAGGAAATAGCTGTCCTCAAAAGAAGGCTGAACTAATTACCTTAAAAAATCTTACGTAGTGAATTCTTCTCAGGTGAGTAAATACAAAACACATAAAACACAGCAACACCAGGGAACATAATTTCTGTCTTCAATTAGTATAAATGCGAGGACACAGATCTCTTAATTTCATACCTCTGAAGATCTGTTTTTTGCCTGTTCAGAAGCTTTTCCTGGAGTGTGTATTACAAGCTTCCATTGTGTGAGCAACTGTAGCAGTAACTTCAGTGAAGTGTCAAGAAGGGTGTGATGCATATCATTCACTTCACGTAGCAGGAAGTTAGTAAAACCAAAGAGTACATCCTCTCGCCAGTCAACAAAGTCAACTAGTAGACCCTGAAGAGAATTCTGTGCAATGTGTCGAAGTTCATCATCCATATGGATAGACAGCCTGTAAGCAAAAGTAAATGTCAGGTAATAAAAATCTAAGGACTGATTTTTGTGGTAATGAGCATATGTTTCTTAGTAAATTAACACCGACAGAAAATTCCCAGTGACAAGGTAAATTGCAACAATGCTACCATGGTTTTATTATTATTGACCACAATTAACATCCTTAACATGTTTTACTGTAATTCTTTATACAACCGTGCCTGAACACATTCGTAGATTGAAAAGAAATGTTTGCTCCACTCCTAAAGTATCTTTACAGTACAGGATTTGGCAACTTTGCTATTTCCCCAAAACCAAACCCAGTTTTGATTTACTCATAGAATCATGAAACATTTCTATTTCATAATGATAATAAATGGCTAACAGGTTAATATTTAATTGCATAATTTATCTATTTATTTGCTTACTTTCAATGTAAAAATAAAAGAATCGCAACACCTCCACTGCCTAACAGCTAAAACAAATCTTTAGCCAAAAAGCGAATCACAATTACAGAAAGCACATCTTCAAAATAAATAAAAACAAGCATTTAAGTTATAAAACTACTTTATGTTTTAATCAACTTAGGATAGAGAAATGGGAAAAACAGCCTAAGGACATTCCATACTTTAAAAAAAATCTGACACCCCTGAAATCCTTCTGAAATTTTAGATTTCAGATCCCATTTTCTAAATTTTCTTTCCTTCTGTATTTGCATTGTGTTGAAGTTCTTTTTCAACACAAAAAATTATATACTTTCTTTCAACAAGAAAATTAACAGACTACTTCTGTGTTGGTAGCCTGGCAGAATAAAGTAAATTCAGATCAGTGTGTTCTGCAATTTCTGGTTCATTGCCTTTATGATGTATTTTGTTTTTATTACCCAAGGGACCGTAATTTTCTGTTGTGTGTTAGCACTCATTTTCAAAGTATTTTATCTACATTTAATGGAGTAGCTGAAAATGAGGATGCATTGGAAACAAATGGATGGAAATCTAGGAGAAAAAAACCACACCAGTCAAATGGAGTGGAACCAAATTCCAGTCAGTTTGCAGTGTATGATGAGAAGCAGCTCAGAACAGATTTGGTCCATTACAGAATCATAACTGGGAGGCAGGGGACTTCTCAGTTAAGTCAAAGGAAAGTGACTGCCATGCAACTTCGCCTCTTATGAATATGACTAAAAATAACTCTCATGCTTTAATAACTACATCTTTTTATATAAATTTGGAAATATGGTATTTTGTTGTGCTAGGAAAGGACCACTTTTGTCTCCTCTTTGGAATGCCATAAACAGAAAAACAAGCATGACCCCTGAGACTATGATTAAGCCATCCATGAAATGACTTCCACAACGACACAAATAATGGAAAAGAGGATACAAAAGACATACATCTCTAAACCCGTTACTGTGCAATGGCACTGGGCATTATCTAATGAGATGAAATTCAAATTGAGCATGAGAATACATCTATGTACTACTATATGACAGGCAGCTTGAGGAAGTAAGTAAATGTTTGTTTCCTAGCACTTGAGTCTGTTAAAATTAAAACCTAGCTTTTGTAATTAACTGTTTCAGTGGGCAGTAAAGGGGCAAAATGTACAGCATATACTTGACATCTGCTTTATTGTCTATGATTTGAATACAGCTGTCCTGGAAGAAAGTCTAGCTGCTGAGTTACAGATTCCTTCTGGAAACTGCCAAAAGACACATCTGTTGTGAGGATGAAAAATTAAAACCAAACTGTGAACAAAAGAACCCATTAACCCAAAGATGTTATTTTATCTTTAGTGAGAAGAAAATATTTAACCGCCTTCCATCCAAACAACACAGCCCTGCACAAATCCCTTGAAGAACAGTTTCTCAGGTTCTTTTCAAAAAGAGAGTTGAAAGGGAGAGGTTGATACTTCACCTTTACAAAATTTTTTATCCTTGTATTGATTTTAGTCTCAAAATCTAATCACCTCAGACCAAGAAAAGAAATAATATTGTACTAAGATTTATGGAATGTCTCCAGAACAGCAAAGACTTACATCTCCTAGAACTACTTTTTCCATAACTGGGAAAAGTAGTCAATCCAGACCCAAAAAAAGCATGGGTATAGAGAATGCAGAAGCAGCTCTGGTGCTGAGGTGGTCTGGAGACTTACATTAAGATTAGGACAGGTGTTACTTCCTTAAACAGTTTATTTCTTCCTTCTCTGAAGCTATATTTTTGCAGACTGTTTTGTGTCCACGCTATCTTAGATTAAACTGACCTAATTCTTTCAATCTTTCTTTGTGGGTGATATTTTTTAAACCACTCATTTTCTTTCTTTCTCTGGCCAGATGCTTCTTTCACTGCAGTGCTCCAGCCTGGACACACTTCTCCAAATCAGGCATCCTTGATACTGATTAGAACAGAACTTTTTCAAAAATCTTTTAGATATTTCTATTTATAAAAGTGAATAAGGTTTCCTTTTGCATAGTAACATCACTTTTTTTGTGTGCTCAGTTTGTGATCTACTACAACCCAAAGATCATATTTTGCAATACTAAGACCCTACCCAGTTATTTCAACATCACGCTATACATTGCCTGAACCGTGAATTGTCTGTTAACTGCTTTCTGATAAAAGGTTTTCCAACCTATAATGCATCCACTTACTTTTACCTAAGCTGTTTCCCTTGCTCCTACTTGAAAATCTGATTTAAAACAGTATCAGTGACTCTAAAGATGTTTTAGCATGAGGAGATGGAGGAGATGAGAACAAAGGTCCCCTTGTTGGGGAATGCCTGGGCATATAATTGCATCCAAACTTGCCCTAGAGATGCTGTCCTCAGCTTCTCTTGGAATCTCACTTCTACTCAGAGTCAAGGAGTCAGATTACTGAGCAGACCTACTGCTTGGTAATCGCCCAGAAAATGTTTACAGTGCTGATTGTTGCTAAAGAATAACTACTGGTCTTTACTGCATAAAGTCTGAGGTTTGAACGAAGATAAATGCAGTGGCTATTAATTTATGAAGAAATCCATATTGGTCTCCATACTTTAATTCTAGTGACGTTATTTTCAATGTCTGATCTGAACAGTCCTCTTTGGTCAAAGATCAGAATGGATATATGCTTTCTACCAGCTTAGTTAAGGCCATTACTAATGATAGAAAAGCTAGTTAAAATATTGTATTAAAGGGAAACGTCCTTTTTCATTTTCCTAATGCCGGATTCTTGTAACTATCTAATGTGGTATCTGTATAATTTGATAATGTAATGACTTAAAACAATCCACAAATGATTTATAGCATAGGATGTAAACAGAACAAAATCAGGTCTGCCATGGAGCACAGCACAACTACCCTTGGCTGCAGTTTTGGCTTGTTTGGCTGTCTGTGCTCTCTACTGCTAGCAGAATTAATTGTTTCATTCCTTCAGCACATCACTGGGAATTGGCAGTTCATAAAGCAGAAAAAACTGCTTTTGCATACAGTCCTCTGACTCCCACATCTGCCATTCCTCACAGACATTTCAAAAGCAAGAACAGAGTGGAAAAGACAGCTTTGCCACAGTTACCTGACAACAAAATCTTGCTAGGACCTTGTGGCTTGATTTATCACCATAATCTACTTACAAGATAAGCACATGCTGGAATCTTTGACTTGGATACCAGAACTGAAATGTAACAGACCTTTCTGTACTGACCAGTACCTCTTAACGTAATGATTTGGCACTAAGTCACTGATCTGATGTCCTGAAACATAACTGTTTTAGCAGCCATGTGTGTTCTAGACCACTTTCTTCAGTGGTCTACAGTATATCTAGATAAATTCAATGCACCCCAAACAGGGAAGATAAGAAATTAAAATGTATATTTTATTTATTTTCTGTCTTATAAAAATAATTTTAATTAAAATTATTATTAAAAAAAGAAGTATTTGGAAACATAACATATAGCATTTGTGTTCTACCAAACAGACATCTGGGAATCATAAATCAAAACTAAATGTGTATCTCCATGTTTTTCCACAACACCAAAAAGGTGTTCTCTCTCTTCTGTTAATTAGCATGCTGCAATGGTTAAAAGAAGTAGTAAGTAGTGAGTATCATACAGAATAGTGAATATCTTCTAACCTACATACTGATGAAAAAGACTTGTAGATGATGTATCTACTCCCTTACAAAATTAGGGGTCAATGATATAAACAAAATGCCTGTAAAAAGATGCTAAAACTTCTGTGTCTTATCCATTAATAACAGATTACTTTTTATATCTATAGGGCTTTGTCTGAGAAAAGACTACACGCTCTGTGTCTCAGTTTTTCATTCTGTTCCCCCGAGCAGTTGTTTAATGTTTGAACAGCTTACCTTGCCAGCAAGTCGATCAACTCAAGTTTTGACATTCCATCAGGAAGCAATCGAGGAATAGCAGCAACACATGTTCTGAACAGATCGATTTTTGGTTTTCTCTCACCGCTGGAAGTTTAAAACAGAATTTTGACTAAGCTTAACAAGTAGCTGTATTAAAGGATCCACCTACTTCAGAGAAGGGATGGACAATATGGAGTGCCAGAGGCCTCAGAAGAACATCAAGACAGAAAGCTAATCATTAACAACAAGCTAAGAAGGAAACTGATTTTGAATAAATTATTTTTATTTTGACATTTTTCATGCATATTTATACATAGTATTTGCACAGTACTTGAAAAGTCCATTATTACTGACTCAGTTGCTTCTCTCTGGCAGACATATCAAGATGGAGTTATAACATAGGAAGCCTCCTCCATCAAGATCAGCCTTTGCATAATGCAAGCTTCAGATAAAGTAATGAAGAAAAAGCTGGGATGTTCCCCATCACAATGAAGCTATAGGTCATCAACTGCATAAAGTAAACAGCAAATACATAAGAGGCCCACATAACAGAATATCCAACAGTTGCCCTCAACAGGGCATGTACCTGTGGAAATCCTGCAGCATCCATTAATACAATGAGAAAGAAGCGTAATTTAGAGGTAGATATGGCCAGAGAGTTTCTGTTGATCCCTGGCAGAGATAGCAGCACTGTAGCAATCATTATCAGCTAAAACATGTTTCAGTAGCCCCAAGGCTGCTATAATCTCTGGAATGGCTTAACTGCTCCCGAACAGCCCGAGAAAGTGGCTGAATTTAAAGTTCAGTATGAACCAAAAACTAGGTTGGGACTCCTTAAGTTTTCTAAAAGTAGTACAATTTTCAGCTGCTAGCTATTTTCATGACAAATGCAGTCCTGACTTGTTTCCTATTTTTTTTTCTAAGAATAAAGATTAAAGAAGTCCTTGTGACAGACCCCAGAATAATTCTTTGCTCATTTGTTATCTCACTGATCAATATAGAATCACAGAGTGGTTTGGGTTGGAAGGGACCTTAAAGCCCACCCAGTTCCAACCCCGTGCCATGGGCAGGGACACCTCCCACCAGACCAGGTTGCCCAAAGCCCCATCCAGCCTGACCTTGAACATCTCCAGGGATGGGGCATCCACAGCTTCTCTGGGCAACCTGTGCCAGTGCCTCACCACTCTCTGAGTGAAGAATTTATTCCGAATGTCTAATCTAAATCTACCCTCTTTTAGTTTAGATTACTCCTTGTCCTATCTATACTCTTCCTGATAAAAAGTCCCTCTCCTAGGTTACTTGGCTATCTAGTATGAAAAGGAAATAACCAAAGCATTAACAGCATTTCAAATTGTACAGTCTTTCCTATAGTATTTTTAATTAGCCTGTAATATGCTTTGGAAGAATCAAAAGAGCAAGGTCCCCTTTAAAGAACCTACTACACACATGCAGAGAAAGACTGTTCTTGCTTTTATATGCTTACAATCAAGCTAGAAAAGAATGGGGGAAAAAGGGAAACATCAAGAAGCAATGTAAACTACTTAATCCCACACTGAAATTCAGTGAGAAAACATGAATTTGGTTTTCCTGCACACCAGTCCAATGCCCTGCATACTACATCGCTCTGCTTCTCCAGCTAACAGAGAACATTGCATTTGGATAGCTAACTTTTGTGTTTGATACCAGAGGAAGCCTGAGTGCAATATCATCTTACAAGTCTAAAATAAGATTTATAGAGTATCACCGGTTATTCACTGAAATAATGTGTACAGAAAAGGCATAAACTGACACTAAACTTACTTAATTCAAAGATTAAAGACAGTTTTGTAGTCTTACTTGGATACCATTCTTTCTCTTAACATTCCTATATACTTACTAGCTTGGATATGTATTATATTAATTAAATGGTATGATGATATTACTTTAATCTATTAACTTATATTGCACGATGAGGGAAAACAATCTTCTCAATGAATTATCTGTATATGATTATACCTACATCTTGTACCCTAACTGATAGAACTTGAAAGGTGTCAGCAACTAAGCTGAAAAAGTGTAAAGTACTACATCTCATCTGACAGTTTGGTTATAAACTAACATTAACAAAGTTATAAACAATTATAGTTTATTATAGTTCACTATAACAGTGAACTACTACCACTAACACAAATATGAGTTGCATTAATCACTACTGCAAAATATTATATATTTATAGTTGTAAAAAACAAAGTGCTATCAGTAACGTTATCTGCATGAAAACAAATGAGTCTTCCTTGCTGACTTGAAGTGGAAAGTTAACTTTGCAGAGTTTCCTTATTATCAGTCCCCAGAGGTTGTAAACAGTTTGTGCAATTAAAATGGAGGCATGTAAAATAATAGTCTGAGAGGAAACTGTTATGAAGGCAAGTGAGTAATTATTTATAAATATAAAATCTGTGGGTGTTCTGTGGCTTATCAGCTGCACAGAAGAGCAGCAGGAGAAGATCCAAGTCTGAGGCTCAAGTTCCCATCTTATCTGAGCTACATGGCACAGCACGCAAAGTGTCTGGCAAGGGGGGGCTCACACGGCTCTGCAGGCATCTCTGGCTGGCTCGGGATTCAACAGGACAAGCTCTGGATGAAGACCAGCAGCTGTCCTCAGCTGGAAGCCTGCGTTTCCATACCAGCAGTATGACATTTTAGCTAGGTATTGTTAGCACAAATCTTTGAAGTACTGGTAAGAACAGGTTTGTATGTTAGAAAATGGATGTCTTATTCTGACTACATACTTGAAACTAGTTATAACCAGTATTGAGATTCATATCCCAGTGGAGGGTGCAAAGAACACTCCTTAGGATTTCAGTAAGACTCTTCACGGTGGCATTTACTACATCAACCATAAATGGATCAGTCATTAAACATAGAACTATGTCTAACACTGCCAAAGAAAATTGCAGAATCTGTACACTTTAAAATGTTATGACTATTCACTGCTTAGGTACATCCCACTGATCCTTATTTTGTTATTAAAAAATATCACTATGATATTCAGTTTATACAATACCATTAACTATACATAAATATGACAAAAGCCATAACTATAAAATATAGATAAATGTAGTGTTGCATATGTATTAAAAGCCCATATATGTTGTACATTTATTAAAGCCCATAAGAACTCAAAATAAATAGGTAATGCCAGTGAAGCACAAAGTTCTGTGAATAAAAAAAGAACAGTTACATAAAAAAATATATATTGCCTTTTCTAGTTATTATGCACAATGCAGTTTTTAAAAGGGCTATTTTAGAAGTTGACAGTAGCACCTAATGATGTTATTCATGACATGATTTTAGATTAAGACTCATATCAAAGTATCTCAGATACTATTTTTTTCCATGGTAAAAATGCATTCTAATGTGTTTCTCCTTTCTCCTTTATATATTAAGTTACAGATCATCTGGATATAAAACTGTGCTGGTTACAACACAAAAATACAGTAACACATCCAAATCTTCCAACGCTACAGTCTTTCTGTCTCTGACAAAGGTTAACTACCAAACCAAAAGACTTCCTGAAATTTAAAACTCACAAGTCTAATTATCCACTGATTCTAAAAATAAACAGCACTTTGGTGATGCCAAGAAACCATAGAGAAGACATTTACAGCTAAGATTAAGCACTTCTCGTCTAAGTGCTCAAGGTTTTACTATGCAATTATCTTCTGGAAATGTGATTTTCAAAATTCACTTTCCCTCCTTTGCCAACAGCCTGGATCCCCAAAATTAATATGAAAACTTGCTGTGAATACTAAGCGATATACCAGGTAGTATTTTAAGAAAAATACGAAATATTACTATGAAATAGTAATGTCAGTATTTAATATAAATAAATTGAGACAAGCTAAAGACAAAGAGTTTACAATCTCATCTAGATGGAGCAACAAGCAAGGGCAAAGGAAAGGCATTAAAACATAGAGATTATATCAGCTGTAAATTGATAGTTGAATTTGGCCAGTCATTCATCATACTAAAAATCTACCTCATTAGAACCCTCTCCTGGAAACTTCCCATATTATTCATTTTGGATGAGAGTGCAAAATACTGCTGTTGAACACTGGTTGAGACATACACTGGTTTGATTCTGTTCCAGTGGAATACTTCTTAAATTCAAGACTGTTATCACAAAATGACTTGGGTTTTAATAAAGATTTAATTTTGATTACAGGCATGAATAGCAATGGTAATTTTGAAAGATCATTTATTATTAACAGGGATTTACTGAATTTATTGCATTTAGTTTGAACTTCAGTGATGCAAAGATACCCTGAAACTGTTCTGAGCATAGATTGCTAGGCTTTCCACCACAGACTTTAAAATTCTACCATCTAAACATTCATAGCATTCACACATAGATTTTGGCCATATTGAGAGAGTTAGTTCAATTCCAAACACTGCAAGATACAGAGAAGTACTCTCAGCTTGTCATAAACAGTTTTTCAGTGTACATACCATATAAGTTAACTGCTCCTGTTTCTTGCTATTTCTCTCGTAACTCAAGATAGACAGAAATAGATCAAAAGTTCTAAAATTACATCTCAATATTTTATGGGATTTACTGTTCTTTAACACTCACGTGATCATGTCTTCAGGTTCTTTGTTAAGCATCTGTATGTTGGTTAGCATCATGCACCGCCCCACTTCCTTGTCAAGATGTCTGAGTATGTTGTCCACAGCTTTTCTTACTTGAGAATAATATAATGACATACCTGCAATAATATGCGTTTTATATAATTTGCAATAGTTGTAGGTATGTATATTTTGAAAAAGAAAGCTGCTCACTCAAGCTGGACTGCATGAATTAAGACCAATGTTTTACTTATGATATAGCATACTCCACTGTCCTGATTCAGAGATGGAATATGTCACCCTCTCCAAAAACAATGCTATTGTACATAAAAATAGTCCAAGTAATACAAATACGTATTTCCCAGAGGAAAAAATGAAAAATATCTAGTCAAAATATGTCCACACATAGTCAAATGAAGCTACACAGTTTGCAAAGCTACATAATATATTTGGTGACTTTTCATGACGGAAGTAAAAGCTCTGATCTACTATCAAGGTTTAAAAGCTACAGGCAAAGAGGAAAAAGAATCTGAATGAGCTCTCCTAAAATTTATTTGGTATGGAAACTAATGTCATAACATTTTATGTAAAATACAATATTAGACATACAGATTTAACACAGCTGATGAAAATCAAATACTTCAGAAATAAAACCTGAATTATCTCTTCTTCCATATTCATCAAAGGCTAAAACTTTAATTGTCTTAATGAAATTTTAGATATTAACACCAAACAATATATTTTTATTCATCTATTCTCTAGTCAATTCTTCTCCTATTTAATAAAGACAACATAAGCTTAGAACTCCAAAATGACATCATTTTTCAAACCTGTGATGATTAAAAATTCAATGGCAGAGTAGAAGGCAAAAGAAAATATAGGAGCTACTTAGCTTAATCTTATATGATGCACCTGGAAATGAGAATACTGTATGATAAAATAATAAAGAATTCACTAGTGAAATATAAGAAATCAAGAGGGTAAATATTTATTATCAAATGCAGTCCCTACTGTAATGAGGAGTAACTAAAATGAATGGAATTAACACCACCACTAAATACTATGTCTGTTGTACATTTCAACAGCATGGGTCTTATGTTTCTATACTTTCCTTTTTTCCTATTTCCTTTTCTGCCAGCAAAACCAGGCACCTTCAGCACATGATACACATGCTGTCTTCTTTCAGCAATGGATTCTCTCTACATCAACTAAAAAGGAAGCTTTTTTTTTTTTTTTGATTCTTTCAACTTAAGCGGTTCACTTCTGCTTTCTTTCACATTTAAAAGTTTCTGTCATTTTGAAAATTTCCTTTGGTGTGCAATACACACAGAAACTAAAATAGGGATACAAAAAGAATATTTGCTGGTTTTCAAAGCTGGTATGTTTTCAGAACACAGGCGCTGTTTCAAATAAGATGGATATCCATGAATAAACACAGATATCCAGCACTATAAGAAGCTAATTCTTAACCACCTGTGTCCTTAACCCTAAAGAAAACAGGGTTGCTACCACTTAGGTATCTAATGACTTGTCCTGAAAATAATTTTAAGTCATAAAAAAATAAAAAAGTACTTGTCAAACTAAACCACACCTTTCATTAGAACACACCATAAATGTTTACATTAAGGAAATCAACTGAATACTTAACAATATCAAATTATCCTGCTCGTGTACTAAAGACTTTTTTACATTCAGTCTAATGCAAGTTTCATTCTCTTACTGACCTATCATTTTAGCTTCCTCCTCTGTAAGAGTTTTGCTCAAATACGTTTTCTTTACTCTGAGAGTGTTTCCAGAGGGAAGGACAGCTCCAGTCACTGGCATTGGAGGTTCACCATCTTTTTGCTGCAAGCTATCAGCAATTACCAAGAAAGCTCTCAGGCCAATATTCATTCTCTGTAAAGTTCAGAAGACGAATAAGTATTATAATCAAATAATCATATTTTACTCACATTCAGTAAATATTATAGAATAAATATAGAATATATATAGAGAGTATTTTTGATTTCCCAAGAATGTATTCCAAAAACTGAGAGATGATACTAATGACAGTCTTCTAGATGTACATTTACATTGATTACAGGTAAGTTCTTAAAACACTAAAGTCTACATAGAACAAAAATTAGCCCTATTATTTCATTGTATTTGGACTTAGATTGTTGCTGAGAAACAGTAAAATTTCAAATATTGATACATAAAGAGGCTAAGGATTACATCCATTTCCTATAAGCTTTATATAAGTGTTTATTTTTAACTTTAAAAATTATAAGCAAATAAATTAATTTCAAAATATTTATTCATTATTTATCAACTCTTTTAAAAATTTTTCAAATGTCTGATTGTTTTATCTAGGGAAAGCTCTAGGAAGCTGACTCATGATGCTAACAGTGGAGCTTTATATGGTCAGAATCTTCAATTCTTCTTGCATTACGTACTCTTTTTCAGTAAAACTGTTTTGAAACATGGAAATCATTACAGAAAATTTATTTTTATATTAAAATAGTTGAACACATTACATATATCAACAGCACAGTGATAAGGAGGTAGTATCAGTAGTTTTATTGCTCTCTTCCTTTTTGTTTTACGCATTTGCACTACTTCACATTTGGTAATCTTCACCAAGGAAACACAAGACAGGAATAAACAACGTGACATTTCACAGACAAAAGTCCACAGATGCATTTTACTAATAAATCAAGTTAAAGGTTCTGCCCGAAAACTGGACAAACGCAAAAGCATGCTTAGAATGTAACCAGAAAGCAAATGTACCGCAATATAATATACACAAACTGAAAAAAATGAAGGTGGACGCCATACCTCAGGGTTGAGACTGAAAGCTTTTGCTGGTTTTCCAACACAAAGGAAGTCAAAGATAATTTCTTTCATTGCAAAATCTAAACGTTCCTAAAATAGAAAAAATACTACAAATCATTTAACTTCTCACTTCTGCTACTTATTTTCTTTAGGGCAACAGAATGTTAAAAACCAGTTTAATGAGGATTTATTTAAATGAATGGAAAAACAGATTTTAAGAACTATGCAGAACACATCAGATCTAAGTTTTCATCACTGCTGTATGTTGACAAATTCCAAAATTCTGCCTGCTTAATTTATGGCATTTAAATAGAAAATGATCCATTTTGGAAATAAGGCTTTTAATTATTTCATTTAAACTGCAGTAATTATGGCACTGACATAGTATTTTACATAAAAGGAGCTTATTCACAGATGGCATAGTTCAGGGAAGTTCTTAAGCATCTGTTGTATTCATTCCTATTCAGAAACTTTAAGTATGTGCTTAAGTGCTTTGCTCAATGGGAATGTTTTCTGAGTTTAAGTAATAAATGAGATGAAACTGCAGGTTATTGTATTTTAGTAATTCCTGTTTGAACTGATGAAAACTACATGCGTCATCTACATGCTGAACGTGGTTTTCCTCTGATTTACTGTCTTAAAAACAGTAAAGTCTTAGTGCAACTTCTCTGTGATATATAGTAGGACTAATTCAGTATCAGTACAAAATACAGCCTATTATTTCAAACTTCATCAAGTCAGAGGCTCTCAATTAATGCATTTTCTGACTAGCTGGCAATTTCTAAAAATGATTAAAAATACACCTGAGATGAAATTAAAATATTTTTATGCATTTTATACGTAAAATGCATCTGGGCTGGGCAATCCCAAGCATAAATACAGGATGAGTAGAGAATGGATTAAGAACAGCCCTGAGGAGAAAGACCTGGGGGTGTTGGTTGACAAGAAGCTCAGTATGAGCTGTCAATATGCACTTGCAGCCCAGAAAGCCACCTGTATCCTAGGCTGCATCAAAAGAAGTGTGGCCAGCATGTCGAGGGAGGTTACTCTTCCCCTCAACTCCATTATTGTGAGACCCCACCTGGAGCCCTGCATTCAGCTCTGGGGCCGCCAGCACAAGAAGGGCATGGACCTGTTAGAGTGAGTCCAGAGGAGGGCCACAAAAATCATCGGAGGGCTGGAGCACCTCTCCTATGAAGACAGGATGAGGGAGTTGGGATTGTTCAGCCTGGAGAGGAGCAGGTGCCAGGGAGACCTTATAGTGGCCTTCCAGTACCTAAAAGGGGCCTACAGGAAAGCTGGGCAGGGACTCTGTCAAGGAGTGTAGTGCTATGTCAAGGGGTAATGGTTTTAAACTACAGACAGGCTTGATTTAGATTAGACATTAGGAAGAAATTCTTTACTCAGAGGGTGGTGAGGCACTTGAACAGGCTGCCCAGAGCAGCTGTGAATACCCCATCCCTGGGTACTTTCTGGGTACCCCATCCCTGGGATGGGACTTTGGGCAGCCTGGTCTAGTGGAAGGTGTCTCTGCCCATGGCGGGGGGGTTGGAATTAGATGATCATTAAGGTTGTTTCCAACTCAAACCATTATATGATTCTATGATTTTCAGTGGTACAAAGATAATAAAAAATTGTTGGTCCAAAGAAGACCACGCTAGTTCAAGCCATAATTTTATCATTATCTAGATGAAAGATACTGATGAAGGTGTTACAAAAATTCAGAAAATAGAAATTGATTTAAATATTCGTTACTAGGAAAACAAGTTATTAATTGATTGGAAACATTTATGCACTGATCTCTCATACCTGTGCAATAAACTGTATTATCTTCACAAAGATATTTAGAGGCATATCTCTTGGCACAACACCACGGGACCCTTTGGGGAAAAGTGTTGTGACAATAGTAATAAGTCGACTGTAAAAGAAGGGAAAAAAAAACAACATTAGACACTTCTGGTGCTTGCAGACCTTCATTTATTATGAAATGTAAATTGTAAATCCAACCCCATTTAGAAAGTCAAGAAAATTTCTTTGAAATGAAAAGGTAATGGGGTAATTTGTTCTGATCCTTTGCTAAAAATTTGATGTAATTATTTTATTTCAGTACTACAATACAAGCAACAATAAAACTATCAGTGACACGTCACTCCAAAATATTTATAATTTTAACATGGCAAAGAATGATTTTTAGCTTTTCCAGAAGCAGAATCACTTCTATAGTAATTTCAACAGGTGGAAGAATAACTGACAGTGGCACGAAAGGGAATATTTTATTGTATAGTTTTGAGTGTCTGTTTTTTGTTTTAACAGGAATATGTTCAATTCAAAGATGTTCAGGAGAACTGTAACACCTCTTCACTAGCAACATCTGCTCTACAAGGATTGATGAACATCCGAAATACAGCACCTTACCTTTGGGTAGCTGTATTGCTTTCACATTTAATTCTGATCATGTAAACCCATAGTAGTCTGTACAGAGATTCCAGTGCAACTCGAGCCATTTTGGGGTCCTTATTCTAGAAGAAATAAAGTTCAGGCACAAAGTAGAGAGGAGGTTCTGAACTTAGTGGATGTCAAGATTCAGAGCTTTTGTAGTGACATTACAAAAAGACACAGCCTCAGAGCTGCCCAGTACCCCCAATCCTGTAGCTGCAGGATGCCTATGCATCTGACCTACCTCTCCTGGTGTTACTGAAGTTGTCAAAAAAAACTAAATGTCAAGTTAGTCTGAGTTAGATACGTGTTAC
Source organism: Cygnus olor (assembly GCF_009769625.2). Lineage (NCBI taxonomy): Eukaryota > Metazoa > Chordata > Aves > Anseriformes > Anatidae > Cygnus > Cygnus olor. The sequence continues at coordinate 186,082,969 of NC_049169.1, forward strand.
AATTTAAAATAATCTGTTTGAAAAACAACTCAGTTTGACTCTGAAAAGAAAACCTTGTCTTCAGTTGATTCTGTCAACTCAAAAGATGTTGTCCAATGATGGAGACCTGGTATGAAGAACATAGCAGATAAACAAATGTACTGTACATATTCAAAAGTGAAAAGACAAAAATCTGTGTATGCTGAGGGTGGCCTATTTAATGTGGCATCTGGGATGAATTAGATTTAATTGGATTATTTGTCTGGATTGCTATTTATTTTTGAAAACTTTTGAACTAGTACAAGATTGCTCTGGGTCTCTTTGGTCATATGCAGTTTTCCATTTCATCCTTTGGTTAACTGAGATTCCTTCCACACTTTGCCTCTGACCTGAGACAGTTGTTGCAAGTTCTACTTGTTCTGCAGAGGCCTCCTAACCACTAGTTCAGCAAGTGGCAGGTCAGAGGCCCTTCATTTGAGCTAATCACTTCACTGCTCTTCTTATATTGGCTTTCTCAGGTAGGGTTGGAACCACCCTTTCATATGGATTTACTTTAATTGCAGAATGGGACATCAGTTATTGTGCAAGCAATAGTTTTGAGAATGCCTGTGTGAAAAACAGCAAATTAATATTGGGCCAGTTTTGGTAAGTCACTCAAGCTACTAACTTTCAGCAATAGAATTGCCTGTTTCACAGCTGTTTGACTCAGGTCTCATCTGAGCAAGAAAAACAGGAGAAATCCAAACTGGGCAGAAGAATACTTTTTTGTTATCAACAGAATAGTACAGCCAAGTAATTTGTACTGTCAGCGGATAAAATTATGTACTGATCAGATAATGGCAATATTCCAGCACATTTACCTAAAAATGGATTTGCAACAGATCAATGCAATGAATATTAATGAAGTTTTAATATGATCGTTAGAAGTACTAACCTTGAGATTGGATAGGCAGTTGTTGAGGAAAATATGCCATCTGTTTAAAAAGAACTGCTTCTGACTGACACAAAGCAGGCATGTTACCAAAGGGTACAAAGCCTAAACAGGAAATGGATGATGATACCGTATTATTTGCATGTCTACAAAATATGAAAGTAATTTGAAAGAGCTACTACAAACTTATAGCTCTAACTTCTCCATTTTGTGCAAACATTAGCCAAAGAAACCACATTGTTAACTAGTATAATTTAAAATGAATGTTTCCCTAAAGCTGTTACAGATATGTTTTATGGATGTACTAAAAACAACCAAATGCCTACTTACAGCTGTATAATAAATCCAAAGATGGGGCATGATTTTACAGCCTGACAGGGCTAATTTCTGTTAGTTAGCTGAGAAATGATAGCACAGAAATATCTACACTTCATGACAATAACAACAGGACCCACACAGATTGTTAGGACTTGTGAATACTCAAATGTCTATTACTCCTCAAAATCTGCAGTCATGACATTTATCGGGTGATGTCTCAAACACCCTACTGAAGTGTGTTAAATTACAGGCAATGCCTGGGTCTATTGGTGGTTACACCCTGTGAACTGGAAAGTAAAAGGAGGAAAGAGAGAAAGTAAAAGTTCAAACAATGGAACTTGCTCTCTTTGACAACTTTTCATTTGGTACTCAACACTAAAAAATTTAAGCTAAAGTGTACCTATTACTTTGAAACGGACTTTGCTTCAGCAAGACTTTTTAGTTTCAGTTCTGATGTTGATACATCCAATCACAATTCTAAAATTTAGTCAAAAATAAGATAATTTTATCTTAAAGACTATACAATTCTAACACTAGCCACAGCTCAAAGTCTAAGTACACCTTAAAACTCCACTTCTGTTTCTGTAAAACAGAACATAAATTGCTCACAGATAGGCTAGATCTAGTTTCTTAAGCAAATGGCAAATGTACATAGATTTTTGTTTTTGTAATCTTCATGCCCAAAACACATATGGCAGAGGATAATTAAAGTCTTCTCACAGAAGACTTTCTTATGAGATTAGCATTATGATTAATATAATAGTTGAGTACTTAAAAGAATCAGAGTTCAGTAACATCCCAAGGGTGTTACAACCTGTCCTAAGGCAGAGCCCTAGGACAGAAGACATAAAACATCTCCTGGATTTTCCTAAGCTCAAACCAGACACTTTTAGTCAAAAAATGAGGACCCACCCTGCCTGTCCAGTAAATGTACTGATTCACAAAACACTGATCTCAGAAAGGAAGGTCCTCTTCAGACTCTAAAGACTGTGCATTCTTCCTGAAGCCTTAAAATATGCACTGCAGCTATTTCTGCCAGCTGTTTGCCTTTCCCCTCCTCCTTCTCCTCCTTGCAATGTTTGTATTTTTAATCACACCCTCCCAAGAATCTGGTCTATTTTGTCACTTTTAACTGTGTAGCCTCCAGTGTGGTATGTGTAGACAAGTAATCAAACCTTAAGCCCCAGCTGTGCAATCCTTTCTCAAGCACGTAGTATTGACTTTGGCAAGTACAGCCACCAGTTTGGGGAAGTTCTATTTAGTGTGAAAACTGTACAGCAAAGCTCCTTCCCTGCTGCAGTTTCAACAAGGTTTTATTAACTTGGCAGAGTGGAATGGAGCCACACAAACACAAGCAGAGCGAAATCAGAAATTCATCACAAGCCTTTTGCTAATTCAAACTGAACCAGGACTGCACCCTGGGGAATGCTCGGACTCTCCCTTAGCACTGGTGTAACTGGTAGGGATGGTGAAATGGCAGCAGCAAGCACAAGCACACTGCTGCACTCCTCCCAGAAGAACCACTAGCACTGGTGACCAGTATTTTCTGAGAGAGCTGGGAACAGGGAACTCTTTTGGGCTTTCCCAGAGAATAAGGAAGGACAAACGACAACTTTCTTTACTTAAAAGTTCCAAGGCTTCAAAATGGATTAGCTAATGCCACAGTGCTGATGTGCACTGACCCAGTTGGAGAGACAGACTGCTTAAGGCGGCCAGTGTCAAACTGACTCAGATCTTCATTTAATTCAGATCAACTCATGCTTCCAAAAATACACTGCAGTGCCACTGTTCATCTCACAAGAAAAAAATGAAATAGCGAGCTGCACAGTAGCCAAGTTATGGATTTAAAAGGGCATGTGTTATACATTTTTTCATTCTTACAACGTATTATTTAAGCCCTGTGAAAGAGTTGTTCCCACATGCCTCATTTGTTCACGCTTGACAAGAAATGAACTCTATTCTTTCTCCTCTCCTAATGTTTACACATAATAAGTATGAGAAAACCTAACCATTTAGTAATCAGAGACTCAGAAGCTGAAAACATCTGCTTGATTCAGACTGATTTAGATCATATTCTGAATAACATAAATATGGTTATTTTTTGCAAACACAATAGACTTCCCTGCAAACAGAAATGTATTGGTTATAAAGCCAAATGCAGAAGAAGTTTTGCAACCAGTTCTGTGAATTTCCCAGGAGTCTTGTTCAGAGATATTTTTGACAGAGAATGTTAGCCTTTAATTCTTAGAGTTACTAACCAAGGAGTGCTTCTTTCGTGAGGAAAGTTCAAGTGTTGTATCATACAGGCTTTCAACAAAGTTCCTCAGACAGGGGACATTCACTTCATTTTTAACAGCCTGAAAGGAAATTTCATGTTAATAAAACACTGTTTCACAAGCTGTTTTATCTAATTCAAAGAAATTATGCAAACAGCCCAAAAAAATAAACTCACAGCAGCTACAGGGACAAGAATCTCAACAAACAGTCCTGCCAGTGCATGCTTGATATCTTTGTCTTTAACTTCAAGGAAATAATGTGCACATTCCTAAAACAAAACAAAACAAGAAACATAAATTGCCTATCAGTTGGAATAAAGACATCCAAATGTCTGCTCAATGCACATCAAGTGCATTATCTTGCAAACCCCCCAGAAAATACTTGATTCGTGTATTAAGTTCTAAATTTGCATTCTGCAGCAAGCACAAAGCAGCATGTAAATCAAGCCCAAGGATCTGTTGCTCCATGATAATCCAGAAACTCTGCATATTCCAGCTGTGCCAGTTGTTTCGGGGAGGGAAAGAGAGCTGGACTCAGGGGCTGATCTCATGCCTTCCCTGTGTATATATTCAGGAGCTGGAGGAATAGTCCACACAGACTGCTCTACTGCTGTGGGAGGCCAGAAAAGGAACGTATTCCTCTGTTAAGACGAAGTGGCAAGGAACAATCTTACAGCAAATACATTGGGATGAATTTCCTTGCTTTGCAGATTAAGGGTCAAAACATAACAGTGCTATTTGAGGGAAGAGACTTGTGGTTCAAACCACCACAATTTCCAGCCTGCAACTGGGGATTAAGAGGGAAAGCAAGAAGTGTACTTTCGTCCCAAACATGCAGCGTGCTACTATCCACACAGCTGTGCTGCTCAGGAAGTGAGGGACAGGAGATAAGCATCTGTTGTTTCTGTACAACTTCTCTGAGGACAACAAATCATATTGGTCCAGTTACTTCTTCCTCTCTGGGTCCAAGGTCCCAACAGCCATTGACCTTCCAAGGAAGGTCCCCAGTGACCTTTTTTACTTGCACATGCATACAGAACTGTTTACAGTTTAGACCATGCATAATTTTTCCTGGCTGCGTTCTCGATTCTGCATCACATAACTTCAGTCACTGCTGCCATTGCTGCTACACAGCCGAGGCCCCTGCACAAAGCTAATAACCTTCCTGGATTTTTCTGCAGTCAATGGTGAAAGCTGAGGTCTTCTGGAGCTCACTGCTGAGATTAGCTCACTGTTTGAAAGTGTCTCTCTACTAGAGTGGAGCTGGTGTGAAAGAGCCTGTAGCTGTAGCACTGCATGTATATTCTTAAACAGATGAATCACCCACAGGATCACACTATAACTCTATTTTACGAAATTGAGCAAAACTAGTTTTCCTGTGTACACAGTGCCTCTTCTGATGATGCATTGTAGGACATACAAGAATTAATTTGGTGCCGAGATACTCCAGTGATGAGCAAAGTAGAGACCATTTGCATCCACATTTTGAGTCTACTATACGAGAGCTTTACCACTGATTTCAACAGCAGTGAACACTGGACCCCAACAGTGCTGCACCATAGCAATCCAATGTCATTTACTCGTACTGCTCATGTGCACTGACCACACACTGCATTGATATCTTGCCAGCTCTAGATAATTTACATGAAGACAACACAGAGTAAGATGCATTCACATATACTGGAACACAAGGTAAGAAGAAAAACAACCTTTTTCTGTGTTGTTAAATGTGATTTAAAACACATTGCAAAGTTAAAATGTAACGTGATTCATGTTTGGCACCTAGAGAAATGATTCTGTGTGCCAGTATATGTGTGCATTTGTATTCCAATACCAAATGCTTATTTGTGGGCATCTAACATTAGATATGGTTATTTTTACTCCATTGACAACATTAATAAGCTGATCTTTATATGGAGGTTTATATAAAACATTCATCTTACTGAATGACTGGCTACAAACCCTGCAGCCATGAAGGTGATCCCAAGAAAAAAAAGAGGGGGAATAAAAATTTTAAGCTAAACAACACTGCTGATGGGAATATGACCTATCATATCTTACCAGATAGAAACGTGGACTACTTGAAATGTTTAAATATAGAAGACTTTATTTCCTTTTACAGAATGATGTAATCTGTTGGTTTAAAGCATTCATGACAGACAGACTATGCTCTGTCTTAGTGGTTTTCAAACTGGGTGGGTACAGAACGTACCCTAGAGGAAGGGGGGTGAAGGTGTGGTGAAAGAAGACAACGCATCCATGGGAAATTCCCTCCAGCTTTTGCCTCATTTCTTGGTCTCTTCCTTTGAGCTTTTCTCCATCAGGAGTCCCTGACAACTATGTCAAGGGTGGAAAATTCACTCTGGATGCAGTGAGAAACTGCAGGAGGTAGCTAAGCAGGGACACAGGGCAAGGAACATCTATGGAATGCCAGTGTGGGAGGTGGGACATCTACTCTTTTTGCTGGAGAAAACCTCTTTTTATTGGAGGGCAAGATGTGGGGACTTGGTTAAACAGCTGATTACAAGCTGGTATGGAATGATACACTCCTGAGCTTGGAGACTAGAGCACTGAGGTTCAGAATGGGCAGAAAGTAGCTGCACATATATTTATGTGGGTATGATGTGTGGAAAATCTCCTGAAGATTTACTACAGGAAAGATGAAGGGGAGCCTGTTCTATAAGGACTGAAAACCACAGTTCTATACTTAAGAATTTTACCTGCATAAACTGAAGAGAAGCTTCAAAGTCCTCCACAGGATACATCTTAATGCGAAAGAATTTCATTCCCATTATGAGACTGATAATGCTTTGAACTATATACGGGCTTTGTTCTTTATGCCGTAACTCTTTTAATTCTGCCATGAATTTCTTCTTTACAGCAGGAAACCTAAGAATTCACATTGGTTAGTTACAAAACAGTACAGTTCAATATTTGAAATGTATTGTAAGATATATAAATGGGAAAAAGCCTACAGAAGATTCACCTTTGGTTGTAAAATATAATTTCAATCAGTACCTGAATAGGTTTCTTTTTACTTAATTTTCATTTGCTTCTGACAAACTCAGAAAAAAAGGAAGCATACAGCCTGATCTTGGTCCGTTTGGGTAACTACATCTTTTCTGTTATTTTCTTATCATGCTTCATTTTTACATTTGAGCTAACAATATCATTAGAATAGCCCCCTCACATGTTTTCCAAAAATCCAAGATGAAAGATAGTTTTCTTGCAAGTACATGCAATGTTTTCAAAATAAAATGTTCAAACAATAACGATTAAAATATTCAGATAAACCATTTTTGCCTTTTTTTTTTTTTAACAGCCATTACAGTAACATCTAAGCTTTAAGTACACCTTGGGATGAGGGCAGGGTTCGGTGACCATTTTTGATCTCCCCCAGTCTGCTGGAGTTGTCTCTATCTCTAAGAATTATATAGGAAGATATATAACAAGACCTCCTGTCCCTTCTGAAACAAAATGAAAAGAATGTCATCTTCATGGGCAGGTGTAGCACGTAACACATTATCGCCTCTGATAAGGAACACAGGAAAGCTGAAAGAAACAGGCTGGCAGGAAGAAGTTCTTTAGTGGTAGTAACATCTTAGCAACACATTTCAGAACTGGAGGAGAAAAACAGCATTTGCTCTCCTACCTCTACACAGACTGTAAATATAAGTGTTCACATATACTAGATGGTACTCCACCAGAGGACTCTGCTTCAGCTGCAAAAAACAATCTAATGTTTTATGGATTAATGCTCAATTTGGTCCTAGGGATTTTTTTCTGCTGTACCAAGAAAATATTATCTGCTTCTCAAGCTAACCCTGTTTCCTAGTGTCTGTTCTCTTACTGATTATGACATCCTGGAGTACTGGAGAACAGGTATGTTTTGTCTTTGACAGTCAACTTGGAAGTTTTTGATCCAGATATTAATTCCCCTGTTGTCTTTGAGCCAGCAAATTTAGAAGCCCAAGTAAGGTCTTAAGGGAAGTCTGTGAAAGTTATATGATTTCCAGGGATTGAAATTGTTTTGGCTACATCAAGCTAAAAAAATTTGGTTAAGTTGATTGCTTTTGTAGAGTAGACTCTACAGCAACACCAAGAAGTCAGCAGACAGAGATCACTGATGCTGGTCTATGTTGGGGCAGTAGATTTTATCCTTCTGCTTGGTTTGTGCAGTAAGGGTACGATGAAACATTATATTGGGTACACGAGTATCTGAATCTGTCCGCTTCCAGATTCAAAATCTAGGACCAGATTCCGTAGTCTTTTAAGTCATTACTGTGCCATTTACTCTAAGAAGTGCATGACAAAGGATTCAGAAGCAATTGCATTACGTTCTAAACTGAAATAACTGCAGAGAGACTTTAAAATGTTGCTATGTTGCTACAGCTATTTTTAGATTTGCCCAGATAGAGAAAAAATAGCTTATAGGAAAAAAAGATTAATTGAAATAGCTCTCTTCAGCCCTTTGGGGCTTCCATAGACGTCATCAGTGAGATAGGAAAAATAATGCTGCTGTAGTCCAGTTGAATTTATTCTGTATCACTGGACTAGATACAGAAACCCTGTGATTTAATGGACTTCTAGGCCACCTGGATGAACAGAGGGCCAATGAGTTAAAATGATATATTCATGCACTATCTCTTAAGAAAGGGAGAAAGTGAGAATATTCATATGCTAAGCAAGTAAAACTTAGATTTCCATTATGTATGGTATTCAATTTTACTTACTTTGCTTGAGCTAGTACACCTATTACTTCTGCATACAAATCCGCAACAATGTGCATATTTCCAGTGTTAGGACCAAGGTATCTACCAAGAGATAAGAAAGAATTTTGTTTGTTAGTTGGATGGCTGAGAAAGCATGCTGCTTAAACCGCTACAGCTATGCAAGTCAGGAAGTAATTTTTTCACAGAACATTTGTATGAAAAAGAGCCTTACCCTTCTTTATATTTAAAGTGCTTGAAAGCCAAGTTAATAACATCATGTACCAAGCTGTCTATTACAGGATGAAGTGGAATCTGAAAACATAAAATAAAACATAACCAGTATACATATACTACTCTTTAAGCTGCATACCTTAGTGTTAGTATTACTTCCTTACAAATATATAACAAAAAATAACCAACCAAAATAACAGATAACTAACAAAATAGCTGAAATGACCTAGCCATTTAACGCTTATTTGGTATTGAAGAGAAATACTTCATCTCCAAAAACCTGGAAAAGTGAAGTCTGCATGACAGCAGAATGCTATATATCATACTACATACTACATATACTACATACTACATATCTAATATATATGTGCAAGAAAGACAGCAAAGAACAAGCACGAAGGATGTATCTTACATTTTTATTAGATTCTTAAGCTGGAAACAGAATTATGAATCCTGAAATTAGGTTATACGACAAACTCTGTAATTTCCATTATTTACTAGTTAATGTATAATTGAGGAATTCCATACCTGTTTCAAAACTTCTATTAACACTAAAGAAAATATAAAATCAATAGCCAGGTCTCTTCTTTCCATTAAATAGTCCCTCTGTTGTTCATCGCTGCAAAATCAAAACAAGAAACATAATAATTAGGAGATGAGTCATAATTCATGTTGTATTCAGTTACACAAATATAGTTAACAGTGGACTGTATTCTACTTTTCAAACTGCAGTTGAGCATTTCAGAAAGTAATGCACTGATATGCTCTTAAAAACTGAAATAAAGCAAATCTGACTTGTTACATTCACCTTCTGTCAGATGTTGAAATGTCACTTTCTATTTTCTCTTTTTCTAGTTTAAATCAACAGAATACTTTTTCAAGGGGAAAAAAAAGAACAAAACATAACCAACAAAACTTTTGGATCCTGTATTTTAACAAATTGATTTTATTTCAATTTCTTTCCTGATGGCACCAGTTAAGACAGTTCTTAATTACATTGTGGGGGCAAAAATAAATTATTTTTGTGCTATCAAATTCAGATTTACACTTATTATGGATTTTGAAAACTGCCTTAGAAGTACCAATGGAGAATTCTAACCAAATTACATCCTCTTTTTGAAACTGTTCCAGTGTTATTTTTCTAACATTGGCACCATTTGCCACATGTTAAAATGTATTCCTTGTGCAGAACAACACAGGGGAGTAAATGTCTGAGGTGAGTAGCTTGCAACACAAATGTAAAAACCATCTATAATTTGATCACAGTTTCAAGGTACACTGAGAAGATGACACGAAATATACAACACAATTTGTAAAATTAAATATTAAACAGGCAGTCCTGCAGTCCTTCTAAGGCTGTTACCAATGATTTCAGTGAGATTTTTATTTGAGTAAATAGAACGCACCACAATTCTTTTAACCATTAAGTAGTTTATGACTTCAATTGTATTTATGTGCTTATAATTAAGCATGCATTTAAAAGCTCTGCTTGATCAGTGTTGAAATAAATTATTTGGATTTTGGCTTTCTTGGTTTCACATTAACTGAAGAAAGGACTGGTTGTATGTACTATTTATAACAATATCAATTAACAGAGTGGCCTTGGTTCAGTTCACTGTTCAGCTGATTTTCAACTAGGTTTTGGGTGGCATTCCTGAGGACCTCTATATATGAACAGATTGCCCTGTAACAGACTCCTCTAAGGGACAATCAAGAGAAAGAGGCACTTTAAGGCAAGGATCCATATCATGCAAAAGCAGACATCTAATTGATGAAGCATGCCTTCAAATTGCTTACTTCCACTGACCATAAAGAGTTTAGGAGGGTCTGATTCAGGTCCGTGCCTACCTTCCTGATATCTACTAGCTCTTATCCCTTCAGTCCAGCAACTATTGCCTTCTGTTGTTACTGGATTAAATGTAATCCTAATGTGAGGAATTGCTAGTGCATTTCCAAACACGAGGTCTGCCAGTGCTGATTATCCTGCTGTTTCATCAGAGTATGTACATGTAGTACCAAAGTATTCAGAAAAACTGCAAGTTTAAAGAATGCACTGTACCAAACGGGCCTCGATCTAAACCAAGACCAATCTGTTGCCTCATCTCTGAGGAACTGCTGATGTCATAAGAGACCAATATGTTTGTTTGGTTTGCTTGCTTGTTTGTTTAAGAGCTGAGTGAATGTTGCTAAAGCTCTTTAACTGATTCACAATCTTTTGGACAGAGAATAGCTGTATATGAAATTTCTATGACTAAGCAGAGTGCTGAATCAAAAAAAAATATTCTTCAAAGTGTCAGTGAATTATTGCCTGCTCTCATGATTAAAGAAGACATAGCTTATACAAGTCCCTATTTAAAGGACATTACAGCATCCAAAACAACAGTAAGAACTAGTGTTTGAACTAACAGGAGCATAATTTTAAAGACACAATTATTTCATCCATATTAAACCTAAGAGCAGATTTCCAAGAACACAAATACATCTTTCAAGCAACTACAACCTTAAGCTGATAGGTGAAATGTAATATATTTTACATTAGAATCTGTCAATAATATATGCAAAGATACTCAAAATCATACCTTTTGGATTTAGTGCTTGTTCTTGGTCTGTACTCGTGAGATTCATCTTCTATGCCATTCTGTCTTTTATACCAATCAAACAAAGTACGCAGAATAGAGGGCAGACAATATTCTGAAAGTGAACTCATTGAGCTTATTACCTATGGGGAAAATACAACAAATCAAACGGTGTTCAAGCTTCCCCTACACCTTTTTAAAAGAGGCACAAATTCGATGTTTTGACATTTTCTTTCTTGTTTTCATCTGTTTTTTTTTGAAGTTCTAAATCTATAGTCCAATCTATGGTACCTAATATTCTGTATTTTCTGTTTGAAACATAAGCTGAAATACAGTAATAGTGTCAACAGCATATTTTCATTGACAGTACTAAAATGCATAATGTATTAAAAGTGTGTATTGCATCTTAAAACACACCAGAAAATGACCTAGTTCTTTAAGGGGCTTATTTTTATTCATTACACAATGTTGATTTGAGTTGGAGGACATTTACAAGGAAAGAAAAAGGTGATGAACCAGTGGTACTGTCTCATAGGTTGTATCTGACTGCTGGATGTCCCTCCTGAAGCTCATAATAAACTGAGAAAACCCATGACCTCTGAAATAACCTTAGCCACCTGAACATGCAAATGCATCTTACTGTTAGGCTTACACACCTGGTAATTTAGACTTCTTTTTTATATATATCAGAAAATATTTACACTTTCCTCCGTATTTGTGTGTACAAATAAGCAAAACATAGTTTAAAATCATTACTTAAAAGTCCCTGATTACACAGTTCTAGTAGCATACTGGAAAAGAACATTACTGCTCACTCGATATAAACTGTATCACCAATTACGGATATGTTACTGAACAAGTTGCTCCTGAACTATGACTTAATGACTTAAATTTCCTATTACAGGAAACCATAAAGCTGCAATACATGAAAAAATCAAAAGCTAGGGTAAAAAAACAACCATATGGTTGTCCAGGAGGACTATGTATGTGTTGCAACTGAATGTCCACAGCCACTGCAGTTGTGTACATTCTAAGAAAAGAGAAAACTATTTAAAATATCAGTGAATTCCTGATTCGGAGATTTGCGACGACCTCGGTATCATGCAGGGCTTGTTCCTGCAAAGCACTGAGAGCAGGAGCAACGTGCTGAGGTATGTACCTCATGCCAAGCACATTGATTATGTCAGTAACTCCATCAGGTTTACCATCTGCTTAAACTTAAAACAGCATGTTTGAGTGCTTGTGGAACAACAGCAGAGTCTCATGTCCTGTATAAGACCAAGCTCGTGTGAAATCCTTGACTAAGACACAACCACAACTGGAAGACCGAGCACCCTACATATCATTCCCAACAGCCTTTACTAACAACTTCTGTGGCTGAGTTAGTTTAGATCTGATCTATTAACTGATCTATTTTCCAGTTTTTTGGCCTCAGAATTTAACTAATTCACAGTGATGTGGTCTAAAGTTTATGAAACATTTCGAGGATAAAGTATAATTGTTTTGATCATCTTCTGGTCTTATGGCCTAAAATTAAATATGGAACATTAGAAAGTGGCATCCACTGCCCCTTCAAAATTAAAGTTTCTACAAAAGTACTGTTTTAGGAAGGCTCTGAAAACTGGCATTTCCAGTATATTTCATTACCTGAAATAAAAAACAAGCTGCTGTAGAAGATGGCATGGAGGCACTGATTGCAGCAGTGACAGGAGGCCTTTCAGGAAGAATTATTGCAGTGGCCCAGGCTGAATTATAACAAAGCATTTACGTGTAAGACTCTGGATAAAAAACTTAAATGACATGAATCTCCTATTGTCAGAGCAAACTATTCCCTACCAGCTCAGGATGCTCAGACATTTCAATCACTTCTCTATTGTTTTCAAGAAGTTTTTCTGAAGCTGGCACGAGAGCAGTTGTTAATTATGAGATGTGGTTACAAAATGGTTTCCTGAGGAAGACTATAAAACCCAGGAACAACAGCAGGGTTTTCTGAGGGAGGCGTCTATTTTTAAGATCATAGCAAAGCTCGTAAGGAAAAAGTATATACTCGAAACCTAAATATCTTTCAAGAGATTGCAATATTTAACTGCAAGTAGAAAGTTGTCTCAGTCAGGTCTTCCTGCACATTCTCTAACACCAGTATCAATGCTCTTCTCTCAACCTCAGCTACTCAATTTCACTCCCTGTGAAAAGTCGAAGTGACTCCTGTTAAACCTCCCCAGGCCATAGTTTCTCCGCTGAATTTACGGTGTGTGTCTTTAGCAGGGATAAAAGGTCAATATAACTTTTAAAAAAAATCTTTCTGTCATTGCACTTTTAAGACAGGAAGGAAGGGTGGAATGGGCAAAGACCTGGCTCTCAGGGAACAGGAAGGGAGGGAAGTCTAGCCAGCACGTTGGTTACTCAATCCTTTCATTTATTGGAAGTAAGTCCAGGAGTGAGATGAATTCTAGCTCTGTGCTGCTCCTGAAAGGGAGTGCACAGATGTACAAATATGTCCTTGTTATACAAATGATCGTGTTCTTCCATCATAAATGAACCACCTACTGTATAACTTAAGGATAAGAAATCTGCACAAGTGTGGAGCTGTTTAAAACTTGTGTTCACAGAGCATTAAACATACTTTATGTAAATGCTTAATATTTATTTTGGACTAATATGTAAAAGTAAATTGAATGAAATCCTGCCCAGATAGTTTGCTACAATTTATATACTTTCATAAAAATCTTGCTATATTGTCAAAATAGAAACATAAGAAATGTTTCCACTAACAGCAGATAAATGATGCTATTTTTTTTAATATTTCAAGTATGAATTTCTACGTGCCTTAACAGCAAATACATTCAAAACTGCAGTCAATTTCCAATAATATCATTGATTTCTTGACTTTTTTTCATAGACCATAATTGTCAGTATGTATGTTAAATGTGCATTTGATTGTAATTTTTATAAGGCAGAAATGCAGTACTTCATTTTTGCATAGTGTTGATTTATTTTTTGCAAAACTATTATTAGTTTTAGTTATTATTATTAGTTATTTAGTTATTATTATTTAGTCATTTATTATTAGTTTACTAGTATTATTATGCATATTCTGTCTTCAAATAATTGAGTAGACTCAAAATAATGGACATTTGGAGAGAGGTTTCACATTTTTCTATCAATGCTACTGAAAGCAGAATTTGATAGGTGTTTTCTTAGTTTTATTTAGGATACCTATAACTATGCAATGTTTTCCCTTCATTCAACGTTTTTTCCACCTCGTATTTGTCTATAGCAAAACCCCATTACTATAAACAATACAGATTCAAGGAAAATAAAAGCTGCAATGAAATTCATGTTCCTAGAAATCAACCGCAAAACAATAATGGGCCACAGTAAGAATGGGATTTCACATCCAATACATGAAATTAAGGGGATAAAGTTAATACAATTCCTATTCCAAATAACTAGGCTTGGAGATGGGGGTGGAGAGATGAAGTGCACTAAGCTGCCATCAAAGCAGCTACATGCTGGAATTCCTATTAGACCTTTGGAGACAAAGCATTTTTTTCCTGCAGATGATAGATTTCTAAATACATGAACTCTTTAATGGAAATATCTGTGAAATGCAACACTAGAAGCAAGTAGTGCAGTTGAGTTTGTGTAGATTTTATTTCATTTACATCTCTGTTCTAAGGATTTTGGGGGGCACTACTGTAAAGCCAAATGCCTCTGGGAATTGTTAAAACCGGTAACTAGTAAGTTGGACTCACAGGTTTTCATTTATGACCTCATATATGTGAGTAAAAAATGAGGATATTTTATACCATAATTTTGCAGACGGGTAATTTCATCTACCTTGCTTATACATTAATTGCTATGATTTTACTCCAGTGTAACTATTTACATGGAAGCCCATTTACTTCCAGCATGCAACAAGTTCAGTTCTGAATGTGCTACCTTTAATTCTGCCTTCAGATTTATTTCTTTACACACTGCTTCAACCCAAATCTCTGAACAGGAGCCGAGGGTTGTTCTGTGACCCCATCAACAACATTTCTTGTATTTCCTCTATCACCTGTCCTTCTGCAGGTGAACAAGGACAATGCGTAAGATGCAGTAAAAGGGAAAACACAAAGGGGGCCAACTGTAATGATGCTGGTATGATTATTCACTTACTACATCTAACAAATATAATTTTGGATGGGAATAATTATCACATTTAGGATGTTAGGGAAAAGGGACACCATCAGTAGTATGTTGCTTGGTATCTTATTTTATTTATTTTTGGCGTTTCCACATTTTTATCATTACATTTTTACTTTCCTTTTTTTTAGCTTGATCTATTTTTATTTCCATCTCCTAAAAGCATGTAAAACATTAATTTTTTCTGCTTTCCAGCCTGTATTCTCTAACTTACTGCACTTCTATGAACAGAGTAGTTATAATTAAAATGAGCACAAACTTTTGTGCAGTTTGTGCTGAAACTCTCACAAAAGGCACTTCATGTAGACAGTTTCATATGAGAACTAAGTCTAGCTGTTAAATTTTCACTTCCATGGAAGTGCATGAGTAGGGCCAAAACATTATATTCATGTTGTATTTTTATATGGAAAAATGTCTGCATGTCGGTCCAAGAATACACAGTGTCTTTTTTCTGCTTCCAGTATTGCCAATTCACAGAACATTTATGTACTATGGTAAGAACAGAAACTACTTTAGTATGGGCTGAGAGAAGACTCATAAAAATGTCTCCCTGGGTGAGGATAAGCCTGTTGGATAATTATGTTTTTTTCCCAGCTTTTGATCTTTTCATGTACTGCAGCTTTATGGTTTCCTGTAATAGGAAGTTTAAGTCATAGTTCAGTAGTACTATGTTTATTAACGTTTCTGTAATTGATGACACAGAGCATGCTAATGCTGGAGCAGTAATACCCTTTTCCAATAGGCAAGTAGAGTAGTCTAATGGAGAACTGTTAAAACAGGATGTTAAATATATAATAAAGATATTTAAAACCATATATAAAAACTATATATTTTCCAGTATATATTTTCTTCACACACATGCACACCTCAAAAGGAAAATACAATCCAGTGTAAGGAATCCAGTTTGTGAGATGTTCTACAAGTCAGGATAAGTATGATTACATCACACATTGCTCAAGATGCTATTATGAGTTAGAGGATGGTAGTGCAATTGGCAGCCAGACAGAGCCCACAGGACAATACTGTCTGCTTACCAGGAGACACTGATACTACATCCACATAGAAAAAAACGGTGTTGTTTAGAATCGCCCCATCAGCTATGCCTGTGCACAGTCAGGTCTCTAGGCCCTGGAGCTATAACCACCAGCACAGATAACATTCCTAAAATGGTGTTTGAGAACAGCAGAAAAAAGTCTGGTTCTCTAAGAGCCAGAGATAAAGCTGTTTAGGGGAAATAAACAATGCTTTAAGAACATTTCAAGTGGTTCAGGGGTTTCAGTGTTAAACTTCACTCTAATTACTCTGTGTAGCTAAAGCTCCATTCTGCTCATCCTAAGTTTTTGCAAAGGGTTTTTTTCTGGCTGTTTTTTTCCACCTCTGAAGCTGACCTGAAAAAGACAATTTTATAATCAGGTCATGCCTTACTTTCGCTGCTTTTCAATTTAGAGTTAGAAGATGCAGTTCAGATATTTTAAGTGACTAGTGACCTGTTCACTTCAGTTTCACCTATCAGTATAATTTGATTTCAATAAAGACAATTTGTTTAAAGTCTTTGGACTTTAGACTCTGCTCTGGGAAAATTAGGGTCTTTTGTCAGCGTGTCATTTCTGATGACTTCAAATTGAAAATCAAAATTATTAGACACCACTTGAAAGTTATTAGACACCCCTTGAAAACGGTTGTTCATGGGGATTCTCCCTCTTTTCCTCCTCCATTTCTGTATTAGAAATTGCAGGAATGTCATGCATGGCCTTTCCTGTTTTTGCTAGATGACTCTACATGGTTCCTGGAGAAAATACCAAAACTTTCCACACTTTACCTGGAAGGCAGAAGCAAGGGATTATCAACCTGGTCTTACTTCATTGCATAGAATTTTTAAATATTTGAGTTAATTTAAAAAATAAAACCTAAGTGGTTAGTTTTACAGACAGACCAGAACTTCATTTTTACTATCAGCAAAAAATATCTGTCTTTTTGTGACAATTTTATAATGCTGACGTTGTCATATGCAAAACAGCTTTATAATACCGAGATGTATTGACCTAATAAACTGAGTGAAATACGACAACTAAAGAAAGACTTTTTGTTCTTTTTTAATGTCTCTAGCTGAGCTCTATCAAATCTATGACTTGCAAATTTTTGAATGAGTATCTGACTACTGTTAACCCAAACTAAAATGTTTTTGACAAGTTTGGCCCATGTTCTTGAAAACGAAGTCATTGGACTGAAACATTTCAGGTTCCATCTTCCACTCAATGGGCATACATCAGTCCCAGGAGCACTCGAACAACTCAAAATGATTGTGGTGTTCAAGAAGAAAACGACGTGAAACCTGAAAAGTGAAGCATTGCCAACCTCTCAGGCTGAGGCAGAGAGATAGCCTGAAAATGTCAATCTGGATGGTTTGTTTGGAAAATTTCAAGGAATTGAAACGAAGGTTTTCTAACAGAAAGTCTAAGGCAACCTCAGGTCTGTAATTTTTCTACCAACTCTCTACACGTGGATAGGTTGGACTGCACATACACAGAAAAATACACAAATGTTATATATAATAAAATTTGCCTTTACTTTTTGTCTGTATTTGTTGGTTCTCCCCCTACTCCCTGCCCCAGCGTTCAAGGGAAAACGTTACAATTGGAAATATACAATTACTTCACTCTAGTAATTCACTATCCTAACTAATTGATCTTGAATTAATTGTTCAATTTTCTATTTACCAGTAACTAGGAGAAGCATAACTCTTCTAATTCTTCCTTGTAAAGGGCCGCAATTTGCCTAACCATGAATATTTAATCAAATCAAGGCCACCCATTATGTGTTTGTTTAACACACTGCAGGAACAGTATCACAAGGTTTGCATATGGGTGGCTTAATTTGTTTTTCTTTCCCATTCATATGTGACACTCTTCCCACAGGAAGGGAAAAAAAAATAAAAATATGAAATTAAGGTCATAATACCACAAAAAAAAATTCATTAGGCAGCTAGGGGTACTCACAAAGTAGCTTCCTTTAGGCTACAGTGGCCGGCTTCCCCAGGGGCTGCGGTCAGCAAAAGGAGGCAGGGAGCTCCCGTCTGCAACACAGCCGTCCTGCTCTTTGCCTCCCATTCTGAAAAGCCCTCTGAGCAGGCTGCCACCCCCTCACCCCCAAAAGCAGCCACAGAAGAACCTAGAGAATATCACTTTGTCGAGCTAAAATTATGAAGTGAACCTTTGTGGATGACAGTGGGGTCTCGCAAAGCATCTCTGCTTCTGGCGCAATTTATCTGATGTACCAGAAGACACAGTAAATGCGGTTAAATCCGTTTCAGGTTCTGAAATCCTACCCGTACCTAGCCCCTCTCCCAAAGTTAAGTTCATCAGTGTGGTACCTGCAGCTTACAGCATTAGCCACATGTGCTTTCAAAGATATGCTGTTGATGTTTCATCTTCAGTTTCCTTCTGCCCAAATTTCTGGCACCACCGGCAGCGCAGTGGTGCAGGCAGCAATGGCCACAGCACAAAGGTCAGTGGTGGGAGCTGAGGCAGGAATGGTGGAGCAGCAAATAACTTTCTTTTTTATACACACCTTATGTTTATCCCCCCTCTTTGCTGGGAGTGAGTTTTGGCAACCTTTATGCAACTTAAACTCTTCAACAACTACCTTTATCTCAAAATAGCTTACTTACGTAAGAATTTTTCTGGATTTTTTTTATTTATTTTTTTTAAGGCTGGGTTCCATGAGCCTGTTTCAAACACCAGATATCTCAAAAAGATAGAAAGTTTGCTTGAAAACCTCCATCAGAGGAAACAGCCAGGAAATAACGCATGACTAATATGCTGCGGAAACCAAGAAGTTCTATGGCAAAAATACTGAGTTTGGAAACAATGGAAAATACTCCTAATTTAAAACAAGAATGTTTAGGCAAAGCACTCATTCTGCTAAAGCACACTGACAAATTTTGCTTTTGTAGTGTGCTCTGACAGTATTATAAGGACACTAGGCTGCTTTCCAAGTATTGTCATAGCCTGAGGAATGGAAATAATATCATTTCAAGTGTCTTACTTGATCAAACTGGGGGTCTTCTCCTCGTTGCAGAGATTTGGTCAGTGGCTTTTCCTAAAATAAAATATATTAAACATGTATTACTTAAGATCAATATTATGATACGTTACACCAGTTCTACTGTTGTTTTTCTGTTAGATTTTTACTCATATAATTTCCCTTCTGATCTGTTTCATGCTGGGGATACTGTTTCATGTGCAAAGACGACCTGGGCACACATTATGAACTAATACCAACAGAGTGTCTTCAGTGTCTTTCAAAGAAAGGAAATAATTAGCCACTTATTACACCTGAGTTACTTGGTGATCACAGACTGACAACTATAAATTATGTCAAAATCATAAAAAGCACCCAGCATTTTCTCTAGCATGTAACCAAGGAGCTGTACAGGATGAACTTTCTTGTTTCTACTTGGCAATGCAAAGATGGTCACACATACGCTGCATCACTGCACATACTGAAAGAAAGGTGATTTGAGAACAATCAGATACCATAGGGTTCATTTTTAATAAAGATAACTGTGGAAAGAGCGACTGTATTACATAAAAAATAAATGGATTTTTGCCCCATAAGCATTGATTTAATTTATCTCACAAATGTTAATCAGTGACAGAAGCAGAAATTGAAGCAAATTTTCAGGATGCATTCTCAGAGTACCTGGGAAGGCCAAAGAAGGCTGCACAGCTCAGAAGCAGCCCCCATGTGTGAGCACCCATTTACCTTTATGGCTTTTTTGCCAAGCAGGCTCAGTTACTGAGGCATGTATAAATACATAGCTCGGTACTCTAGATACGTGGAACAGTATACAAAACATGAATCTCCTGAACCACGATGAAAATAAACAATACATGAAGGCAGACGTCAGTCTGAAAAACACATCCACCCTCGCCCCCAGTTCTGCACTGATTGTACTGCTTCTGGTGTCTGAGATGTACCAGCTCCTTATTCTGATTCTTCTGTAAATCATTATTTTTTCTTCTTCTACAACCACAAGATCTAGGCTCTCCCACCAGCTCAGCATGAGATTTTCTGTTCAGCTTTCAGCAAACTATCACACTCATCAGCATCTGTTACGGTATTCCTCTGCAGAAGAGGACCTAGGAGTCCTGGTAGGCACCAAGTTGAACATGAACAAGCACTGTGCCCTTGCTGCTAAGAAGGTTAACGATATTCTTGGCTGCATTAGGCCAGCAGGTAAGGAGAGGTGATCCTTCTGCTCTAATTAGCATTGGTGAGGCTGCACCTGGAGCGCTGAGTCCAGCTCTGAGTCCCCCAGTACAAGGAGAGACCTGGGCACACTGGAAGGAATCCAGCAGTGGCCTACCAAGATGACGAAGGCACTGGAGCACTTCTCCTATGAGGAGAGGCTGAGAGAGCTGGGGCTGCTCAGCCTGGAGAAGAGGAGGCTCAGGGGGATCTCATCCGTGTCCCTAAATCCCTGAAGGGAGGGTGCAGAGAGGACGGAGCCAGGCTCTGCTCAGCGGTGCCCAGCGCCAGGACAGGAGGCCATGGGCACAGCCGGGCACCCAGGAGGCTCCCTCTGAGCACCAGGCAGCACTTCTGTGCTGGGCGGGTGACGGAGCCCTGGCACAGGCTGCCCAGAGAGGCTGTGGGGTCTCCTCCTTGGGGATCTCCAGAAGCCGCCTGGACGTGGTCCTGGGCAGCCTGCTCTGGGTGCCCCTGCTTGGGCAGGAGAGGTCCCTTCCAACCACCCATTCTGTGAAGTACCATCACTACCACGGGATGTGAGATGCAAAACAAGGAAAACTGTAAAGTTTCTGAGATAATGGAATGGAAAGACTTGAGGCAGTCCAAAAGATTTCTATTATTTAATGTTGCTCTTTGGAGAAAATGTTGTCTAGTGTAATCTGCTGACTGATTTTGAAATTAATTATGCTGATACACTTAATGCCAGCTGGCAAGGAGGCTGGCTGCAGGGTGACTGCAGTATCCCCTGACTACTTACCAAATAGAAAAATCAACAAAATTTTTTCTACTGAGTCACTAATTTATCCAGGACAGTCACCAATGTTTTTCATTGTTGTCTCTAAAGTATCAAGTAATTTCTTCGGGCTACATTAATGACACAACACCTGGTAATTAGAACTCTATGATGGATTATTGGTAATGAACAAACAGTCAAATCTTGTTTGCCCTGTAACAGACACGAAACCAGTCCACTGTCCTCCTCCTCAATCAAGTAACTCAGTACTACTCTACTGAGATCTGCCTCATGGGTGGATAATACTTCTTTTGTCTACTGCTCACTGAAATGGAAAGTAGATCATCTGTCAAAATAATTGTTCAGTTTATTTAAAAGGAAAAATGTTCTTAAGCTTTCATGGGTCCTGTACCAACCAATGTCTGGAGAATTGTTGCAGTTTAGAGAAGACTGTAAATTTTTTGTTTGTTTGTTTTTTAATTTCTAGTTTTCTGATTCTGTTACAGAAGTCCTATGTTACTGCAGAGAAGTTTCTTAATGCCTGTTGCAATAGCTTCTAGACTTTGGCATCCAGAAGCTTTGTGTTATTCTGCCTGATGCTGCAATGCTTGGCTTGCAAAGCAGAATCTAAAATCCTGCAGAAACACTTTCAGTGTTTCAGGCAGAAATGAAGTGTGGGATTCCTCATTACATGCTTGTTTGTAAGATGGCCACACTTCAAAGATACAAAACCTGCCCTGGGAACCTAGGTCTGGAGCTGCAATCCTGAAAATGTCCTAGTCATCTGCTGCCTGAAGCACAGACAACTCAGAGATACTTCAGTTCCCCAGGGTGGTGCCTCTCAGTTAGTGAAGATCCCTCCTTTTAGGAAAGGCAATATAACTCATTTCTTGCTCTCCTACAGGCCACTACACCAGGGCTTCCCAAACTGTGGCACCTTCACCTGAAGGAACAGCTCACAGGCTGTGCAACAGACTTGGTGACAGCAGAAGGCAGCCCTGGGATGGAGACGAGCCAAGGACACCCAGCAGCAGCCAGGAATGGTTCTGCTGCTCTGACTTCCCAACATCTCCGGTGTAAGGCTTTTTTATTCTTCCCTTCATCCCATCCTGCTGTTCTTGTCTCTTTCCCTTTCTTCACGCTTTTGCCAGGCAGCTGCTGCTGCAGCTGTCTCTGCCTCTTCCTTGTCCCTGCTCGGGGACCCGGCTGGCCCCGCGCTGACCGCATGAAGCCGCAAACACCACTGTCTTAGCACAGAATACCAGAAGACAGGAAGGGTATTTCTTGCTATCTGGAACAGCCTTCCTGCTCAGCCTTACCTCAACTACGTGCAGGTGCTTCAAGTGTCCTTTGAAAACAGCATTTTTATCTCTATGCAGTACGCCTTTTCTTCTCATCTGCTGTAAACAATTTGTAATACCCTTACAAATCCTACCACTTCATTTTACGCTGTGTTTTCATCATCACTGCTCTGGCAGTTACAATGTAAAATATTTTTATACTCACGGTAGACATTTTCATTATATACCAAAGCTTCAAGACCAGCAAAGACATGGTTAAGAAGCCTAATAAAGTGAAATTGCCTATGAGTAAACGTTTCCACAGCACTCTATTTATCCTGGAGATACACTTATTTAAAAGTTTTTAAAAAATCCTAAAAATGTTTTCCAGCCTCAAGGCACTATTTTATTTTTATTTATTTTCTTGCCCACCCAATTCACAAATGGCAAAGAGGCCCTTTTATATGGTGAGTTGACTCTGAGTCTCGGTAGCTGTAATACATCCTACAGAAATGTCTTCCAAATCTGGGATGAATAGGTAGGCTGAATTTGGAGCCAAAGCCTACAACCACAAAATATGAATAAAGAAAGTTTTGATTAATCTGAAAGAGACTATAGCTTTCTAGGCTATAAAAAACATCAGAAAAAAATCAGAAGAATGGAGTTTCAATAATAACATTCCCACTTTTAATCACTAAGTTAAACATCCTTATTTCTTGTTTGAAGTGCTGCCTTCAATTGTACACTCTATATTTGTTCACACTGGAAACTCCTGTGATAAGAACAGGTATCAGAGATAAGAAGCAAAGATCAGCAAAGACAATTTTTTCTTTTAATATTTGAAAACATATTTTTTCAATAAATAGTATCTGAACTTTTTGCATCAACAATGCTTACAGAACAAAATGCTAAGCTAAAAATGAGGTTCCTTTCTCTGCCTCATTGCTAGAACATTATTAGAATCTAATAAAACAGAATATGTTGAATATGCAATGGCAAGTGTATATTTTATTACATTCGCACACATTAACTAAATATAATATTTCTTGTTTATCTAAAAAGTAACGTATCAGTCAACGCCCTATTCACATAGTCACACTAAAACATTTCTTCACGGATGTCAGCTACTTTTAATGGTTAATACATTAATGCTTTTTCAGGGATGCTACACAAATATAATTGGGTGAATTTACACAGGAATAGCTTTTCTGGGCCACCTGTCACAGAACTGAATGTTCAGGGAAACATGAAAACAAAATGATGTTGTAGTGTCTATTAAACTTTACTATGTCTCTGTGTTATAATGATATATAATGCCACTTCAAGTTATTTCTAACCTCTGCAGCCATTAGGCACATTATTCCTACTAAAGCATAACTGTGTATTGCATTACTACCTGATAAAACTCAACGATACTGCACTGAATACTCTGCTGGGATGGAAGAATTACCAAAAGGAAACAGCAGAAAATCGGACCTTTAGTTGTAAAATGGGGTAGACATAGACCACATCCAACTACTAGAGCTAATATATGTATATAACATACATGTAAGCACAATCTTAAGTACCAAGGAAAAAAACAAAACCAACAAGCTTAATTCTTTCCTGCTTACGATGAATGATTGCAAAAGCCCTGACAGAAACTGTGCATCCTTGTCATATATTCTTTTCAGCAGGAAAGGCCGGTGGCCAGCATCTCATAGGAAAAGGTCTGCTCCAAACGTAGCTTGATCAAACACGACAAATTTGTCATTTTGCCATTGGTTGTTTTGTACATACAAAGATCAGAAAACGTATCGCTGTCAATCTCGTGTTCAGGTGCCGTGTAAACTGTTCTCTGGATCACGCAGGGGAAAATGCCACGGTGTCAGTTTGCTTCTGCAGGCTGGGCACGCAAACCATCATCCCACAGAGGAGCACCTACCCTCTGGACAGAGCTGTAACACAGGGCTGAGCTGACCTCCCAGCCAGCTGCCTCTAAAGGAGAGTTTTGTTTGTCTGGTCCATGCCCGTGTTTCTGGCGGCGTGCTCCTGCCTCCTCCCTCGTCTGCTCCCTGCTGATCCTCCTCTGAGCAACTTCACACAGCTGAACTCGCGAGGGGCATTTCCTCCTGTTTTGCCCTCTCAAAAATGCGTAGAGCAATCTACGATCCCTTAAATTAAACTGTTGAGCCGAAAATAGTTCTAAACTTCTCTTGAAAGAATTTTCATCTCTAATTTTACTTTTTTACTATTTGGAAAACCCTCCTACCCTAGGAGCCTAGTTTATTTATACCTAGGCAATTAAGAGAGGCAAGCTTTTTGACTCAAAATCTGTTTACTCTGATAGTCTCCCAAATGTCACCCACCTGGAGCTTCCACCAAACAGGCAATTAGTGTCCTATGTTTTCACAACAGTTCTCTGCACGTCAGCAGGTCATCGTGCATAAAAACACAAATTGCCAGTTCAGTGGATGACACCAGAATCTGTGATTTCCCTTGTTGCTCTGCTCAGCATTAATTATCTATCAGATACTTCTTGTAAGAGGCTGTGTCGGTGATCATGGTACACAGACAGTGAAATAAACATTATAGGGTACTTCCTTTATTAACCTTTGCAATTCTAAGCATACACCAAAAGGAAACTCTAAACACAAACTTAATCAAAAAAAAGAATGGTAATACAGTCTTCAAGAAAACACCACAACTCTGCATAAAACTGTATTATGGACACTGAAAATGTGAAAGAAAACAGTGATGAATTTTATGTAACTTTTGAAGATTAAGTACAAAAGCAATGCTAAGGATACTTGGTATTTCATATGGAGAAAAACTGTGTATTTCAAGTGGCTACTGAACATAAGCGAAAGTATTATCTGTCTCCCCAAAATTTTGTTGTAGCAAAGTCAGGTGAAAACCACTTATTTTTAGATATTACACAAAAATAATGGAAGGTGTATGAAGACGGGCTCAGAATTAGTCATGAAGCCAGTCTATTCTTTCTTCATGCAACTGCTCTTTTCTTTGTAACAGCTCTTCTGTTTTGTTCACATGAAAAAGGCTGTTCCCAGTACCTCCTCACTGCTGAAGACAAAACCGTGTACGGAAACTTCAGTTCAGTTACTAGCACTATAACTTTCCCCAAATAATATGGAGAAAAAAAAATTACCTTTCACATATCTTGCTCAAACAACTCAAGAGCACTGACATTCTTACCTGATCAGTAAAAAAAAATCCCAGACATGCCCTCAACTCAGTGTTGATAATAAAGGGTCACTAACTTTAAATAAAGGTTAAGTGCTGTTACAGATCTATTCAGGCAACTGAAAAAAAAACACACAAAACCAAAAACCAACAACAAAAACAAACTAACCTACTGCTGCCAGCATTTGTATTTTCTCTAATATTTTTCTGTTGCTAAGTAAGATGCCTTCTCGTATGTAGGAAGGAAAAGTATCATCTTACAAAGGTATTATGAGCCCCAATACACTGATGGCTACCAACGGACTAGTTCTGAAAGAAAATACTTTAAATGCATACCTTTTTTTATTAGGAAAATTTAAAAGAGTACAAGTGATGACTTCATTGAAATTTGAGCTAACCTCTAGCACAGTCAAGAATAAAGTTTTATTGGCTGCTTATTTTAAGAGTTTTGTGTTAAGAGGAATGCTTTTCTAAGACTGTAACTTAGTGAACCCACAACTTAGTGAACCCACAATCACATCAAAATCCTCTATCTGAACACATGCAAGTTGTAAAACCTGGGCTAATATCATAACTTTCCCTTGTTTTTCCTTGTTATTAATTACTCCAGCTACCACAGTGATCTACAATCCTAAAACAGTTCTCAGCTTAACTGATGTTTGGTCGTCAATTTGAATATACAAAAACCAACCAACCAACCAACCAACCAACAAAACATTTTAAGTCAGTCCTTGCCAAACCAACTAAACTTCTAGTCATGAAATGAGAAAGGCCTGGTATAGGAAGCAGCAGTAATAAACTGTTGTGGAGCTGGAAAACAACGAGGCTATTACATCTCAAAGCCTGACTGCAGCAAGACACAAATCCCTGTACGATGCATTTTCTTCAAGGTAAGCAAGATATACAGTAACTATTTCTCAAAAGCTATCAAAATAAATACAGATTTCTTCTTCTGTTGGTCCTTATGTTAAGATCTATTACAATGCATTTTCAGAAAAATGTTTCTTGTACGGGAATTTGTAAGTAACTTATTTTTCACATACTAAGACCAACATACTACAGAGGTCTGGAATTTCAAATCCACTATATGACCTTTGCAATAAAATGTTATTCAGCATCCTGTTTCAGCTGTTTACCAAGGTGGCTAGGCACTTTTCATCAGCCAATATATATTTATTTAAAAAAAATCAGGGGGATGCATATAATAATCACTTTTACGAAGTGGAGGCTGGTTGGACAGCAGGTAACTGTGACATAGAAACACTGAAAGATCCAGTGGTAAATTAAATAGGTCTGGAATACAAAGTCACTGCAGTCAAAAGCATGTAACTTGAGCAGTACTGTTCCCTCCTTTCTATCTTCTTTAACATCACTTCTGAGAGTTGGCGAAGAAGGTGAGAGGATGCTCTACCCTGATCTTGCACCTGGTCATTTGGTACATCTTTGTTCCCTAAACAGAGAAATTAACCCATATATGAAGAGTTTTACACCATCTGATTTATGATGAGCAAAGTTATTTCTGCTATGCAAGAAGGACACTAGACAAATACAAGAAGCTTTGTGTTTTTTTTTTTTTTTTCCTATGCTGAATGGGGGATGTGCATCTTCCCTGTTGAGCTCATCACATTCTCTGAGTTATTACAAATGTTCCATCCTCACCTTGAGGCACATCTACTGCCGATGGCGAGAGCAACGCTCCAGGGAATTGAGTGATCTCTGTGTTCCAAGCAGTGGGCAAGTCTCCTTCTTTTAGTACATTTATATGTAACTACTCAAATACTATAAAAATGGGGAGGTTGGGAAGGGTGGGCAAGTTTCCTACATTTGTGAGCCTTGGGAATGAAAACTGGATTGGAACTATCTTACTAACAGGCAAGACAGATAGAGCAGGTCCAGAGGAGGGCCACAAAAATTACAAGAGGGCTGGAGCACTGCTGCTGTGAAGGAAGGTTGAGAGAGTTGGGGTTGATCAGCCTGGAGAAGAGACAGCTCTGGGACATCTTACTGCAGCCTTTCAATATATAAAAAGGGCTTACAAGAAGGAGAGACTTTTTACCAGGACCTGTAGTGACAGGACAAGGGGCAGCAGACCAATTACAAGGCCGGTCTGAGATGACTAATACAGCTTCCACTTTCTGGACAGTGGCAATAACCAATATCCTTAAATGATACAAAAACATGTTTAGGGGCACGTGGCAGGTTCTCTGCTATATCTGCAAGCATCAGCCAACACGTGCTACAGTGCGACAGCCTCAGTGAGCTTGGATTGAATCTCTATCTTCCAACATTAAATCCTCTTAGCGATTTGAACCTTCACGTGCACCACTAACTATCCTCCAACTATATCCGTGCACAAGCAAGGCCCAGGGACAGTAAGCATCCTGGAAAGTTCTGCTGTTGGAATGAGATCTGAAGCCTCTAACATTATTTTGCCCTTGTGCCCAGCTGTGGAAACACAAAGAAAACTCCTGTTGATATTGCCTGGCTCTAAAACGTATGGGTGTTTTCATGGACCTGTATATCACTGCAAACGCACATTCCAATGGCTATACAAAAATGTGTCTTTTTCCTTCCTGTTTGCTAAAATGATATGAACTTTCCTCCCAGTCTCATATGGAAGCTGGAATCTGACCCCTCTCTCCATTCTCCTGAACTCACTTGATTACTTACTAACCCCTACATTTGTCTCTTCCTCTAATTCTTTCTCCAGCTGTCTTTCACATGCTTTGTCTCAATTCCTGTGTTTTAATTTTACAGTACGTCCCTCCAAACTACACAGAAGATATCTCGTCTGTGGCCACTGCTTCAATCATACAAACCTTTCCAGGTCTTTCACGAAGGTAACCGTCCTGAGATTCAAGACCCTGGGACTACTGCTCTATACTGTTCAGTGCTGGGCTTCTGCTACAGGTCTCAGCCTGCGATACGCATCAAGATAAGTAGAGGGGCATATTTTTTCCTGAGGTGATGAGTGAAAGAGTAAGAGAAAGCCCTTTATGATGTTGGATTTGTCTTTGCTATAGATGATCCCTATCTTCAGTATAAAAGCTTCATTCCTCTATACTTTTCTGCCTTTACATCTTTTGGGTAAATGGGAAGAACTTGCTGATTTCATGGATAATATCTCCCGGGTTCAGATGCCTCTCTCTCCTGGAGCAAAAGACAAGCTGATATGGCTCAGCTTGCACTTCATTATCACTGGCAGAGTTTCACTGTGCAAAGGAGAGTTTGGGAAGACCATACTGTACTTCAAAAGCCACTGAAGTTCCAAGAAAATTCAATCAGTGAAGAAGGGGAGAGGGATGATGAGACCATGGTTATGCTGAACTGATTTCTCGAAACAGAAGTTAGCTGCTGGAAAGGCTGAGTAAAGAGAAACAAACCCAAGGGGACCACCCACGCAAAAAAACAAACTTAGTACTTTGATATGGCTGGAAATTGAATAAAATACTGAGACCAACTGTTAGTCTAAAAAAAATGACCTGTTATACAGTCAGCCAATGACCTGCAGCTAAGAAACCCTGCTGCGCTGACAGCTGCTGGGAGCAGTAGAAGATGTGGCATCCTCCTGAGGATGGTGACTGACAGACATAG
The DNA here is from genome assembly GCF_009769625.2 of Cygnus olor. NCBI lineage: Eukaryota > Metazoa > Chordata > Aves > Anseriformes > Anatidae > Cygnus > Cygnus olor. The sequence goes on from NC_049169.1 coordinate 186,112,223, forward strand.
ATCTGTTCTGTTCAGCAAGCCTCTTAATGAATCCACTGTAACAGATCTTAGTGCTCTTTACAATAAAGGGATGCTATATGCAGGCTATACGTTGACTAGTTAAAGTAAGATGATGTGTAGGTGCTTTGACTTTATTATGAACTGGAGAGAGGTCAGCATGATATAATAAAGTAAGGCAGAATTTCTGAAGAATCGTCTTAAGTACTTCATAGACAATTATCGGAAGAACAGGTAATTACTCTTAATGTCCTGTGCATTATTTGTCGCAACTGGATCTAAAAGAATGAATCCACTAATATTTATTAAGACAAATTCTAAATAGAGAATTCAGTAGAAAAAAGACAGTTATGATATATTAGATACAGAATTATGACATTATATTATGAACTATGAACTTGTCAGGGTTGGGATGGACTTCCCACATATGTTTTACAGAATCTTGAGTACTTCAAACCGTAGTGGAATAAAAGAATTCCATTAATTATGAGTGACAGAATCCTTGAGTGATACAAAATGACACAGAGCTGAATAGGGCTGGATGACAATAGGAATCTGTCATGTTTGTAGTACCATTTACAAGGTCATAAGGAGGATACTTTTTATAAGTGCAAAGAGAACAGCATTTTCAACATATACTTGCATAAGGTTATTCAAATAAAGTTGTCTTCTTTTCATTTTATCTAGGCACATACATACTGAGTGAATGGCCAGAAGCAGTTTGCCTTGCCCCTTTTCTACAATATTACTTGTTCCTGAAAATAACTCCTGTCTACGTGCTGTGGATCCCATACACCTGTGTTGGCCAAACTATTCATGAGGATTTCAAATGTAAAAAATGCGTAATGCTAATGTGTCTCATCATAAATAAGAACAAAGGAGTCATTCCTCATGTGATGCAGCTGGAATTTTAGTCCATGTAAAACAGAAAATTCTACATTAGAGCTATGTGCTAAATTTGCTTGATATTATTATAGCCTACTTAAGTCTGACTAGTTATCACCATCCAGTCCTCAAAAACCTTAAAAGCTTCTACTTCATTTTCTACCAAATCAGTCCTTAGCATATTTCTTCTAAAATGCCTAGAGACAGTTAAGCCTAGATTAAAGCTAATCAGACAGCCATGACACTATACATGTTGGTTGGTCAGCCTTTGCAAAAATCTAACCAACTTTTTATATCTTTGCAAAATTACTTGCATTTTTCTTACCCATTTGAAGTCTTTCTAACCACCTGCTTGGCTGTTATCACCAACCCTGTTTTGATATAGGTCTATATTTTAATGTCTTTGAGCTTCTACTTAAATGGAAGTCATAAATACACTTGCATCAACCACAATGCTGCCTTCATTTTTTTTTTCCAAAGGCCAGATAAACCTATCTAATAAAAGGAGAAGGTTTTTGGCAGAATACATGAGTATGTTGATAGTCCTAACCCTGTAATAAATAAATTCTCTTCTTCAGTTCAGTAATCAGATAGAGAGTTCCTGAATTTAGACAAGCTCGGTAAAAGAAGATGCTTGCAGGAGAAAAGCATAATGAAAGTTTACCAACAGCTAAATTAACCATTAACCACTGTCAATGCCTGTAGCTCACTATGTTTTATCAATGCCTACAGCTGTGTGTAAGTAATGCTGAAAGCCGTATTTAAAGATTAGCCTGATCAGTATGCACAGGATGAATTATTACCCTAAGTGATAATCAACACTCCTAAAAAGGAAACTCTTTTCTCTGTTGGTTTCTTTTTTCTTACAGCATTATGACACGTAAACACATTTTATCATTTGAACTGGCAAAAATATTTCCTCGGCTTCTTTCTTTTTGCTTCATTATAAGGTCACCACCACTCACAAAAAAATCTATGGCACTAAAATATCAAATCATGTTTGTAAATGAAGCAATGCAAAAAAGATTTATAATACAAACTGATAAAAATGTAAATGCAAATGCAGTCAGCTGTGAAAAATGGTCTACAGAAATAAGGATTAATATTTGTTATAAAAAATTATTTACAGAAAAGTATCGGAATTATTAAAGGTTATCAAGAAGAAATGACTTTCATTTCATTGCTTTGAATTTAATTGTATAAACTGGAAAATCCCTTTTAATTAATTCTGCTGCCAAATACCTTTAACTTGGACTAATATAACTCGACAATCTGAGCATAGTAGTTTAGCCATTAAAAATTAGTGACATATTTGTGAGCTTAGTGTAATTACTGAAATGTTTGTTTTATTTCAGACACCCTAAAAAGGTGAAAAATTTGTCCTGAAATTTCAAATTAAATATTCTCCCAATAAAGTAAAAAAAATCACATCTGATAACAAAAGGTTTCGTTTCTAACTTGTTAGTCAACATTAGATTTATGCCTAGAAAACATATTAACTAGGGAGTGCATTTTTTATGATGATCGCTGCCAGGTCCAGTTACCAAAAATGTCAAATCACACTCTGATGACAGCCAAGGCTGCAGGAGGAGTAAGTGACATTGCCCTGTGCCTTCCCTGCTGCTGGAATCTTGCTGTCCCAGCTGAGATTTCATGGGGCTGCAGGAGGGACTGGGTGGAGTGCCCTTCACTGCTGCCCTAGAAAATAGCAGGCATCTTTTATGCCTTGCTAGCATCGGCTGCTCTTGGCAGCAAACAAATTTGATTTTCCACCACTGTTGTCAGAAAACTGTAATTTACAGTTGGGCTCTGTGTACATCACAAAAGAAAGAGATGGATATATCAAACAGGTCAAAGAAACTGAGAGAGAAAAATTCATAGAAACAGCAATAATCAGAAAGGATAATTAGGCAAAACCTGTGCATGGAAAGAAAGATTTAGGCAAAAAATGTAACAGTAAGTTTTTAATTTAATCCAGAGCTTGAATCTGAGATAGACTTCATGATAAAAGAGAGGAAAAAGCAATTATATATACCGATCATTTCAGCTTCTCTAAAAGATATCTTAAGTATTCATCACTCATTATAAAATTAAACTGTCATATCTTGTAATGACTTAGAGAATTCACACTAGAGATATCTCAGTGCTAGAGTACTTTGCAAGCTTGATTTTCTTTGAAGTACATTGGAGTTTAATTAGAACAGAATCTTCAAAGAGTTCACCATTTGACTACCTATTGTGAAAAAAGGTGAAGGGTGGCTCTGCATCACCAATTTATAATCTTTGTTTTGCAGATCCCTTGAACCTCCTGGTCAAAATTTTAGTCAATGGAGTAGAAATGTGGGAACAAAGCAGCAAGACATCCAACAGCTATCCCACAAAAAGGGTGAACTGAACTTCTTAGCCACTTTTCCAGAATAATTTTTGCCATTTTCCCTGTCATTTCATTTATTAAAACCTAATTAGTTCAAGATCATTTTGACTGAATGTCTACAAAAACCTGCTTGCACATTTGTCACAGTCACTCTCAAATAGCAGCATGCCATGGCTTATAAGTCCTATTAATATTAATAAGATGTGAATATGACATTGAATTATTGTTAGTGTCTCACAGTTAGACCCCTGTTAGAAATATGTACCAAAACTGTTGACAACAAAAAGGTGAAATTCTAGTCCTCTGTCATATTTTTACACTCTACACTGAATTTGCTAAATAAAATTTTACTGAAAAATTTCCGGAATAAAGATCAACATTCAGATACTCATAGTTTCACAAAGAGACAAAAAACAAAACAAAACAAAAAACCAACCCGTATCAAAACACAGCAAGTCTAAATCATCTTAACACAACGTGAATGGGAATAAATCAGGGTCATTGTTTAATATCTGTGCCTGAAATATTACATGCAAATGCAGCGATAAATGTTTATGAGTAACAGAGGTGCCCCAAGGAAATGATGCTCTCAGTCACGGTCATGTTGTTGTTTTCTGGATCTTGTATGTAATTTCACAATATATTCTGTCTTAAAATTTTAAGCATCTTCACTGTGTGTCACATGAAGACTGAATGATACTAAATAGCTGCTAGCCACTTTTTTTTTTTTTCCTAAAGGGCCTGGGCCATGACTGTCCATGTCTTTATTCCAATTTTTATGATTTTCCCACATAAGAAGAAAAAATGGATCTTTGTCAAAATATTCCTTTCTCTTAGCATTTTTGTGTTATTTCCAAATTATGCATAATCTTTCATTTTGTATCTACCTAATGTTTCAGAACAAAGTCTGGAAAGCCTTAACAAGTATCAAATGCTTCTGGATCTAAATTAAAACATAAAGCTAAACAGATGTCATCAGAATCAAGACAATCCTAATTTTACCATTCAGAATATCTAGACACGAAATAGGTATTATCATAGGTCAATATTATGCTTTGTAACAAAAAATATTATAAGATGTTAAAAAAAAAACCTCCTTACAACTCAGGAATAGTGTCAGTTCTTTCACTGCCTATGTAAGACTTTGTAATGTAGCTCTTTTTTCAAATGCTGTATGTTTTTTCATATATGGAAAATACGTGCTATAGCACTTTGTTAGATTATGAAACCTACTACTGTCAGAACTAAAATAGGAACCAGCAGTGCTATTCACTTCCATGTTTTAGCTGAAAATCAGTAATGTTCTTATATATTTTTAATCATATTTCAGCTTTTTCTAATCTATTTTGACTCAAGTGACCTCTCTCCCAGCTGTGAAACCTACGTTGCCTGAAACCCCTTCTGCCTCTCCATCATATTAGCACATGCCCTCATTTCAAGCAAAAATGTCACCCCTTTGGCATATCTTGCATAACTCTGTCCTTCTGATCACCACAGTAGTGTGTCTTATGGTTTGGGAAACACTATCAAACTTTAACACAGATTACAAGCAAAACATTCCACGTTGTGTGACATGCAGACCTGATTTTAAAAAGAAATTCAAAGTAAATTGCGTATATACCTAGAATTTCCATTTACTTACAAGAGGTTCTGCCATGATGATGCGAATCTTTCGTTCAGCCTGAGTAGTGAAGTTAACAAACAAGCTCTTCAGGACATATTCGCCTGGCTTACTGTCCGGGTCAACGCTGATAGGCAACATGGCTGGAGGTCCTTTTTCTCTCTGTGTACCACAAACAGGTGGGACAGCTGGCTTGATATATCCGTTACCAACTGGAGAAGCTGAAAGGTAGAAGGCATGCATTTACTTGGGTAATTCAACATGTCTTAACTTTTCTGGAGCAACCCATTTGCTGACTATACTGGCAAAGCAAAGCTGGAAACTATTTATTAGTACAAGAAACATGTAATACATGAATAAAATTTCCATCTTAAAGTTATAGGTAAAATTTACATAATATAGACTGGCAGAAGAAATCAAAGACAAAGTCTTACGTAATACTATGTACTGCACAGTCAATCTTCTTTTTCCACATGGTAAGATCTGCTGACACTTAATTCTTGAAATAACATCTTTGTTTCTTAACCTTTATCATCTAGGCCAGGTCTGTAACTCAGCTGTCAAATAACAAACTTATTATTGAGGCTTTAGATCTTTCCTAAACACTTTAACACTTCATTGCTGAAAAAAATTGCAAACAAAAAAATAAATCTAATGACTACATTCTCATTTGATAGCATTCAAGATGTGGAAGAATTAGACCCTAAATTAACACACTGAAAAATAAAATAGACACATTGGGTAAAAGAGAAGATATTTTCCTTTAGAAAATCAAGGTTTAAAAGTCTGATATGACTATAATGCAAGATAGAAATGCTTTGTTCGTGTAGCTATTATTCTGCAAATGTAACACACCAATACTTTACTTCAAAATAACTCTCCTAATTGCCAGGTTATGCCATCACTCCCCAGCACAGCACACTTCTTCCACTCAGCTAGCTCTGTTACCTAAAACGTTTCAGTTGACTTCTGAGGGCAAAACATAATCACTGAGTTTTGCTGGCATTGATTTTTGCATAATACAAACTATACAGAAGGCTTGTTCATTTAGATTATACAAAATTGCTTCTAAAAATACACATTGTTCTGAACAATAATCTACTTCAAAGAAACAAAAACAGAGCCACCAGAGAAGAAGGTAAGCCCTAACATTACCCAGGCTCTGCTGAAATTCAGGTATGAGGACAGTGGGATGCAAATGATCAGATGCAAATTTATAGGGACTATCAAATCTGCTAGGTGATGGAAATTTCTCCCCTAACAGCTTTAGAAAGGAATCAGACAGTACTTTCACAATCATTAAGACATGTATCAAAAGCATGGCTTTGATCAGCTCACACCTATCCATTCAGCTGTTTCGATCGCCAAGTGCTCAGTTAGGGAAAATGTTTTTTTCCTAACTTTTTTGGCCTTCCCCAGGCCGTTATGCCCATCTCCCCACAGCCACCCCCAGGCTCCCCGTGGTTCTGCCCCCAGGCCCGGGCAGGCCACCGGCCTGCCCAGTGCTGCCAAACTGAAGCCACCAGGCCTGGGCGCTCACCTGCCGCCATCTCAGGCGTCCTCTGGAAAGTATCTGAGGGAATCCAATAAAATGCAAACCTGACTTCTGTTCCTCAGGCAGCTGTGGTTTAAATTAGCCACTAAGTTCAAAATTTACCAAGAAGGGACTCACAGGAGGGATAGAAGGAGGAAGGGTGTGGGTCATTCACGTCTCACATCCTAATGAAATTCATGAAGTTAAAGAAACGCTAATCACACAGCCTGGGAGCTGCACTCCTTGCCTTCAATCATTATGTGTATGGACAGAAACCTCGAGACACTGGAATTTAAACCCACATAGTCATTCTCACTAGGAAGCCTCTTAACAATGGCTTGTGACACAAGTCTGGCTTTCTAATACAGCTTTTCAGTTTCATTATCTCAAGCATTTGCATATGCTTGATATTTGCATTGCAAAAACCTATCCCAGTGACTAAACAATCACTGACCTCTATGCTGATGCTTTAACAGAATTTAGTTCTTTCTCCTAGATTGAGAGCCCTACAAAGTTCGTTTAAAGAAAATGAACTGCCTGTGAGGCATGAAACTGGAAATCAAGGACTCAAAACTTAAAAAATAGTTGCATTAAGTCATCCATGATAGGCCACTGTTTATACATGTTTATACATTATAATGTGGGCCTTAAAAAATAGTGATAAAAAGAATGTGTCAATTTTTGCCATCTCTGCTGGTGAGCCACTTCCTCAATAAATAAAAGGCATAATTTTTATGTGCGAAATCACCACATAAAATTTGCATGGGTTTATGCAGAAGACATAGGGCAGGGTTGGGGTGGAAGGAAGGGATTATACTTAATTCTAAATGTTGTTTCATTGACAAATTATTGACAAATGCTGCTTTCATTGACTAATTAATTACATCATTTCAAAATAATAACATTTTCCTACATAGAGAATGATCGGAATGGACCACTGAAAGATTTAGTCTGAACTCCTAACATACTGTAGGGTGCTGGTCACCACACAAGTACCAAGATAAACATTTCACCCAGAGAAAAGAAGCTTATTCCCAAGGAGAATGAATGGTGATTCCCACACAGAAAGCAGCAGACCAAAGCAGCCCTGATGCCTGAGGGCCCTGCCACAGCAGGGAATCTGTCGGTCAATTTTAGAAAGTTGTATACATATTTAAAGCTCCTGTCCTAGGAAAATCTGAAAAGAACAAAGATTAACTATGCTTGATCAGCTGTAAAATGTCTGCACCATTTTGGGTGCAATTCTGTCTGAGAGCTACTTCTCTCAGACAACCCAGTTTCTTGTTACCAGGATGTATTCCTTATTTTCTGCTGTATCTAATAAATTGCACCTCAAAAAATACTCTCTGCTTTTCCTACAGGATATTTTCATTTAGTTGAGGCTATAATCATAATATTTTCTCAATGTTATGCATTTGAAAGCTTTTAAAAACAAGAAGGAAATATGGAAGTAGCAATGCAATATCAGAAGCCCCTATGGAAGTAGCAATGCAATATCAGAAGCCCCTATCACCACAACCACATACTATTGCCACAAAATGGATTACTGAACTAACATCACTGCTATTTTTTTTCATGTATTGTTTCCCTGATCCTAAAAATAGTTGTAAAAAAGCACAATAGTTTGAATACACACGCATACACACAAAGTCACTAAAGTGATCATGGGGATGAGTACAAAATACAACTATTTTCCCAGAGTCTCTGCTATGATTTACGTTGCAGGTATTTTTCTTAAAGCTCTAAGATAAAGGAAAACAACAGAAAGATCATAACACAGAAGCTGAGAGTCTGCACTACACTGGATAAACTTCAGCCAAACAGCTACTGAATTTTCAGTATCTTTAAGCAGAAGAAACAGATGGCATTCTTTTAGTTAACTGTGTCAAATTTCCACTTTAGCAACAACAAACAGACTCATAACACAAACCAAAACATGTATTTTCAGTATTTTTGTACCTACCGAGCCCCTTTATAAAGCTGATCACACTGGATTTTCTCCAACATGCTACTGTAATATCCATGAGACTGCGAATACCTGAAATGCTCCAATCCTTAAGTTAGAAAAGTCTGAATCCTTTTCTAACTAAAATCAAAAAGGAAGTTAGTTGCTTCATAATCCTGTTTCAACACTTCACTATAAATTTTCCAGCATCGAGGCAGACATTGCTTTTAGTTTTTAGTTTTTTGTTTTTTAATAGACAAGTGCTGAAGACCTACAATGTATGAGCTAGAGCAGGCCTCCGGATCAGATCAGCATTTCCATAACCAAAGGGGTAATTTTTAGCTTCAGCATATGATGATGACCACTCACAGAGTGGCTGCACGTCTATATTTATCCACAAGTACATACTATGCTGACAGATTAGTGAAACTACTTCAGGCACTCCAAGAACATGAGACAGGATAATGGAGTTCAGCATAAACAAACCACGCATATCAAATACATGAATTATCATACAATTCAAGCTGAAAGCAATTAGTATAGAAAAGCAAAGCACAGAAACAACACAGGATGGGTTTTGTTTTGTAACTAAGGTCCTTTGGCCAACAGTACATACAGTTTGAATTCCTTGAGATAAAAACAACGCAGTATCTATTCTTTTCTCATGCCAAGAGTCAGTGACAAACCACATATCCTTATGGATAATTATACATCTGTTGAAATAAGTCTTAAAAAAAGTTGCTTTGTTTTAAAGCTGCCGTTAAAATAATAGAAAAACAAAACAAAACAAAACACATTATTAACCAAACCGTCAGGAATTTAATTTCCAAGGATACAGTACACAGTGCCAAGGTTAGCAAAAGGTGCCTTGTTTGCCCTTTGAAGGAGAACTTTCCCAGATTAGTGTGAGCTTGACAGGAAGAGAATAAAATTCAAGGGAAACATTTGCTGAAAAAAGCAAACTAATGGTCTAGCAGATCCATTTCTGTCTTAGCAACAGAAACAATAAGATTCCCAAGAATAATGTGTTATTCCAACATAACAGTATGATGCAGCAGTAGTACTATTTTAATATCAGCATTATTTTCGTAATTCTTTTGCACGTTTTGGCAAAAATAATCATAGAGGCATAAACATAACCAATAAAACACAGTATTAATGACTTGCAATGTTTAGGATAGGAAATAAATCTATCTAAAGTACAAAACTTAAGAATAAGCAACTGATACTACTATTTTAGTGTTTCTGATCTCCTCTTATGGGGGGTTACACTCAAGAAATGAAGGACCAGAAGGGATTCAGTGCACATCTGAGTCCCACATCCAGACTATTTGGAAAGTAAATTTGAATGTTATGGTGGTACAGGTGCTGGCCTTCATTTTCACAGGGAAATCAACTTCACACAATACAAATATTTGCCTACATACTTTGTTTACTCTTTTTTTTTATTATTATTATTTATTAAAACAGAGGAAGGTTTGCAGCAGTAAATTCAGTTAAGTGTGTCATCAAAGTTCCACAGTTAATGTTCTCTGTCTGGGACACACATATTCAAAGAGTCGTTACAGATCTCCCCATCCCGAGGAGAATGCAAGCCAGCCCACTACAGCTGGAAGTGTAAATGGTTTCCAGCACTAAAGAAGGAAAGCTATGTCTACAATGCTATTGCTTATGGCAGATTCATACAGCAGCTTTTATATGGACCTTAGAAGCTATTATAAGGCACACAGTTATTTTTACATTCTTTTTTATAATTAGGTTAATTACATTTTGGTAAGTATGCAGTTGAGAGGAGGGAAAAAGCATCTGAAAAAGGGTATATTTACTCTGCAGTTTATCAGATCCTCAGCTACCTAAGGCTTTGCTTGAGGACAACTATCTTTTTTGACAGTGCTAGATGGAGTTCATCACAGAATCACTTCTGGATTAACAAGAGGAATCACTTTTGATTTTTCTCCACATTGCTCTTCTTTACTATTCCAGCCCCAAAAAAGAGTATAGCATGTGAATCACTGTGTCAGAGGTGTTACTATCCAGTCTAGAAGATAAAATGGAAGAGGCTGTGAGGTCAACAAGGAGGCGTGTAAGAGAGGTTCAAGACTCTAGAGTAAAATGTCTGATTTTGAAAACAAGTCTGAAAGGAATAACAGATTGGGGAGGATTTCCAAAAAGGCTGTGAGAGATGACCTAAGTTCTTCCGGATGGATAGTCTCAACATACTTGATGATGCTGAAACTGTAAGGGAGAAAATGATAATTCATAAATTTCAGATTCCTCTGTTTCTTTAAATGATGCGTATCGGGAGAGTCATTTGTGTAAAATGGCATGGGGGAAGAGAAAGGAAGAAGATATTTTCAATGATAAAGGCATTCCAGAACTTGGTAACAAATGTAACTGAGATTAAGAGCAACCTTTTAAATTATTTCTGCCTGAAGACTTTGTGAGAAATGCTGTTGTCAAGTTTATATTAATTCAGAATACGCGTTGAACTACAGAAGACAGTCTACAGCCTCCTGTAGACTTGGTTTGGCAATCCTTTGCCAAATTTTCTATTCCTATTACCACAACAAGAGAGTGTAAACTCTATGTGAACACAAGGAAGAGCAAAGCTAGAAAACGGGAGACAAATTAACTAGTCCAGCCACTGAGAAGTGGCAGAGCTGCTGATCAAGCGTAGATTTGGTCAACCCAGCTACCCTAGTCTAGGAAAAGAAGGCTTGAAGTTTCTAAGAGTGTGTGTGCATTCACACACGTATGCCATTCTTCACTTAATTTTCTGTATCTTCAAGGATGGTATTAAGTAGCAGGCCTAAAACAGACCAGAAGTTATTCCCAGTGAGACTGAGCGTTTCAGAACATCATTTTTTTTGTAGCAAACCTGCTCTGCCCTCCCCTGAATTCAGGGCTGGACACTGATCGGCAGAATGAAACCTTTGTAGGACAGAACCAAAATGCAACATCCTTGAAAACAAGTATATGGCCTCTCGGTAGGCCTGATGGATGCTAAAATGCCACTGGTGGGGGACACTTTTCTCTGTGGGTGCTTTTTACAAAGAGCTCAGACACTCATTTCATTCAGAGATGAACTCTTCTGAGATGAACACCATTAAGAAATAACCACTTTAACCCAGATATCTTTGCCCAAGCTCAGGGAGGGAGATATTAGAACAGCCCTTGCACACACTGACAGGTCCTGTTTGAGATGGATGAGTGTGTTAAAGAACCTGTTAGCTTTGAAGCTAAGGATGGAGCTCAGTCTGGCAGCACCAGGGAAAGGCTAGAAGTGGCTTGGCTTTCCTGGCCAGTAGCAGTGCTCTGGCTCTCATGTCCCCGTGGCTGACAGGTAGGTGGTAAGCTTTGTAATGTGAAGACGTACATTGAAATTCTGTGCCAGAGGCGGGCAATTGATATGAGACCCCTTAGAAGAAAGAGGTGGGTGGCACATGTTTTCTCCCCTTGCAAGACACTGTATCTCCGTATTAGGGGACTTATGAATGGCAACTGCCAAAACAAACTAACATACAGGAAATCCTGTTGAATATGTCCGCCCCCTTTCTAAAGGCCTTTTCACTGACTTGGCGCAACTCCTGCTAACCAAGATACGAGATGTAGACTTTTCCTCTCCCTTTCTCCTTAGTTACAGGCCAGGGGTTGTGCAGCTTAACGACGTTCCCTAGGTTCTTATCTCAGATCCCCGCAAGGCATCTGAATGAGGCAAGAAAGCCCATTCTCTTTACTCACCATTTCTTTTCCTGATCCTTTTCTTCTAGAATTTTGTTTTCTTATTTACACACACTACAGCACATGTGCTGAAGGTACACGGGAGTCCAGGCATGTAACGGAGATAAACATTTTTACTTGTGATTGTTTTAGAATTTGCTTGATTGATTTTAAGAGCAAAGAATAAAAAAGCTAAATGACATGGGAAATCTTGTGTGCAATCCCAAAGCGTTTTTTCAATTGCCATTTGAGTGTTCCATCTGGGGGTGATTTCTCACTAAAGGAAATATATTTATTGCCTCTGATGGGTTCCAGAACAAACATAAATATTTTCAGTTTCTGTTTTTTATACAGTAAGGACACGCTGCCTCTTTGAAGGCTGACTTCAGCTTAACTATATGCTTTCAAAATCTTGGTGACTTTCCTGTATGACTTTAAATGCTTTGTTATCTTTGATGGTTATTCCAAAAGTAAAAACTTTATTTTAAAATAAGGGTGGAAAGATATGTACATGTCGTCATTTTCAGATGAGTAAACTAATTGATTTTAAAACAATTAAAACAAAAAAGATCGTATTTCTGAAATTCTGCCAGAATTTCTGTGGGATATTGCTTAAAAAGCATGTATACTGCTTAAAAAGCATTTTATTTTAAATAACAATGTCATATACTTTTAAATGATTTTATGTGCTCTACTTTGGTTTTGTTGAATCTGAAAATAGCTTCCTATAAGTTTTTTAGATAGATGTTTTGTTGGGTTTGCTTTCCTTTTCAGAGACAGGGAGATGAAGATACTCCTGTCATTTTGTGGTTGATGGGTGTTAGCAGAAGAATTATTTTTAGGGAACTTGGAAAAGTGCCGAGGAAGCACAAGGTTAAAAGAGTCCAAAAAAGAAGGAATAGTTACTTCCAAAAGAGGGATCAGCAAACAGGAAGGATGTGACCTGCTTCTTCCATCCCTACATATTTTCTCTTGGAGAGAGAGTATGTATACCTTTCCTTTTCTCCTTAAATGTTTTACAGTAAAATTGTGAGAGCCTGGACAAGATGGATTTTTAAAAAGATAATTAAACTGTTTATTTTTTACTACAGAAAGATATTAAATACTTGTATCCAAGTCCAATCTAAATAGTTACCTCAGATGCTAGAACCAGAACCTTCCCTGAATTTTTGTTGTCTGGTAGTCCACAATCCCTCTTCCAAACCACAGACAAAAATGTTGGTTTGTGCTGATAAAAACTCATGTGTTTCACTGAAATGAAAACAGCTTATTGGTTCTGGATGATATGGGTTCTGTACAGTGTACACGTGTATGAAAACCCAAGTTTTTTGTAAATCACTTGTCCAAATATCAGCAAAGTTCTTATTACACAAAAAGAAACAGGCTGTGGCTCATTTCCATCTGAAACTGCATGGCCTGAACAGTCCTGTTGATCCATCTGACACTGCTCAACGGCTAAAAGTTGATTTCCTAAAGGGTTTTGCTTATTTCATGCTCTAGAAAATAATCATCTTTAAATTATGTTTCAAAATGTAGAACTACATTGAAGAAAAATCTTTAAAACTGTAGTCACTTCCTTGACCTTATTTCCTGATGCACCTAATCTACTCTACTGCTGCCTTTTAGGGAAAGGTTCAAATTTAGCCACCTACAAGCTAAATACTGAATTTAACCTGGCAATCCAGGCTCCAGGTAGAATAAATTAAGAGAGACTAATGGTTTGAGGTGATTCATCAAATCCTTCTTAGATTCTTAGCTTAAGACAGAATAAATTCACTTTCTAGAGGTGCCTACCACTTGCCAGCGATTACTGAAGGAGAACTGACAAGAAAGATAAGCATCCAAGGTTATAGGAGATGACTGTCACTCTTAGTCTGTAAACTCTTCACGAGTTTCTTGTACAGACCAAACTGCATCACAGTGCATTTCAGCTGCTGCTGGCTAGGATTCATAGCCTTGACTGCGTGGGTGAAAAATGGCACAATACCAGGAGTAAGCCAAGCCGTGAGCTGGCACTGTAAACTGGCAAGCTAAACCTTCACAGACCAAGAAGACTTTTACAAAATTTCATGAATCTTTCTGTAATGAAACCACAGGAGAGATTTTTGTGAATAAACACTAACATGAGAATACATCAGACAAATCCATTCATATTCCCCTCTACACAAAAAGCAAACAAAATAACGTCTATAAAAAGAAAAATGAGAGAAAAAGTTTTGCAGCCAAAATCTGGATTAATAATTATCATTACCAATCCCCTAGTTTATCTTTGATTGAATCATTACTGTCATTACTTACTACTGGCTGCAGCAGCACACTCACAACATTGTCTGTCTTCTATATTGAATTAAACACTATTTGGCCTCTTAGCTTGCAGAAAACTCAACACACAATGTGTCATCTTTTATTGGCCACACAAGATTATGATGCTGTAATACCTAATAACTCTTTGTTAACATTATATTAACAGCTCTTTCTTTGAAAGTTGAGTTCCCTTGTTTCCTAGCCATGTAGGCTAGACTCAGACTCTGCAACATAGATATTTCCCCTTTGACTTCAAAATATTAAAGTGTCAGGAAAAGATAATGATATTACCATTCACATTAGCTCAGTGAAGGTTTTTGGAAGTTTAGCTCGACTACAGCTGCTTAGTGAAGGGCTTTGACTTGGGCAAATCAATGAAGCACACGGAATTTAGTTGCTGTTGAGGGCACATCTGCATGACTGCACGGCTGCGAACACCCAACACGACACGGACAGGGTGTTGCTCTCCTGCTAGCCAGTGGGCCATGACAGAAAACTCCTTCCACATATTGAAATGTCTAAATGCCATGAAATAAGTTACTGCCAGAAATACGTTATTAAATTGTTGTTTAGTGTTTCACCTGCTCACACACCCAAGTGCCCCCAAATGAGTGAAGAAATGGTGAGGGAAGGCCCCAACTGACACAAACTGGGACGAACATTTCACCTATCCGTTCTGCTCCTGCACAGGCCTGGTGACTCTGTGATGCCAGAAGACTGCGGATGGGGTTCCCTGTTCTCACTAAGAAAGCCAGGAGCATCACACTTAAATCTGAACTACTCATTTAGGTTTTCCTGTAGTCAAAGGAGAGGAACGTGCACCTACATGCATGAACTCTGCATCAGTTATCTCTGAAAATAAAGAAAGGGTCCTAGGATTATTAACAGATTTTCCAAATACTCAAACGGCTTACACATTGCGAAAACAGAGTAATTCCTTAGAAAAACTGAAGACCCTAATGACTTCTGAAAATAATAAAAGATTCCTTTTATTTGATATTCAAATGGATATTCAATATTCCAGAGAGAGGGAATAAAACTAGTATTCTATCAGTTTTTTTAAAGTGTCAGCAAGGTCAGTCCATGTAAGTGCAACACAGAGCCTGACGTTCATTCAGGAATGGCTGGATTTGATTAATAAAGAACTGAAGTATTATGATACAATGCCATAAGCATAGGTTTATGGAAGGTAGATTTTATTAAACTAGCTATCTTTTTAGGATTGCAAACTTGGTTAACAAAGTTAAATGTGTAGTCTTGTATTTCTGTTTGGCAATTGGATTCGTATCTTACCAAATTGTAAAATGAGAACCAAGAAATCAATGTATTACAACAAGAACAGATTAAAAGCCAGATATCAGATATCAGGTTAAGAGAGAATCATATCATAATACATCTAGTGGAGTTACAGAGATCATTTCTCAGTCCTGTACCAATTATTCTTACTATTAATGACATAAAAGAAGCAAAACAAAACAAAACAAAATATTTCTATAAAGCTTACAGGCAAAGTACAACACCAGTAGAGAGAAAAATAGCAAAATGGTCATTCTAATTTGAATAGCATTTTGAAAACTAAACGGAAGCAAACAGTATATGAGATATTAATACTAACCGATACAAAATTGCATATCCCGAAACAAAGAATGCATGCCACAGGGACAGAATAAGGCTTTCTATTCCTGGAAAGCACTGATTATGAAAAAAGGCCTGAGACCAGGATGACTAATGTGTTGAAAACAGGCTGCTATTCTTGAGACCTGAAGAGCTATGGAGAGCCTTTTCAAGCAGGATAAACAAAAGCAAAAACAGGAAAACTCCACTGCTGCACTGCCAGTGTCTTTGCAGCTACTGCTGGATGCTCAGTCCCATTCTGGTGTCTGCAACTCAAGAAAGATGCTGATGAACTACAGGACAATCAGGAAAGGCGACTATAATTAATGACCGGAAAACTTGTCTTAAAGCTTAGATTAGTTGACCATGAGAAAGTTACAGTGTCACTTAATCATCTTCTTTAATGCCCGGATTTTTGCAAACACATTGAGCCACTTGACCAAAAATGCCTTTTTATACAATACAAGCAATCAGGCACTTCCAGGGCGTGATTCATTACAACCTAATAAAAATGTCTAAACAGCTCATCCGAACTGCAACCTGAAAGTGCATATGTCTGTCCCATGGCTATCAGGAAAGCATAGTTTGACTATGTCGGATGCAATATAAACACCAAAAATACCTGCAAATTAGGTGAGAGGACTTCCATGCCTGCTAAGCACAAGTACGATGAACAGAAATTTGCTAACAGACAGCCCTTCATTCAGTAACAGCCAATGGCTGGAATTTTAAACTAGACAAATGCATTAAAGAAGTTAACACAAAGGGAAGGAAATTAACTACAGAAATGCTATTAAGGCTGATTCCTCCATTAGTGGAAATTTTAAATTAAGATTTTTTTTTTTTTGAAGATGTGCTTTAGCTCAGACAGAAATTAATTCAGAGAAGCCATAAAGCCTGCTCTATGAGGAGAACAGATTGGATGACACAATGGTTTTTCTGGTTGTATAATTTATGACTCGTTGAATACATTAGTAGAAAAAATATCACTGAGAACAATCTTTCATTGGTAAAAGGAAGATACAGATGTTCTAAGAAGGATTTCTCTCTAATCCACAAAATATAAAGAAACAGAAGTCTGAGTGCCTATCAGTACTGGATTTCTCTTTGTACATCCAGGTACAAATATAACTTGTGTGATCAGAGTATCCGTGCGATATAGGTAACAATTTCCTACCATGTCAAACACACTTTGGCAAAACTGAACCTGATTTAAGGGTTATTCTGCATAATAGACCTCAGGGGAATATGAAAATGGAGGCAACTTACTGGATGGTTTAATTTTCAGGGAATATTTTAAAGAGAAAAAGTCAAATGAGAAAGTATATTGCCAGAATCATTTTAAAATATGCCTTATAACTAGAAGTGAAAACCATGTAAAACTGTTTGCCGTAAGAAAAGGCTTATATAGAAAAGTGAAGCTCTCTGAAGAGAGACCTCTGTGCTCTATATTCCAACCATATTCCACTGACTGAGTGGATGTCTGACGAACATAGAAGGATTATGGCTGAAATGCTATTACTGACAGCATGTTCACATGCACATGAAGATGGATCATCCTGAGAATCCGGAAGAGACTAAAGGCACATCTTTGTCTATAGCAAAGGTGACAGATCACCCACAGATGCCTGGTCATCTGCTACTGAGTAAAGCTGAATGAATATAAAGATTAAAGCACCATTCCTTCTATAGCATACTGAATTAAAGTTGTTTCTTATTTGGGGGTACAAGGAAGACTGTGGGAACGCTGTATGCATTACAGAATTACGTATTCCACCCCAAAAATACATAAAATGTTTTGTAAATAGGAGTAGAATCGAAAAGATCTTTCAAAGGAGAGAAGGTAGACAATGTTTGGCAATGCTCTTTCATAAACCGTGATCTTACTGTAAATTCTATTAGTTACAAACATCAGATGTTGTTATGGGACATCACTTTGCATCAAACACAATGACAAGCTATATTAGCATAATGGGTTGTTATTCCCAGATCCATGTGATCAGTACTCCATGGCAACCCAATGATAATGAACGGCTTTGTTCGTGTGTCAGTAAGAAAGCATATACAAAATTATATGAAGCACGAACCTCAAGTACCTGTAATGGTGCATAAAGCTTTTAATAAATTAGGAATTTGAACACTGCCATTGACACTTCTTTCCATATATACACAAAAAGAGGCACAGAACATTTCACTGTTCTCTACCTTCTCAGTTAACCATCACCATGGTGGGGACTGAGCACCTCCACGACACTTTGACTCATTGCTCAAGTCAGTTGAGCAGTTGGGTGCTTAAAGCTGGCAGATGGAACAGAAACCAGAAACCCAATCCAAACGATAGCTCCAAACAGGACCCAGCACTGCCAGACCCAACACCTCCTATAATGCATCCTTACAAGGACCTCACATGCTTGGACCACTTCAGGTGTACAAAGCAAAGCAGAAAAGCAACTCCTCTTCTTCTTATTTTTAATTTGTTTGTTACAGGTTTTTATATAACAGATTTCTGATTCACTACAGTGTATCCTTGCAATATTAACTTCCACTAAGTAACAGGAGCACGACATGTAAAAAATATACAGGACTTTTTAAATGTTATTAAGTGAACAGTATGCTTTTTATGTACCAAGTCCAGGCCAACCAGGACCAAGCTACTAATCCAAACTAAATCAGTCTTTCACATGAGATAAGAAGATTCCAGGATGATGACCAACAAAGTGAATGTTCACTTGCACCAATAAATTTTATTCTCTTCATTCTATCCAGCAGTAAATGCTGCATTTATAACAATAACATTTGTTGAATATTATTTTCTTAGCATTTTTAAAGAGAATGAATGAAAATGTGAAAGGATGATACTGAAGCAGATTATTTTAAAGAGCCTGGATATGTTAAAATTAACCCTCATGTATACCAGGCAATCACACGTGTGGATCCTTTTCCTGCAGCCAGACCCAGCCTAACTGGTCCCTACTCTCCATTTAGGTGAACGCACAGCAAAACCCTGGGACTCGGCGCTTTGTGCATGGATCCACTTTGTTAGATTTTTCGTACCGGACCAATCAACACTTGGACATCAGATTTGAAAGATGACAGAGAAAGAAACCCTCATGAGGAAGTGGCAGGACACATGAGAAAAGTCACTATTTAAAGAAGTATGATTACCTGGTTCATGTGTTTAAACAGATCTCAGACACGTATCTCAAGTGCATACACTAGCTCATAATTTTTGGTTTATGTACTAAAATTTATATGCCCATTTTCCAGCCCACAGCGGAATTCGGATTCAAATGGCCACCTTAGTCACTCAGCAGATATAAACTATTCTCATTTACTTTGCCTTTACTGCCAGAAGGACATAGACAGAAGCAAACAAACAAGCTATTCCTTGGCAACTAATTCTACAGTAAGTGCAACATAATTAGTTTTAAATTAATTTTAATTTAATTCATTAATTTAAAATATATCTTTAAAGATAAGGCTCAACAAGCATCCTGAAATGCTGAAAGTCAAAAGAGTAATCTTCTACTCAATACTGCAGGAAAGTCGATGTCATGGAAGTGAGTCACAACAGGTGAAATTGCAAACATCAGGAATAAGAATTGACAAATGCAATACATATATAAAACTTTATATTGTATTTTGATTTTATGATTCTGTAAAAAGAAATCAAAGATAATGTCCTTTTCCTGAAAACAAAACAAAACAAAACAAAACAAAAAAACAAAACCACAAACAAACCATGGTCTAAAACTGTGTGGAATACCATAATGCAATAATTTAAAAATAGGGTACATGGGCTTTTAAAAAACACACATTAAATCAATCTAACTCTAATTCCACTGACGTAAGCAGTTAAACACCCCCTGTTCTTTAGTGTATCTTGCTTAAACTATCTCATAACAATGTGACAGTTCTTGTACAGTTTATGGAAAACCACAGCTATAATTTCAATCCACAATAAATACAATGTACAAGATTTAAAACAGAAAAAAAAGAGATTAAAAAAGTTTTCTAGTCATTGATTGTACTGATCATTTGTGTCATAAAAATTTTAATAACAGAAGATCATTTTCTGTATAAACTAGCAAGATGTTATATGTCTGCACACACACATATATAATAATAATATAGAGATTCAAACTTATCATCCAAGTGTTTCTAATGCTGCTTCTATGAATTATGTAAGCACGTTCAACATAATAAATGTAAACTAAATCAACTTGAAATGGCATTTCTGGATTTCATATAAAATAAAAATTTGTAACAAAAGGCCATGCCCTGAGGATATTGTTATAACGTACATGTAAGCTTTAAAATGCATGGCATCTAAGCCAGGTGGGCTTTAATAGAATTTACAGATAATTTGAAATTTGGTATGTGAATGTTTAGGATGCATTAGGTGTGCAAGAGGATCTGACATACTATACACCATTTTGAACTTAATTCAGAAAAATGCTTGATGGAAATAATTGGTAGCTACTTTGTAGATACTATCTTATTACTTTGCAGGACTAGGTGCCTTTTTGTAACACAAAAGTGACACCATAATGTAATTATATCCATAATGTAATAATGTCTATATGGTGAACTAGTAATAATGGTATTAATATTAGGCAGAAAGTCATTCTAAGTATTGATTAATTTCATAAGAAATTAAATTTACACAAATCTCTGACTTGCCAGTAGTGTGATGCTTCCATTTTTCTCCTTGAAGCACTACTGCTTGTCCTCAAAGAAATGAAAAAAAAAACCTTACTTGTAATTGCCATTCTTAGCAGCTCTGCTGTAGCTGACAGAGCTCTGGATTTTCTACTTTGGGCTAAACACAGCTGGGAATTTGCACAGGTGCAGCCAGACATGTCCATGTGTCTTCTCTCACCAGAGACAACGAAGATAGTTAATGCTTCTCCTTCCAGTGGAGAGTTGGCCCTTGCAGTACATTTTAGAAATGTAGACATCCTCTCCTTTTTCTTTGCTGATATTTATATATTCTAATTTAGAAATTAACACCAATGTCATGAACATACTATTTATCTTCTTCCAAATCCCTAATGCAGCTATAAAGTAAAGCCCAGAGTCCATCCTTGCAGTACCCCACTGCTCGCCTCATTCTACTGTAACAAGGAGCCACCAGGAACCACACTTCATTAACAGTGCCTCATGCCAGCTTTTAACACATCACTCATAAAACGATGATGCTTGAAATTATGACAAGTGACAGTCAAATATTCACTGATACCCAAATACACGGTCTGCTTTCTTCATTTACTGAGAACTCTATCAACAGCCCCCACACCTGTCTCCTGGCCCATCCTCACTAACAGATCCCAGGACAGATGAGCTTTTTCTATTAGCTTATGGACTGCCTATTATACTGGAGATGAAACGTGTTAGGAGGTTATCTGCTGCTGCATTACAAGTAATAATAAGTGGAAAAGTAATCTGTTCAGAGTATTTCTTTCTACACCTACATCTAGGTAATGTAGTGTGTCTTGCATTACCTCATTGGACTCATTGGCTTTTGGAAGTCAAAATGGTAAGTGAGGCAATATAGTACATGTATGACTAATCTGATGCCAAATTAACCAGTTGTTGACGCAGTTATGCAAAAATCACTTGCTGCTCTCCTTGCCTGGTAACATTTAACACTTTCTGCCTCCGGCCCTAAGCCCTGACATGAGGCAAGGCATGCGCGGTGCTGGGGGAATGTGCCCCAAGCAGGAGCAGGCCGCACACCAGGACTCCCATGCTGCATTCTGCGCCTGTGAGAGGACTTTTCTATCTATCACCTCCCCCATCTCCAGGCTGTTCTCTTCTTAATTCCAACTCTCACTACCCAGTTTCATATCACTGCTGTGTCTTCCCCACTTCAGGCTCACCATCCCCGTCCCGGGCTCCAGTTCCCTGTTCCCCTCACCCAGCCACACGCGCTCGCCTTGTCCTTGCAGCCCTCTCATCCCAGACCCATCCCTCCTCCTCTCCCTATCCTTTCATCCTCTTTCAGTTTCCCCTCGGCCCAGTCTCCTACCAGCCACTCTTCACTTCCACTCCTTCTGCCCACCAAGCGTCAATCCCCCTCTTCCTGATCTCTTCCCCATGATGGCTCCCTTGCCTCTTTTCCCTTCGCTCCCGCTGGCTCTCTCCTTCCTGGGCTTTTCATCCAAATTCACTCTCCCCTCCGAACTTGGTTTCTTTTTACACTCACCTTAACAGGACAGTTGGCTGCACAGCTCCTGTCCCACACCCTCCCCAAGATCCTCTTCAAGAGAATTTTTAACATGAACCAACTATAGTGTTTTTTTGTATTTCCACATTCTCAGGGAGGGCTGAACCACTTCTGTAGAAAATTCCAAAATTCACCTTCTGGGACATTCAGAAGTGATTTAGAAGTGTTTTAACCCAAAATGCTGAGCACATGAAAATTTACTGGCAACAGAAATAATTTTGATAAAAAATTAAGCAAAGTAATATACACAGATAATCATTACCAAACATTCTCTTTTTTTGCTATCATCACATAAAATTCCAACCTGTCTATATTCACATTTTTTTAAAAAAATGTTCATTAAAATAACAATCCAATGATTCCAGTCATTTCACTTGCCAGGTAAATCTCCAGTTTCCTGTAGCACCCAGTACTACCTCCCCTGCCCCCTCCTGCTTGAACATGACAGACAAATGAGTAAAATAATTGCAATTTTAAATTTCATTTCCCTTGAAAATATTTCCATCTTCTATTTTATGACATACATACTAAAGACTTACTACGGAGAAGCTGAGACTTTGCTTTATTTACCACAAACCCAAATGGTTCTGTGTTTCAAAAGCAATACTTTCAAACTTCTGATCCCCAGAGAGTTATCATTCTTGATAAAGCACTCATCCCAGTAAAGAATACATGCATTGCTCTACCACATCTTCCTTCCTATGAGTAACAGAACAAAAATCAAAATAACTGAGTAGCACTGGTTCTCATGGCACATGGATCACACAGATAAAGGGTGTGCTGAAGTTATTTGTTTCAGACATATTCCTTCAAAGTAAAAGAATTATAGCTAAGTAATTTTCTCCCCATTTAAAGCATCGGTAGCAGGAAATATGCACCCTGTGGAATTTAAAATAATCCAAGGACATTTCCATTTTAAAATTACTACTTACTGCCAATTAAAAATCTCATTACAAGTAATAACTAGTTGAGTCATGATTCACAATGTGTTGTTTGCCTACCAACAATCTGGAGGAAGAATGGTTCTTGCAGTAAAGGAGCAGAAGACAGAGTTTTATTTCCAGTTCTAACACAGGTTTCACGTGTAATCTTGTGTTTTTTGGTTAATTTCTCTGTCTCTATTTGCCTTGTAATAGCAATAAAGGAATAATACCTCTGTCTTGAGTATGCATATAATAATGCTGAAAGAATTAAAGTCTGCAAAGCTTCTAGATGGGAAACACAGAATGAATATTATTATAATGTGCATTACTGCAAGGTATTTGCAGCAGTTTCCCTGCATTTAAACTAAGGAATGTCAATTTTGCATCTTGTGAATGCATTTTAAAATCAGCAAGACTGCGAGTTTTGTGTGCATTCCTTACAAAGGTGTGACTGCAGCTTGTCTCATGGCTGGGGCATTTGCAAAGACTTTCACAGCATGGGTTTTCTTATGCCGAAGATGAGAAGCTTGTGCTGCCATTTTTCTTCAGGTGGACTTCCCTCTTCACTACCTAACAGCTTCATTTTACATATTCTGTAGAAACTGAGGTATCTTTACTCGTTCCTGATTTTTTTTCTGAATTTCATCAACATGTTCAAAAAAGGCAGGCAAACCAAATAAGCAGTAGAAAGGATGCAAAAAATTATTCTAGTTATAAGGGGATAAATTCCAAAACCTGTTGTCAAGTAGCTTTGACTACTTTCAACATGTGACATTTCTGTAATCCTCATAGACTAAAAAATTGATTCTGAAAATATACAACAACGTATTATTGTGAATATATGCAGAAACCTACCCTACAAACTGCTCAGGAAAGAACTTTGGCTAGAAATCTATACTGATAATCTTCTGCGTACAAAGGCAAATTGATCCATACTTTTAAAGACATTCATAAATAACAATCAGAAATACAGTAAGAAAGATAATTATGTATGTTTCCACTCAACAGATCTTGCTTAAGGGAATCAATATCAAAACAAACAAAGAGATAAATGGGCATCCTTTGAAGTTTAACTTACTCCACATACAAACTGAGACTCTTCAAAGACACAGAGACATACGAGAGCTAGATATCCAGAGATCAGGAAAAAATGTTAGTATAATGATCACCATTTATAGGAGAAATCCGGCAAAACAATACCTTTGGCAGACTTCTGTGCTGAGCCAGGCACTACTGGTTACTTAAGAACTCAAGGGGATATTTATGAGTCTTTCGAAGTCAAGTCTTTCAAAATAAAACCGAAACCATCTGTAACTTCACAATGATAAATAAAGCCAAAAGCAATAACAATCAAGATGTTACATTCTTTTGATCAATCCTTGTCTAACACTAACGCATCTAACATCCTCATATTTTAACGATACAGCAATCACGTTTTCCAGCTCCCTTACCAACTAGTGAAGACCACAGTCGCCTCTCTACTTTATGTGTTAGTGCTGCATTTGATGATAGCAAATTTCTGAAAATGCAGAAATGTATTCAAGATAAAGATCAGATGGTGTTTCTGTCGAAAGGGTTCATGTCTGAAACTTCTGCTAAGGCTGCAACCACGTAATTAAGTTCCTTATCAGGGATACATTCCCCAGGAGACAAGGCATGTGGGTCACTACAGTGACCCCACAGGATTTACAAAACAACAATCAGATTTCTCTTCAAACTAGTGGCCTGAAAAGCACCCCAAAATCTCCCTGCTGAGCTGTGGAAAAGCTGACTCTCCCAGGTGGCCCTATAACTGCACCAATGGCCTTGTTATCTGTGCACTAACATCAGCGTTGGTGGTGGTCTCGCTGTATTTGTGATCTCTGTACCTCATGTAGAGGAGGAAGCAAGCAGCTTTCGACAGCTTAGTGACGCCACTGTTACTTGGCTGAAAGCGAACTATGAAGCCCGTGTTTCTCAGATGTGTTTTCATTCAGCCACTTGCTTCAGCAGGCTCTGCTGTCTGCTGTCAATAGGAAAGTTTTGAATGTGACCGTAATTTGAAATATACAGAAGACCCTAAGCATTTATGGAATTGCCAGCCTTCTCTGTAGCTCCTGCAAGGAACCTGTACTCCTGATCCCTGGACTTGCACAAGCCCTGCCTTTCCCTGTATCACAAGTGCCATATTGTGGGCACTCCAGCAGCTGGCAGGCACGGGCCTTCACCTTGCTGGTGAAGACAGAGGTAAAGAAGGCACTGAACACCTCAGCATCTGCTGTCACTACATCTCTTGCCCCATTCAGTGATGGGGCCACATTTTCCTTGTTCAGCCTGTTGCCACAAATGAATCAAGAGAAATTCATTGTTAGAATCATAGAATCATTAAGGTTGGACAAGACCTCCAAGATCATCTGGTCCAACCACCCCCCTGCCACCAATGTCACCCACTAAACCATGTCCCTAAGCACCACGTCCAACCTTTCCTTGAACACCCCCAGGGACGGTGATGCCACCACCTCCCTGGGCAACCCGTCCCAGTGCCCGACTGCTCTTTCTGAGAAGAAATGTCTCCTCATTTCCAACCTGAACCTCCCCTGGCACAACTTGAGGCCATTCCCTCTAGTCCTATCACGAGTCACCTGTGAGAAGAGGCCGACCCCCAGCTCCCCACACCTTCCTTTCAGGTAGTTGTAGAGTGCTTCATGCTGCCCTTGATACTCCTTGAAATTCTTACATCCAATTGAGCTTTAAGTTTCTAAGCACCATCCCTGCGTGCCTGGGCAATGTGCATAAATTCCTTCTTTGTAGCCAATCCCTGCTTCCACCTCCAATTTACTGCCTTTTTTGCATTGGAGCTCAGCCATGAAGTACCTGATAAGCCAAGCCGGTCTCCTCATACATCTGCTTGTTTTTCTGAGGATTGGGGTGTCCCACTCTTGCACTTGGAAGATGTTGTCCTCAAAGACCTGCCAGCTTTCCTGAGCTCCTTTGGCAGTCAGAGTTGCCTCCCATGGGACCTGACTGAAATCTATTCTCCTCAAGTCCATGGTCTATATTTTGTCACACTCTTTCTTCACTTTCCTCAGGATCCTGTACTCCAGCCAGTTCTTCCTTGTTAGTGGACAGCAGATCCAGCCACACATCACCAGGTTGGTGATCAGGTTGGTCCAACCTGTATCAGGAAGTTTTTCCCAACACTCCCGAAGAACCTACTTCACTGTTTGTGTCCCACAAAGTTGCACTTCCAGTAGACACCACGTGAACCAGTGTCTGCAATCCACTGACTTCCTACAGTTGTTTAAAAAACGTTTTGCCCATTTCCTCACCCTCATCAGGTGGCCTGTAACAGGTTCCCTCCATCGCGTCACCCTTAAAGTCCTCCTTTCTGATCCTGACCCACAAACTCTCAAGCACTGTCATCCACCCATCCCACAGAAGAACTCCATACTGATGAGGAGCTTCTTCATTAAGACAGCAGCCCCCATCATCTTCCTGCAGATGTTTCCTGAAGAGCCTGTATCCATCCATCACAGCACTCCAGATGTGTGAGATGTTAACCAGTTCCTGCTACTTTTTTTCCAGAGTGCATGTATTTGTGTACATATACTTTAGGTGGGTGTCCCTTCATCCTGTTTTACAGTTCCTGAGGTCTCTCTTGTTCCCGTTGCCCTGCACCCCTTGCTTCCCACTAACTGCACCGTGGTTTGTAATCTCCCTCCCCTGTCAGTCCTAGGTTCAGGCTCTCAGGGGGCTGATGAGCCTGTTGGCAGATGTCTTGCCCTGCTTTGTCATACTATTGAACTTCTTTCCACTTCCATTCTTCAAAAATATAAACAGTATAAGAACTGGCAATATCTGGCTGCAAGAGCTGTTGTGAAGTTTGAACATAATACTAAGTATTCCTTTTAGCTGAAGCAATAGACAGAGGACTGGATGATTGAGAGGGACGTATATTAAAGGAGAAGGGATTTTCTTTCTATGGACAATTGATTCAGGTAACTGCAGTGAATGAAAAATCACCTACTCACAAATAATTCAGCTACCTACCTCTGAAATTATTCTGCAGCCCTAATTTATCACCAAAACAACAACAGCAACAACTTCACTGCTGATGCTTTGAAGCAGAGGAGAGAGGGATGCAAAAGATAGACTGGTCTGGAGAAGGAACGAGCTCTGATGTTCAGAAGTAGGCACAGGTAGAGGTGTCACTGTTATTGTAAATATGTTTTACCAGCTCAACTGATCTAATAGCAGGAAATCAGCCAAAACTGCCTCCTGCTCCTAGCCATGTATCCACATCCCCATCCTCAAGCTGACACCAGCATCTACACCATTTTAGGGAGTTTAGCTGACAGGATATCAGCTCTACAGCCAGTTAGGCTGGCAGAGAAGGGGTGGAAGCATGGGGACAGGGACAAGAGGCTGGGATGGGACTCATCCTCACAGGCACAGCGCCTGCAAATCCACACCTGCCCATCGTGGGTT
This sequence comes from Cygnus olor, assembly GCF_009769625.2. Classification (NCBI taxonomy): domain Eukaryota; kingdom Metazoa; phylum Chordata; class Aves; order Anseriformes; family Anatidae; genus Cygnus; species Cygnus olor. Next base: position 186,139,836 of record NC_049169.1, read on the forward strand.
CAGCACCTGCAGGAATTTAGTCTGTAGGGCTACCAATTCTGACATGCAAGAGCACCTACTAATCATTTTCAAAGCTCAGGAATGAATAAAGAAAATAAAGCTGGACAAGCACAAGCAGTCATGATTCTGGAGGTGCAGAGACTTTTTCCTACTACCCACAATGTAAACATATAGAAGAATGATTAAAGTATTAATGAAATGAGTGGATCAGAAGTGACTGAGATGCAAAGGGAATGTTAAATAGCATTTTGGTTTATGCTAATGAAAACATTCCCCACTACTAAACAATGGACATTTTTGTGTGCTTCATACACCTACAGTAACCTGCATATCATCACCTCCCTTCAGATACCAAAACTTATTCAGTGTTGTTTTATATGCGTAAGGAAAACCACAAGATATGTTAGTTCTTTCCCTGGTGCTTCTCAGTAGTAGCTAGTTCAACTGGGAAAAATAACAAACAAACAAATAAACAAAAACCCTGCCGGTAGTTTGATAAACCAACAGTACTGCAACATCAGATATCACAAATTAATCACTCGAAGAGGATACTAATAGTGTAACAGAATTGTTTTGGGTTTACTACAAATAAAATTATTAGAATTTTCTTGAAATATCTCCCAGTGATTATCTATGCCTTGTTTATGCCCAGTTTCCAGAGTATTTTATGTTTTGAGATGAGGACTACCCTTTAGCCACAAAAATTTATGCACTAAGATTTCACTCAGTCTACTTATAGACGCTTACAACAATAATCCAGAGTTCCTAAAGGCAAGTGAACTCACTCTGTAAATAAACTGAATTTTGCAATAGAGCATTTCTGATTCTCGCATCCTTTTCTTCTCCTAATATGGTAGAAACAATTCTGGAAGGTCCTGAAGAGAATAGCAAACATCAAAATAAACACAAATCCTTTTTTAAGAGTTCTCAAGTCCCCAAAGTCATAAAACTTCCATTTTTCCTTACTTCTCGGAGGAACCACGTCAAAACACAAGTTCTAAAATGGGCAACAACCAGAACACAAGCAGCCCAAACAAACACTCTGTTTTAATACCTTTTCCTGTAGCTCTATAGGGAGAGGATCAGATCTGAAGATAAGCTCAAAGTTGTACTGGGACACAACAGTGAGCACTATTAAGCATGTCACTTCTCTGCTGACAATCGCTGACTACTTGAAGCTGAAGAATATACTAAGCTCCCTAATTCCAGGCTCAGTGCACAGAGCAATCAGCTCCCTCTATTTAGCAAGAAAGCTTAAATTAACAGCGCCCATTGTCCAAGGCAGAGTCACATGCCAAGGCTGGAGCAGATGCTAACCTTCATCCCAGGGCTCTCTAAAGACAGGGCTGTGGAAGTGGCTGGTGTTGTGCAAGTGTGTTGGAGTGAGACCTCAGCAGCAAGCAAGAGGAGAAAGAAGGTCCAAGCACAGCCCCTGTCCGGGCTGCTGTATCCCAGTTGGCACCAGCCTGCCCTCCTGCTTACCTCCTGCTTACCGCAGCCGCCCATCCCAGCCTTCCCAAGCCCCTGGTCACCCACCAGCTTCAGGTGAGCGCGAATCCCTCCCTTACAGGGTGTTTGCTCCTTGAACCAGCTCCTTGGGGAGTGCAAAAGCAAGTGCCACAGCAAGAGGGATGGCAGAGAAGAAGGGTGGGTGCTTCTTGTTCAGCAGATGTACAGACGTACGTTTGCTTAAGCAGGCAGCGAGTAACATGAAGCAGCCTTGTCTCTCCCTTGGTATCCTGCTGCATTCACTAGGTTGTCTATGGTGTGCTTAGCACTTTCAGCTCCAGGAAGGTCAGTGTTTGCCTGTAGATAACTGACCCCCCACAAAACAGCTGCTATCATCACCCTGCACAATAACATCTTATTAAAATACCAAAATAGTAGTGCACCATGGTGTTTACTCAAAGGGCAGACTTTTCCCTAAGAACCTCCCCACTGTCCTCCTTTCTCTCTTGCTCATGGACACCGCGCTTCATGCACATTGTCTGTAAAAATGGTGAATTTTATTGCTAAATGTTTTATATCCATTTAATGAAGGACTAAGTGCCATTAATTTCCACTGCTGATGTAGCAGAAACATCTTTTCAAGAGCTGCACAGAGCATGGCTGCCCATTTGGCAGCCAACAAGCTCACGGGAGGCACAGGGGCCATCGAGGAGTTTCTCTGGCATCTTATGCTCTTCTGACAAAACAACTTGTGTGGATGTGAGCACTGCGTTCATCTCAGTACGTGACCAGCCACTGGTCCTCCTGGGGCCATTCCTGGATGCTGCCATGTTTGAGCCATGCAGGCAATAGCTGATGCCTGTGTGTCCCAGGGTCAAGCTGTCTCTGAAGCTACCGAGTGCCTTCTGCCAGCCGCTGTGGTAGGGACTGGGCATGCGGGGCCACAAAGAGGTGGGTGGATAGGAGGAGGATGGAGCAATGGGTTTGTGGTGTGAGGATTTTGATTTGGATGTGTGGTTGCTGGAAGTATAGGCCATGCAAAACAGATGTGAAGTCCTAATACTGAAAAAGGTCTTATTTGTAACTTGAATTACATGCAAGGCCACTGAAAAAAAAACATCTTAACATTCAAAGGTAGATAATTCCAAATCGCTGAGAAACAAGTGTTGTCATCCTCAGAAATATCACCCTGAAGATAACCCCGTTCTAGGAGAAGCAGCAAATAAAATTAAAATGTTCCCTATGCAACATGTGCCCTCTCGTCTCATTATACAACAAGTCACCTTTAAATCTATCTCTGGGAACTGGGAGACAATGCAATGCAATTTCTACCAGCCCACGTAGCAGCTGACTTGTGAGAACACAAGTGAGCCATCTACCTGTATGATCTTGAGTATTCCACAGCATGCTTTCCTCCAAGAAAGGAACAATAAACTTAATTGCAGGTCTAATCTAGAAACTGCAAAAAATGGAGTTTATTATAGAATTTCCCACAGTTTATCCTGATGTTATTCTAGCTTATTGTAGCTTTTACTTTTAAACTTCTGTTGAGATGTTGGTTTTTTTTTTTTGAAATTATGAATTTGAAAAATGCATTTCCAAATTAAATTCAGATTAAATAAAACCAGCCGAATCATTCAAAAAGTAAAAAGAGTCTAAGGAAAGAGCAGATTTGAATGCTGAAGTTTTGGATACATATGCTATTCTTCAAATAAATTACAAATCTTTTTCTTTTTTTAAAACCTATTTTATGATATTTCCATAACAGACATCTAAGAAGACTTTTAATTGCCCCAATTTTGGTGAGCCCTATTTTATTCCTGTCACCCTACTAACCTTGGGTGCGCTTAAGTGAGTACAGCTCACCTGGAGTGAGCATGGCCATTTTAGCAGTATTTTCAAAAAGAAGTAATATAAATGAGTAATGCATTTGTTGACTAAAACAGTGTTGATCAAAAGCACTTGTATTTTTAAGAAAACCTCAGACCACAAATGGTATCAGTTTAAAAAAGAAAAAAAAAGATTATTCTTATTTTCCAGCCAGAGACTCCCAGTTCTGCTCCCATCTCCAACACATCACAGGAATATTTTCCAGACCTTCATGACGTGCACGATATCTTATTGACATCTGCAGAGCAAAAGTCTGTTTTGGGAGCTGCACGCAGGAGTGTTTTGAGGTCTCTCGGTTTGGTGGGATGATTCAAAGGCCAGACTATGACTCTGCTTTTCTGTCCCCTAGGGAGAAGAGTGCATGCTTACTGAGAACACTACTCACTGCATCATCCAGATGACAATAGTTAACAGGTACCTAGAACGAACTGACTCCAGTGCACATCAATTAGCTGTCTCCTTAACTGGTTGATGAACGTGACAAACAAAGAAGCATCCTAGGTGAACACGTCTGCAAGTGCTCTGTGGCAATGAATTGAAATCCTGCCCCGTAGGACAAGAATGCTACTTTCCAGAAGACCTTAGAGAGAAAAATCTGAGCAAATTGTCAACCCAGAAGGAATATCTGAGTACATTTCATGGTATGGAACAAACCATGGGTGCGGCTGGAAATTGATCAGAAAATATTACTGCTCTGTATACCTTAAAACATGAATGAACAGAAAGGACTGGTTTCAGCTGGACTATAAAGCCCGGGAAGGATAAACACTACTTATAGCCTCTGTGGTAAGGTGCTAATTTACAAAAACATACATAGATTTGAGCAAGATGTATGCTGTACCACCTATACTTTTTTTTTTTATTATTATTATTTTTTTAACAGTATGTTAGACCTCTTCCTATTAGGTAAATGCCCCGGCATAATTTATGGCTTACTTCTGCTCTTGGGTATGCAGACACAGCACCTATTCTCTGCAAAACATGTTCCTGTGCATGCATGTGCAGGCTTCGCAGCCGTTTCTCAAGCAAGGGAAGTGTTTTCTTCTGCTCCACCCAACACAGAACAGAGCTGAAGAAAGCCCTAGGTCTTTTGAACTCCCTGCCGTCTTCTTATCAAATTGTTTGTTTTTCAGCTAGAAAGGATATGTACAGATTTATGAACACAGCCTTCCAGACTGAAAGCACCAAAAAAAAAAATTGGCAACAAGTTTAAGTCAATCTGGATTAATTTATTATATTTCCTCTTACTGTTTATTCAAATACAGTAGAAAGCATGTTTATCAGCTAAAGGTGTGTCAGAAATACCAATTACTCATATAACATTTCCATTTTTCTAAAACAGAATGTCCTTTAGGGACTTCTTATTTCAGACTAGAAACATCTTTACTGTCTTGCAATATTTTCAATATACTTTAGTGTAGAAGAATAAAAATATATATATTAATTAAAATGCTATACTTCTTTCCATGATATTTTTTATAGTCTTGTGTGCTGGTTTTACTCAGTCTTAAAGTTACAGTAATATACTGTAAAAATAATGACAGAACTGATTTGATTTCTGCACCATGCAAGTGACTTGTTTGTCTTCAGTCATAAACTGGGACTAGCTTGTTATAGTACATGTGTTATCACAATACACACTTAGGCTTTCAGTAACTAAGATTAGTCCAAAAAGGTGACTAAATCACAAAATTCCCTTCCCATTCTTGTGATACTGACTTGAATTATGCACAAAATGTTTTAGAAGTAGGGCAGATAAGCAATGCTGTTTAGGTAATAGCATTATTCCCTGGTGGCTTCACACTTGTAGAAAAACAGATTCAGACAAGCACTACAGTGTTACTGAGGTTACAAATGACCTGGAAAAATACAGTTTCTATGGATATCATGTAATGAAGACAAGCCTAGTATGACACATATCTAATAGTTATTTTTATTTCTTTGCAGGTATTCAGATACATGCCTTGCATGAAGCAGATATTGCATTTTTTTTATAACACAGGATTTTAAAATACTAGTCTCTTATGCAGAAGTTATTAAATTATAGATAGTGGGATGATCAGAACCTTACTGCATACGTAACCAAGTTGGATTTTTCCAGAGACATTGTCTTCTATCTTTGTAAAACAGTTAATTATGGAGATCTAGCACTGTTAATGCAAGCTTAGATGGAAAAGGAATATACTGTTTGTGTATCTTAAATTAAAAAGCAAATTTCTGACAGAGTTATCCCATGGCCTTACCTAATCTGAATATATTTGTAAGCACTAAATTTTATTCAGAAATCTTTATTATATAATATAGCTAAAAATCAGAAGAGTGATTGATTTAAACAGCAATAGACATCAGGAACAGCAATACTGAAAAGAGCAAGGAAGACCAAAATGCCATTTGTTTACATTCTGTATAACCCAGCTTGGATTAGATAAACAGATGGATTCTTTCTGGATGGAAATATTGCATAATATTCTGAAATAAAGCACAGAGGATGGGAAGAACAGCTATAAGTAACCGATGTTTGGCGTCTTATCACATTAATATAATGGCTTTCAGACCTAAGTATAACCATCATATTTTTGTCCTTGGTGCACGATTAATAAAACCCAACTTCTGAGCAATGCCACACCCTTGTGATTAAGCAGCATTTTCAAAAATATTTAGATAAAGCCTGAACAAATCAAATAAACATGTAGGCAGGAAATGCTGTTTGGAATGCACTCCCTGCAATGTACTATCAGAGAGAGCCAGAAAGCAGCCTAACTTCAGAATTCAATCAAGCAAAATCTAGTATAATCTCATTACAGTCTTTGCAGTTAATGAAACCTATTGAAATCTCTGACACTCTGATTTTTTAGACCTGACAAAAGCAAAAAAATTATTTGGTTTATATAACACAAACATACAAAATTATTAAGATCTCATCCCTTAGGTTATCCTAGCTATTTACCAAGCAATGCGTAATATGAAAAGATTACTCTTCTGCTACTCACTATTGCTCCAGGATTTCAGTAAATATTTGATACTGATTTCAAAGAAGCCTGAATCCTGCTGGCTAGCCATGTCTGCTGCATACAAAGAGGCTTCTATAATTCTGAGCAGCTGAAGTGGCAGGTACTATGTATGTAGATGTGACTGTCACCAGTTAGTGATGTAAACGAGGGGTCAGAGGAGGAAATGAAGTCTCCGCAGATCCACTTCTTCCGTTCATGGTAGGTAAGCTCATTTAAAAAAAATAAAAAAAAGCTCAACAACAACAACAACAAAAACACACCATGAGGTTTTGTCCTTTGCTCTTCCTTCGGGGCTTGTAGTTAATTGTATCTGCGGAGGATTTTATTCCCCCGACCCCTCAATGTGGGTTTTCATTTATTCCACTCCTCAACTGGGCAAATCTCTCCCGGTCGGTTAAGGCATGTGCAGGACCCCAGCACTTGTTCCATAAGCACAGCGAGAGTGTCTTCTTGAAGGGTGCCTGAGCTGTGCTTTGAATAACGTGCAGTCTGCCTGTCTGAAGCTTTTTTCCATCAGAAGCTGACAGCCTGCACGTCTGCACCTCCTCTCGCAAACACAGGATCGGCTCGAAGCCCCTCTGAACACGTCTCTTCCGCAGCTGTAGGAATCTCACGCGGACTGTTTCACTTTAGGAAAAAAACAAAACAAAAAAAAAACAACCTCTAATGAATATCCTCCGCATGCTCTGGTCAGCTGCTCTCCTTCCGCCCGCTTCCAGCAGGAGCACGCTGAACTGTACACAACTGCATCACGCTGCGGTAAAGCAGCGCTGCGCCCATAGATCTGATTGCAGTGACGTTAAAGAAAAAAAAAAAAAAAAGAAAAAAAAAAGGCAATCCGTCAGCCCAGTTGCACAAGAGAAGCACTTCCAGAGCACTAAACCCAAGGTTTTTAGGCTGCCTGGTTCTGCTTTGGTGACAGAAAAACATGTCATTTTTTCTCGACTTTTTTTTTTTAAAAAAAAACAAAAGATGAGAGACAGCAAGCTGAATTCATGATGGCAAATAAAAAAGGCAGCTCCCTGCTTGCTATTCATCTCCAAAAGAGCCACAGAAAATTCTCAGTTTGATGTCATTTTTATCTTGAATAATGCTTATATTTTAAAGAAAGGAGGGCAAGCTGAATTAATATAAGAAAATGAGGCAGAGGCAATTCACTGCTTGTTAACCTCTCTGTATTTCCTACAAAATATTTAATTGCTATTCCCACATTCTTAAGGTTTTATTTCTAATAATCACAGCACACAACTATGCGCATCTTAATGACAATAAAGAAAAACAACAAGCATCTCTTCCCCAAATATTTTTTGTTTGTTTCATATATTGTCAGTATCATCCTTCAAGACACTATTTTCTGGGAGTAACAGCACTTCTTTTCTCACTTTGTGGAATAAATTTCCTGCATCATATCATAATTACAGTATCTGAGCCAAAATGTAGCTTGTCTGCTGCTGATTCTTCAAAAAACTTTGCCAGTGGTTATATTTACACATTATTTTTAGTTTCAGTGTGCACAATATTTTATCTTTGGACTGAAAGCTGAGGCGCACAAGAGTCACCGAGTCCAAGTTCTTGTTGTTCTCACTGAAAATATGCTAAATGGCTCTTGTAAACACAACACATCTGGAGATAAGGTTTTGTGTCCCCAGTAAAGGCAGGCTGTTGTGGGAGCTCACTTTATAAACCTTCTTTCAATTCCTAGTCTAAGTTTCATCAAAACCAGTTTACTCCCCATCTTGAACACAGATAATCAGAAATGTTCAGAGCATTCAGGTGTGATCTCAGCATCAATCAGAGAGATCTGATCAGCTCTTCCTCCCTATACTGGTAAAAACATCGTCCCCTTTCTGTCGGTCTGGGCCCTCAATTTCTTTTTCTGAGAGCCCTGTCATGGCTCCCCCCACCCAGTGCTGCATTAATTCCTGTGTTTGAGTATTTAGGCAAGGATTTCCTTTGTGGTGCCGCATGAAATGCATTTCTGAAGACCTCTGATACATTGATTTTATCACTTTTTTTTCCCCTGAAAATAAAGATACAAGGTCAATTTGCAAATATTTATCTTTACAAAATCCCTACTGCATTTTTTTCTGATTTTCATTTAAACTCACAACCTTAATTATAATCCCACCAAGTTTTGTTTCAAAGCCTTAAACATGGCTGTGGTCAAGTGGTCCTTCTGTTGGTGTGGATCATTTTTTCCTTACGAATTCTGTGGTTTGTATCTACCAGGCAGAATCTGTCTTTTGATAGATTCAATTAAAAAATTAATACCTGATCAGCAACTTCATATGGTTGCTCTTCTATTATTATGAAGGGGACGTTATGTGATTTTTAACAAGAATTTGAAGATTTTCTGTTCTGCTTTCACCTCATAATTGATATATTTTTTTGGTATTATGCCTCCTACTGTTGTTCCTCTAGTTAAGGCACGGTTCTTATTGAAAACATAGGCAAGGCATTCTCTCTTAGTTAGTGGTTGTATCTTCTTTTCATCCTCACTGAATACTGGACACTTAAAAATCTGTGCTCTGGTCTAAAAATTTTAAATGGCCAAGGACGCTCAACCATTGGCTTTTAATTCCTTCACACATTCTTACTCTGCTGAACTTTTGATAGTGCTCACCATAGTTCTACACTCCGACATCCAAGCTGCAAGTTTCTTCACTAAAGATGCAAAGGTGACACATCCAGTACACTCTGCAGTCCTCTTCCATAAGAACAGTGGAGCATTCAATGAGATGACTGGGAGATCAACTTAAATCAGACAAAATAAAGTTTTTCTTTCTTCAGGAAGTCATGAGCTTCTAGAACTTGCTGCCACTGGAGGTCGCAGAAGGAGAAAGCACCTGCAGTTTCAAAATCTCATAAAAAAAGCAGAAATTCAGGTCTATAAAGGACCAGGCAGGTACGTACTTCCCTCTGACACCCCTAACACACCAAAGGCACGTGCTGGGGAACATGAGAGGGTACGGCTGCACAAAGTGGCTACGCTCGTGTGCGCTCTTCCCAAATAGCATCTTCTTCTTCTGCTCCTGTTGGGAGGGGATTGCCAGGCGAGATGGGTGACTGGTCGGACACAGTGCGATGCTGCATGATCTCTGGGCTTTAAATCATCTGCTGCAGACGTACACGGGCTGTCCCATCCAAAGTTGGGTTTGACATCAGTAAGTACAATTTGTGTCTGGGACATTAAGGCGTCACCCAATGCCTACTTGCATTTCCCTATGTAGTAATATTAAAAAGGATGCCTATGTTCAGCCTTCTGTCTTGGAATGGCAGCACTATCCCCTAGCACCTTTTTACTGACTTCTTCCAAAGTGATTTTGAGACAAATTCCATTTCATACATAATAATCTTCTTTTAACATCATATCACCACATTAATACACAATACAGAATCTCACCGATTTCACCTTACAGTATTCTTTCTGAATAATACATTTCCTCTCAAAACGCATTATTGTAGTGAAATATTTAACAACTTAATGGATGTCTTTAGACAAAGCATGTTAAAGAGAAATGCCACCACTCTTAGATTGTGCATTTTTGGCTTTGTCTGTAAGAGTTCATATAGAATGCATCTTTCACATTATGCTTCCTGATCTCACAATTGTGTGTGTACAAAAGTACAGCCTAAATAACTGCTTTCAGTCCCACAGAGCAATGTTTACAACTCATCAGTCTGATGACCTACACGAGGCAAAATTGCCCCCCTGATAATGGTTTTGGTCACATCTTGGAAACACTCCCAAAACAGGTATAACACAGAGAAATGGCAGAAACGGCACCGTTCCAATGTAATGCTCAAAACTTGTTCTAGGGAGGCTGGCAAGACTAACAAGTTTTGAAGTAATACAGCTTCTGCTTTAATTCTTGTTGACTTTATGATATTCAAAATTCAATTACGTACTTCAGCTTGTGGAGAATAGTCTGGTATAAGTATACAAAATCTGTCAGTGTAATAAGCTTTCTAATGATGAATACTAGAGTTTTACGTATTTGATTTATGATATGGCTACATGGGAGTTTGTAAGTTAATGATAATATAACATTTTTTGCACCTAAGTAACAAATCAAAGATCCAAAACACAAAGCCTACCATGATGAAGCACCTGCTGATTACCAAGATAGCAGAAGCATTGCTTCAATTACAAACATTTCCACGTAACTCAAACTCAGCTCTTGTGACATGCAGTCCCCCATCTGTTCTCTCATCTGCCTTCTGAGATCAGAGGTAGAACATATCCAGGAGTTGTGGATTCCTGGATTATATCCGTCTGTGGCGGAACAAAGTCTATGTAATTTCCATGCCCCAGCTATGGAAAAACCAGGTTGGGAGAAGTTGCTTGTCACCATGGTCGGAAGTGTTTTTGTGACCAGCACACAGCATGAAAAGCTATTTTCACTGCAAAACGTCTGAGAAATAGCCTTCCAAAACCTTCACTCAAGCAAAGAAAAGAAAATAAGAAGAATACATAGTGCTGGAGGTGCTCACAATATCTATCTTAAGGCATCCAATTTAGATGCCTACATTGGGAGGTGAGTGCCTTCAGCATGACTCAAGCATTCCCAAGAGTTCCAGTACAGAGCACAATTACTTTCCCAAACAGCCCATTTCTCTTCACTATCTACACATGATACTTAGGGTAGCTACTTTGGTAAATCAGGCACTTTATTTAGATTCTCAATATTTGGCAGTATAGGTACCCATTTTGTTCATTTTTTTCTGTGACTACTATTTATAACAGCAATGCAGGCACTTTAGTCCTCTATGTTCTGAGCGCTGCTTGCAGGCATCCTTAAAAAAGCATACGGCGATATGAATACAGCACAGTCCTTGTACAAGTTTTCAGAGCTCATTTTGGTTTGGTATGAAAAGATCTGATTGGCTTTTGCAACCTGAACTCTTCAAAATCTGAAGTTAAATGCAAAGAGTAGCTGAAGCCTCTAAATGGGTGATGACAGTAACAAAGCAAGTACAGACTACACTCGGATTTTGTATTTATGCTGCTCTCTTTCCTAGTGCTCACAAACTGGTTTTCTTCTAGTTGTAGAAACAAAGTGGAACAGTGGGTTCCTTATTTGTTGCAAACAGAATATGTCTTTTACCTTACATAGCAGGTAGCGACTGTATTTACAAGTGCACAAATACCTGCTAACAGTGCAAAGCCACTCTTCAGTCTGCAGTTACCCATCTCTATCATCCAGCCTCTCCTACAGTGTGATTCTGGAAGATACGGCGCACTTCACCCCTAATCCAGCAAAGAGCATAAGCAAAAGACTTTTAATTATTTTTTTTTGGCCTAGTTTGTGCTTAATGCCTTGCTTCTCTCTTTGCTAGGTGTCAGTCATTCTGCTCCTGCTCAGCTCCCCGCAGCTTCAAGGCAGAGATGTAGACACAGATCCCAAAGCCAACGCTAGCTTTACTGAACTATTGGAAGTTTTAACACTCTTTTTGATTTTCTACAGCTTCTCCAACTCATACAGCTTTTCCTCCTTAATTTGGGTCAAACGCTTTGTCCTTCTTGCTAGATAGTGCTGTGTGCTGAAGTACGCCTGTGCCTCTGATTTCCATGGAATCAGTTGGATTTACATTGGTATAGCTTGTATAAAAGTTTGGCTTGCTGGAGTTCTTTCCCAAAGGAGATAGTAAGGACTGCGTATTAGCATTTCTGTGTTTTTGCCATGGTCTAGTTCTTCCGCACAAAATACAGCAAGCCTACAAAGAATGATTTCCAGACCGACAGGGTTCCAGTACAGAACACACATAACAGATCAAACCAAAAAGGTATCTATTATATTATCATATCCTGGGTTATATTGCATTGCATTCGTGATTTCACATTCCCTTCTTTTATAAACTACTTGGAACCTCTCTACAAAAGACTGCACTGGCATTCAGATGGATGCTGGTCATAATGGGATGGCATTCAGGTGCCTAAATATAGGCGTCTAGTGCCATTTTAGGTACCCTGAGGCATGTGAGCTATTCACTGAGACTGGCAAATATAAGATCTACATTAGGTCCACAGCCTTCGGAAGCAGTAGTTGGAGGCTTTCTGCTGGACACCTACATTTAGGTACCTGATTTCCTCCCACTGGTTTCAGAAGGGGGAAAAAACCACACACACAAAAAAACCCATCTTTGTACAAATTGTGAACTGATAAGCCCACATGTGAGCCAGAAATAAAAAATAATAATAATAATAAAAAATAATATTTTTACATTTACTCAGAAAAAAGACCACAATATTTATATGTAGTGAGTTTTTTTTTCTTCAACTTGGCATTTGTTGAGTTTATGAACTTTTTTCCTTCCATTAAAATATTCGGAAGGTTTTTTTGTTTTCCCCACTACATGTTGCATAACATGACACGTTTCAAGCTAAACATTAACAAGCAGCTTGCACACATACTTTGCTAATATCCTCTGTTAAAATGAAAACCAAAATCGTTACCTAAATCAACTGAACTCTAAGTACCTACAATGTCACACAATTTAGTGTAAAACACTTTAGGGTCCAAATTAAAAGTACAGATTGTCACGAAAGCACTGCACAAAATAAGATTTCATTAAGCAAACCTGATTTAACGTGATATGCTATAAATAAAGTAATAGAAATCCTCCTTAGTTTTATGTATCGATATTTTTTTGCTGCACAATTTTGTTTTGCCTTCTGTTTGTAACTGACTGTTAAGATATTGCCACCTAGTGATGGAAAGCAAAACAAGCAGAAGCAGGACAGTAAATAACAATGCATAGAGAATACATATTTACATTGCAAACTGTGTTGGAATGGAAAGATACGTACAGAGAAACAGCACACGTCTGTATTTCTGGAAAAAAAGGATAGAAGGCAATTTGGATAAAATCACATAAAATATTTGGGATTATTCATGTATCACCCAGCTCCCATCCTCAGTTTGTTCAGTGGATTCATGAGAGTAATTGAACGGATCAGAAGCAGTTTGTGACTTAGGCTGTTACCGGAAATAACAAATCATAACTACCTACTAAGGATTTCACGGAGGATTAACTAGTTAATGCTGGAATTATGCCTTCCAGACTCACAGTACTGTTATCCTTTCCTTGATTTGTTTTGGAGCTGTCAAACTGGGATGTTCTCTTAGGACTCTGCAGGTTCTTCATTCACCCAGACCTCCCATACATGTGCTAACACCACACAGTCCTGTGAGCCAGTTTGAAATCTTCACAATTATCACTGGGGCGTGCACTCAGGCAGCACAGACGCAAGAAATCCTGCTGCACAGGTCAAAATGCTGCCTGCATCCTCCAAGCACAGCCTACAGGGATCAGCAGGCGTGAAGAACAGTCTGAGCAGTATTTGCTCCATGCTCTTCACCTTACAGTCTCCAGGCACAATCCCCAAACAAGCTGGTTTCTGTTATTATAATCCTTTAAACTAATTTCCTTCTCAATTTTGTTACAAGTCCCTATCTATACTGTAGATAAAATTATGTAACTTACTCCCCAAACATCCCAGCATGACGTAATTTTGCAGAATTTCTTGAAAGCAGGAAATTTCCAAACCACCCTTGACAGCGCCTCTAATTTTGGGTGCCTGTTTCAGAGACGAGATTAGTGACAGAACCCCAACCACCCACTCAAAGCATAATTTCCATGAGGTACTTTATGCCTAAAAGATTTGCACCAGGTCACAGACCTTGGAAAAAGAGAAGCCAGGAGAGGTGGCTGTCATTTTTTTCCTCTCGGAAATTTCATTACAAAATGAATACATAGACTCAACCCCAAAATAGTCAAAAACTGAGGGTGATACTCAGGGCCTCTTCCACTTCCCTTCCACAGCATAGTTTTATCTCTTACACCATCCTCACAGCAAGCCCTGCAAGACGACAGATAAGTACAAGGCAGGAAGGGGAAGGGTTGGAGCACGCTGATCACTAGATATTGCGAGTTTCTATAGGGTCTCTAGGGATGTCTAACAATTACTGCATGCTATTACAGCTGAGATCATCAGACTTCTCAGCTTCTCCTCTCCTATCCCCATTCCAGCACTGCCCATTAGCCCGCATTCCCTGAGGTTCAGGCCTGGATTCCTCCTCCTCTCTCAGGGCCCCATGACGGAACACCCCAACCTGTCCCCTCCTCCCCAGTGTGGGCAGGAGGCAGCTGGCTGGGAACCTGCTTTAGGAAAAGCTCCTGACCTTACAATCATAGAATAGAAACACAGAATCATTAAGGTTGGACCAGATTATCTTGGAGGTCTTTTCCAACCACCCCCCTACCAGCAATGTCACCCACTAAACCATGTCCCTAAGCACCACGTCCAACCTTTCCTTGAACGCCCCCAGGGACGGTGACGCCACCACCTCCCTGGGCAACCCGTCCCAATGCCTGACTGCTCTTTCTGAGAAGAAATGTCTCCTCATTTCCAACCTGAACCTCCCCTGGCACAACTTGAGGCCATTCCCTCTAGTCCTATCACTAGTTATTGGCGAGAAGAGGCCGACCCCCAGCCCCCCACACCTTCCTTTCAGGCAGTTGCAGAGAGCAATAAGGTCTCCCCTGAGCCTCCTCTTCTCCAGATTAAACAACCCCAGTGCCCTCAGTGGCTCCTCACAGGACTTGTGTTCCAGGCCCTTCATCAGAGAAGTGCCGGAGATGCTGCGAGGAGCAGAGGGAGCAGAGAAGGAGCCACTTGCACCTACCCACAGAGGCACAACTGATCCCACAACCTAGGCGTCCCTGCCCAAACGTGAACCACATCACACCCTTTTGTTTTCCTGAATTTGTCTTCCTTGCAGAATGAAATGCTCAACATTCTCTGCAAGATACCTCCCATACCATGCTGCATTTGTATAATGTTTCCATTGAACATCTAATTAGGGGCAGGAATTTTCAGTGCAGTAGCTCCAATTTGCTCTCAAACACCAGTCCACTGTTCAGCAGACAGTTCTTCCTGCGTCTATTTATGCACTTCTTGCAATGTGATTTTTTAACACAAACATTTTCCTGAATCCTAAATACATTTACAGACAGGTCTTCTTTCTCTTAATTCTACCACAGCAGTTCCTAAAGCTCTCTCCGATTTAAAGTAAGATGTTCTTGTGATAAGCTACTTGCTTACTTGTTCTTTTTTTAAACTTTCCTTTCCGTTCTCTAGTTTTGTCTTTAATTATTAACACTTCTTCCTTTCTGACTGACCTATTTGGACACTCACACCTCACCATCTTCATTACTGTGCACAGAGATATCCTCCTGATTACGTCCCTTTGCTCCACCAGTAACGTCAACCTTAGAAACTGATTTTTTACTTTCCTCGTAAAATGAGAATAAACCTTTTGGAAGAGTTTCAGCCAACTTCCCTCTATTACAGATCATGGTAAGGTGGACAGTGGGTCAGACTGTGCTACATTTGCTGCCTCTTCCACCTTCCTATCAGGTGTCATGCTCTGCCTGCTATCAAAGAGGCTGCCAGACCAGTCGGGCTCAGGTCTGGGGCAGCACATGCACTCCCTGTAGCATAAACACCTCCACCTGTATGGGTTTTATCTATAAAACATTCACTCTGAATTATTCAAAAAAACCGCTATCTGTCACAACACCTGCAAAGGAATTAGCCAGTTAAAGCAGGGAAACCGAGCTCACATCAGGATTAGCCGACTTCAGATAACTATCGACAGTTTTTGCTGCTCTTTCAAATGATCCAGAAGTATCAAATTGTATGTATCACTGCATCAGCTTTCTGCACTTCTCTTGCACGTATTGCCACATACCGTTTCAAACAAGACTGCTCATTCTTTGGAAGAGGAATCACGTCTTTGCTACAAGTGAAGTGCTTGGCACGCAGGAGCCTTGGTTTGTTATGGGAGGAGCAGCTTTTTTCTCATTTTACTGAGAAATGCTACCAAAGATTCACAGTTCAGATTCAGGTAGCTCAGGCAAGCACTACCTCTAGCTGGAGCAGTGATCTGATTACTCGGCTAGATAACATCTATAACTTTTTAAACTTCTTTTTTGTTTCAAGGTAGGATGAAGAAATGCTTCAGAAAATCAGGATTACCTAAGAAGTCGTGCCAAGTGGTTGACCAAAAAATTCTTCTTCTTCCCCTGACTGCAGTTCACAAACACAGTGTGCACACGAACAGACACTTCTTAGCTCACCTGACACCTTTAATAGTTAGGTGTCAATCGCCTTCATCCTTTTGAGAATACTTCTATATATCTGAAGAAAACACAGCCAGCTACCTGCAAAAATCGTCATGACTCCAATCACCAATTGTCTCACAACAACTCTATAAATGACTGCAGTGAGGTAGTGTCAGGAAAAGTCAGGCCATAAGATTTCACAGTGAACTCTGTCTCATGCCTGTTATCCCCTCCAGTCCTTGCTCATTACATGCAGACAACCCTGGGGTTACAGCTTCTGCCATCTCGCTCTCCTGTTGCTACTCAAAATTATTTTCCTCAATTCTTAGAAGTGATGCCAGAAAAACACCTCAATCCCAAGCAGTTGTTGAAGGGAAAGTTTTAGGGAGTTTTGAAATCCCCTTGTGTATAAACCTCCTGGGCAAGCAAGCAGCAGTGAGACAGGAGGTAAGGGGTTTGTTATGTAATGCTTGTACAACTGCAGGCTTCGATGCTTGATAGATAGGAGCTAAAACTCTGCTTAAAAAACAAACATACAAAAAAAAAAACTTACTGGTCTTACAGAAGAACACTCGCACAAGAAACACTTATGTAAGAAACACATAAGAACAAAATATTTTCATAATGTTTTTAAAGTGTATGGAAGAAAACTTTTTTGCTATAAGCATGTAGCACATGCTGTTTCACCTTGCAAAGTAACCTGTGGGAGGAGAGAACTCAATTACAGAGTTTTTCTTTGCTGTAATTTTTTTTTTCCTCAACATAGTAAGTTTTAATGGATGAGCACTTGTGCAAGGGCTATCCCTTGCTGTGGTGAAGGTTTTACAATAGCAATGTTCCCACCTGGACCCAGGCCATAGAGTTATAGAGCTCCAGCATCCTTTGACTTGCTGCTTCTCTAGAGAAGCACCCTTTTCTTCACAGAGGCAAGGTTAAACACATGCAGCCTTCGTAATTGGGTCCTTTGTATCCTTCAGAGTCTGTCCCTTCTCGCTAACCTAGAAAACAATGTCTTGGTTTTCTGTGAAATACAGGTTCTGACACGGCTGCCTGCTTATTGTAGAAAAAGGCAAATGATGTATACTACCTGTTTAAGAGGGTAACGTTACTCTAAACTTCTCTCATGCTAGATTTGAATGGAAATTGCAATTCAGTGAAAAAATGTACAAAACAAAACTTTAAATCTGCTTCCTATTTTGCTGAGAAAACAACATTATTTCAGGCTTACTACCCAGGGAAGAATGCACACAAAGATGTCACACTTAAAACTGAATGTTTTCCTAGCAAAGACAGTGGTAATTACAGTTCCTTTAACTACACTTAAAATGATTAATGATACTGAGTCACCACTGGCTCGGTTTTCACAGGTATTTAGCTCCTGAAATTTCTAACAGTTGCTTTGTAGATTATTAAGTGCCTAGTCTGGGTAAGGATCGAACTCCTAATAGCTGTTTGTCTACTGCATCATTAAAGGCTTTGAAAATCTAAACCCATGTTTTTAAAGTTATTAAAATGAGCTCTCATCCTCCTCCGTGCTTTTTCTTTCAATAGATTGAATGAGGAAAATGGGATCCTTCCTCTTCACCTCTGGATTGGCTTCCGAGCTGTGCAATGAAATCCAAGGTAAAGGGCATATAACTGAAAACAATCCACTGTCACGGGATGCTTATTCCAGTATTTGAATAAGATGCGTAAATCTGTAGAACATGAAGTGATGTGTAAGTCTGTAGCAGTTAAATTTTCTAACAGCCTAGTTGAATAGATAACATCGACCCTAAAAAGCAACTGGGATCCACCTGCTCTGAAGCCTCTCATGGGATCTGGGGGGGACACAGAGCCCTCGGGGCCACGGTGCGGGGAGCTGTGCTCCTGGGTGTGGAATTGGAGCTCACGCTGGAGCGGCAGCGCTCGGTGACACGGTATCCTGCCACCTCACGCAGGTCACTGATGCATGAACCTTGCCTGAACTCTCTCACAAATCTAGGGAGGTCATCACTAGCTCCTGACTAATTCAGTGAACTGCAAGCATCAGCACGGACAGAATCCAAAGCTGAAACGTCCCCAAGAATGTCAGAATATTTCTTCCTCTTCCAGTAACATTAAAGATTTGACTTGGGGTGTGTTGTCATGTTTGACTTAAACCAATCTAAAACTGTGCTACTGATGAAAAAGGTGTGAAGTCCTCCCATCCTCACCCTTCCCCCCAGATTTCCATCAGGTCTCTTAGGCTGGCACTAGTTTGGAGCATAAGTTTGACCTGTGCGGTGTTTGTGTATTTTGCGAAATATGGTAGGGGCTACAGCACTACCTTCAGTTGACCAATGCAGCGATGAGCCTCGCCATAGACACGCACCATCACTATAATCAACACAAAGGAGACTACATGAATGCATGGATGTTTAGGTGGGGAAAGAAGTGAAAGAAATCATATTTTTTTTAATTGGGGAAAAAAAACAACAACAAAGGTACACTTTCATAGGTATTACATAGTCAAATAGCTTTCCCAAAAGCGCTAATTGGTATTTCCAAACACCTACAACAGGCACTATATTTTATTGAATAACATTCTTCCAAGCTACCCCTCTGGCTGAGCCATTGCTAAACTTTGGCTTCTCCAGGAACAGATGCATTCTAGGACCTAATTGCAAGCAACACTGCCAAACAATGAGCTTAAAGGTTTTAAGAGCCACAACGGACTGCTATAATCAGTCAGATCTCCTGCATAGGTCAGACCAGAGAATTTATTTACTTCTGGTCCACTTACAGTAAATTCAGAGTTGCCAGACAAAACAGAAACACCCTTCCGGCAGCCCAGAGCTATTTAAGTACACTAGATCCAAATTAAACCGTCTGCAAATGCTAACATAGACTAGAACTGACTCCACAAATACCTATAAGATGCAAACGTAACATCTCACATGCACATACATATGCAATACGCTCTAATAATTCTCAATAACATACAGTCACATCAAAATATTTACACTAAGATATCCATCTATGTGGACAACTGGCTGTACACTATTATTAAAGAGCAACTACCACAACTCGTATTTGTTTCTGTGAGGTTTTGTCAGAAGATTACGATACTAAGCTGATACAGAATCCCATGTTGCTTACTCTACATAAGACAAAAACAAAAACAGATTGAAAATGATGTAAAGAGAAAAATAAATAAGTTTTACTAATCAAATATATACAGAATCTTAAAGCAAAATCCACTCTATAGTTCTGGGGTATGGGTATATAAATTTACATGTACTTGGTGAAGCTTTCTGCCATGAGATAAACACTGGTGGTAAAATAGCCCACATAGACTTGCTCTGCTAGCAAGGCAGAATCTAGCTAATGAAACATTGAAGTGAGGAAAGTCAGCTCCAGAGAAAAAGGGAGCATACATAGCCGAAGATCCTCTGTTATCAGTTCTTCATTGTAGCTGTTCCCACGGACACATAGCTGACAATCTGTACCTAAAGTGAATCTGAGCTGCTGAATAGACGAAGATACTGTGACCTTTGAAAATAAATTAAAAAAAAAAAGGAACCATGAATTAAATATCTCAGATTTGATTCACTTATCACTATGTATGTTTATACATAGTTTTCCCTTTCAATATGTTTCTTTGGGGATATGGAAAGGAACATATATGCAGCATCCTCTTCAAATTCATCTTAAAACAAATATTGAGCAACTCGATGGTTGTTAAAAAGAAGTGTGCTCATAATATATTCCATGAAACGAATGTGCATTCAGCACCTGATGCACAGAAATAGCACTAAGCATGCTAAGAAATATTAATTTGAACTCAAGATATTGTAATGAACATAACTGTCATTCATATTGTAAATACACACAACTAATTTTAACCCCTCTTCACAGTAGTTTGTCTACATAAAGATCATCCACAAAAATTCTGAGTGAAATTTTATTTTGCTCTTCACAAAACAGTAGAGCCTTCAAACAAACAAAATCCTCAGCTCTTTGAAAGGTCATTCTAGACCATGACATCTGGGTGTCTTCTGACACTCAGGGGCTATCTTCACAACAAGGACATATTGTACTGCTGTACATATTGCAAGTGTTACACAGATTCACTGTAATTAAATGCAAAACACTTTCTGTGACATTCATTTATTCTAAGGTTGCTCTAAACAGGAGCAACAAAAGAAAGAAGACAATACCATCCTGTTGGTTTTGGGGGAAGCTTCCCTAAAAGCTAAGTGATAAAACACTGTACCAGAATACTGCTAGAGGTCCCATGTGTCCTTAACACCACTTTTAAGCCAGGTCTCTCATTTACACTCTAAGTAAATACTATGCAAGAATATATTTTGTATTTTCATGTTTTACAGGATTCTGTTCGGTATGCATGGATATGGATATAAGACAAGGCAATTTATATATATACATATATAATTATATACTATAATACACATATATATGTATTATATTATTATAATATATGATACATATATATTTACAGAGTGGGGAAGTAAGGATGTCACATTGCATGATGCTAACATGATTGAATACCCATAAGAAGTTACTTAAATCAGCTGGCAACTAGCAGCAATGGCAATTGGCAGCAATGCTAGTGACAGCTTGTATCTTCTGCACGTGAGGCACCTCAGCACGACACCCTGGTTGACAAAAAACCTGCGGGATATGACCCACACAACTGATGGAATTCCAGAAATACTGTTGTGTATAAAGAAGTACTTTATGTTCAAGGTGTCTGAATTTTGTGTTAGCAAACATAATGTAGTATGCAAAAGGATCAATAATGCTTTATTAAGAATAAAATGAAACGAGTGTTGATGAATACAAACAAGCATTATAACTAATCATTATTAAAAAGACCACAATAACTTACGACTGAGAAGCACAAAAGCCCATGCTTTACTGTTTTTAAATGTGAGGTTTCAGAAATGATCCTGTCACGTTTTTGAGAGCTTGGCTTATGAATCATCAACGTGTGGGCTAGCAATATTGTTTGCACAGGAGAAACACTTGGTAACATCATCCTATGAAAGAATGGAAACAGAGAAAAATTTACCCTTTCGCCCTCTTTATGTGTCTGTACATGATCCCTTGCTTGGCTAAAATAGAAAAGCTGAAGGTAGGCTGCCACGGTAGGATTTATTTGGCTAAATAAAGGTGTTTACAATATAACCACCTCAAATTCAGTTACTCAGCTTGGACATCTTCTAAGTAGTATATGGAAATCAGGGCTGATTCACCCCATTTAATGTTGACATCTACAACAGATGACATAGATTAAGCCCTAACAGGACCCACTTCTCTTCAGTGACCATAAAGGGACACCTATTCAGCAAATGTCTGGCTTTGGAAAGATGAGTTCCACCTGGTTGTCCAGATCTGAAAGCATTCCTAGTTACAACCCCAGAAAGAGTGATGCTGGCTTCCTCATCAGACTGCCCCTCTGCTGTGGCTAGCAAGCCTTAAGACGTAAAACCAAGCTACTGGGAGAGCACAAAGCCATTTCTCACTGTCCTCAGCTTGAAGCCCAACCTAATGCTACACAATATTCATGCCCCTAAACACTGATTTAGATGCTGAATTTAGCAGCCTATACATGCAAGTGGGATTACTGCAAGTACCTGAAGCTATCTAATAAAAAAGTAAAAACAAACAAAACCCTTCCTTTTTCTTTAAGATGACAAATCTGATAAGGAACTGCACCTGTTCCCTCTAGACCTCTGTTGTGAGAATGGAGCAACACTGCTGTATATGGAAGCTCCTTCTCCTATTCCCCCCCAGAGATATGGAGCGGAGGGAAACAAAGGAGATGAGAAAAAAATGGAGTCTGCCACTCCTGCAACAACAGCCGTTGCCTACAGGCAACACGTAAAGTTTAATGTAGGTCTATAGGATTGTTTTGATAGTTTTATCATTTATCTTTCACCAAAAAAAAAGCAAAAAAGTAGATGATGTTTCTCTGATAACATTTACTGGGCAAGATTGTCAACAGAAAGAAGAACCAGGAAATTCCACAACCACCACAAGTTTTAGAAAGTGGAGTAAGAGAATTGTTATGACCTCCAGTAATACAGAATGGGTTATGAACCAAAGTACTGGTAGAAATATTAGGTGACACATTGAGCAGAACTGGGGTAAAAATATATCATTTGACTTTTCCTTTTATTGAGCTTCATCAGATTCCTATTAAACAGTATGGCCCCAGTCCTGACCTCTGGGACACACTGACCTCCAGGTAGACTTCATGTCACCAATCACAACCCTCTCAGCCTGGCAGCTCAGTTTTCAACCCACCTCACTGTCTTTTCATCTAGTTTGTATTTCGTTAGTTTGTCTATGGGGATGTTACAGGAAATACCATCAAAAAGCCTTTCTAAAGTTGAGATAAACATCATCATCTCCTCTCTCATCATCCACCTCATCCACCAAGCCAGTTATCTTACTGTAAAAGATTACTGAGTTGGTCAAGCATGATATTTCCTTCATATAAACATGCTGACTTCTCCCAATCATCTACCTCTATATCTGGAAACTGGTTCCAGGATTATTTGCTCCATCACCTTTCCAGAGATCAAGGTGAGGAGGCTGACTAGCCTTTAAGTCCGTGAATCCTGTTTTTTGCTTATCTGGAAGACAGGAGTTGCATCTGCTTTATTCCAGCCCTCAGTAACCTCCCACAGCGGACATGAGCTTTCGGGACTGGCCTCACAATTACTTGGCCAGCTTCCTCAGCACTTGTGGTTGCATCCTATCACAGTGTGTCCAGTTTGTTTAAAGTGGTCCCTAACCTGTTACCCCTCTACCAAGGGTTAGAGGATAAGTCTGCCATGCTCCAAGCTTTCTTACTGATTTCTGGGGCCTGCAATTCCTGAAGGCCAGCTTTACCAGTAAACACTGAGGCAAAGAAGGCATTGAGTACCTTGGCCTTTTCCATCTCTATTGCCATACTTCTTCCTGTTGTTGTGTTACACATTCAACTCAGACCTCTTCCAGGGCAGGCTTTCAAGTCGGAAGAATCAACATATAACAATCAGATTATGCAGACTTCTTTATCAAGTATAAATTAAGGCTTTGTGAAAGAAATATGCTTAACCCTGAAAGCAGGTAAAGGACAAACTGTAATACTACTCTCACTTAAGAGTCACATAACATTTATTATGACAAATCTAGACTTGAGTGACACTATTATTAGCTTCTAAAAAGAGAAATGCTGATTTTCTAAATCCAGAATGAATTTAGAACTGGACATACCGTGACTTTTACACATATACTTTGTTTATCTTCAATCCACTAGGCAGAAAATGAAATACATTTCAGACCTCCAAAATGCACGTTGTTAACTTCATTTGGTTTCTGGTATTCTGCTTTTCTTGTCATCCTTCTTCTGCAGTGATATCTATGTGTGATAGTGAAACCTCTTCTGCAGATTAGACTTTTTAATTCATAGCAGGGCCACAGCATGTAGTAGAAAGATAACATTCAAATGATCCTCTATACAGGAGTCAATAATCATCCATCAATATCAATATGGATTTATCAATAATGATAAAACTAAACAAGTTCCCTTGCAAGTACTTCAAGGTGACTCATTGAACAAACTGGTACTGAGTTTTTATGACCTTTTTAGTCAATAAATGTATGTCTTTCTGGCCAGACTGTTGATTCAGCTACATTAGGCCACGAAGGATACACGTGCCTCTCTTAATACTTGTAGGTTTTCTTTGGCCACAAGGCCTGATTGCATGAAACAGCCTACATGCATACAGTAAAACAAAGATATGGTGGCAACATCCAACTCTCCATTCCTGGGCTCTTGCTAACTTCTGAACTGTGCCTAAGAACAGTCAGGGGAGACAGTGGTGGTCCAGACAAAATGGTGATGAAATGGGACAGCTTTGGTAGAGAGTGATTTCTCTGACTTGAATACGAGGAATGGGAGAGAAGAGACAGGCTGGACTGATTAGTTTAGAGATTCTAAACAACGTAAAAGATACAGGACAAGCAAGGTTACATTAAGAAAAATGGCATTTATTGACTGCCCCTCTTTGTACCACACTAAACCTTATGCTTAATAAATATTGTTTTGCCAACCCTTCATTGTTTGCATCTCAAAGAAGATTACCCCTAGAAGAGGCTTATTAGGAAAAGAAGGTAATTCACAACAGCACAGGGATGCACACTAACGTGTTCTGGAACTACAGCATATTGTCATTAGAGACAGTAAAATTTCAGAAGCAGTAATTCCAAAGACATAGAACAAAACCCCACAGAAAGTCAAGCAGTACCCTCAGGTAGTGTGAAAACAAACAAAAATCCTCATACAACCAAACATAACACAGAATGCCTTGAACTCCTGAAGTCAGATTCCTCATTTAAGATCCAATCTCTTACATTAATAAAGTTCACGTTCCATTCAAAGAGTATTCCATTCTATGCTCTTGATTACTAGAAATAAAGACATTTAATATGAGGGATACAGTTGATATAATTTGTTCTCCATAAAAATCTAAATACATGAACTCAGTATCTGTCAGCCCATAGCTGGTTTACTGGAAATACCATAAGGATTTCTTTTCATGATCAGGGCATCTTCAACAAGAGAAGCAGCACTGAAATTCTTCCAGCTAACTCTAGCTACATTCAGAGAGTTTTCATTACATAGTCTTTTGTTGTTAAGATGAATTTTATTATCTACACCAATCTTCAGGCAAAATGTTAAGTTTCTGAACCTAAACAGATGAATAAAATACAGATTTCTTTTATTCTTCTTGAAATCAAATATTTTCAGAAGCTCCTAAACACACAAACACACACGTATTTTTAAAACTATTCCTTCACCCCCACCTTAAAAATTCAGGTACAGTATGATAGTAAAGAAATGAAAGTGAATGAAGTATTGAGAATTTTTACTTCATGGATTCCGAGATTATCAGATGATTTTGTTTGCACACTGTATGCTCCTATTAAGTATCTAAGGCTAGGTAAAGTATAAACAGATGAAAGGAGAACAGTTACCTACCAAATGCATCGAGCAAGTCTGCAAAGTACCTACACAGAAGCAAGCACTTTACAAGATGTATATATTGAGTGATTTATATGCAATTTGTAGACCTATCTGACTGTCAAGAGAACACACTTGAAAGTCATTAACTACGTTAGCTTATGTGAAGATTACCCTTCAGAAGAGGAACAAAATATACATCAGGAAGATGGTAAATCAAAGCCATTATGATAAACTTTAAGTCTAATTCTTCTGAAATATTTTTCTTGGCTGATATGCTTTTGATTACAGCAGAAGCATCTCTGTAAGGCTTTAAAAGTAATATCTATCTTTCCTGTAATTAAATCACGTATATTTCTCAATGCTATGAAAAAAAGGGTTATTGTAGATGATGATTATAATCCATTAACACAAAAATAATTCTTTAAGGAACAAAGGTGGGCATATTTTTATGGCAAGTCTGCCCTTCAGGGTGCCTCTTAAATCAGAGAAAGAGGAGACAATAGAATCTTGTCTTATCACAGCCAAAGAAAGATTTACTTAAAAATAATATGCAAATGTTAATATTAACAAACCCTCACACATTTACTGCACACAAAATGTAGTTGCGACTTCTACCCTTTAATGTAAAGAACGACTGGCTTGTTCTTGTATGTTTTCTATTTTGCTAACATTTCGTAGTAATTTGATAGGATGCTGACATTCTATTTTAAGTTCCAATATATTTTATATTGACATACTTTTTTGGAGATGCAACCAGTGTTGAATACTAATTCACCACTCCCTCAAAATAATAGAACTGTACTTAAGGAGGAGCCTTTTATGTTTCCCAGATGGAAAGCAATCAGCACAAGTTTTAAGATTTTGTTCTACCCTTTAATCATTATCTTCTAGATAGCACATAGCAGAGGGACAAAGGGTCAAACAGGCAAATCATGTTACTAAACCACATTCTTTTTCACATTCTAAGGCAGTACATGAAGAAACTTTTTCTGAAATCAGGAAGCAAATGCTGTAATTGCTTCACAAGATCCTTCAGGACACTGAAGTCTATAAACCCTTAGAAATTATATGATTTGCAATTTGTTACTGTGCGCACAATGGGTTTTGTTCACTCAAGCACCAGAGTGCTTTAAAGCAAGATCTTAATGTCTATAATAGCAGATGGTAGCAATATAGCAAAATCTTCATCTAGAATCTAGGTGGCAATAAAATAGTTGCTGTTTGTTTTGATATTTTAAGAAACAAACATCAGAAAAAACAAATCCATGTCACAACAGCAGAAGGAACCTTATATATCTTAACCTCACTTTCCTCCCTATCTTCAGCATCACCCTCAAGTCACTCTCCAGTGGAAACAGAAAGTTTCCTTTATGTCCTCAATACAAATAAAAGGTATCATCATCTTCATCACCTGCCTACAAGAGCATTAGGAAATCAGTCTTCACAGTCCATAAAATACCCATGAACCCAAGAAGAAAACAAGTTTGACAACACGCACACATTACATCAGACTTTTCAAAATGCAGAATCCCGACCTGGCCTCTGAATCATCGACCCATCCTTTCTGACGAAAATGACACTTAAAGAAAAACATTCAAGAACTAAAATGCTGAATGGCATACTAAGTAATGTACATTGGAATACGTAAGTGAGAAAGATTCCAAAGGCCAAGAAAAAAGCAAGTTATCAATTCTTTAATTTCTATTAACAAAAAAGTGGTCACTCACCCAGATCAATGAGTGGGCAAGTGCTCACTCAATCAGCTGTGTACCAATTTGTTAACACGGTGAATTATCTTAACAAAAGGATACAAAAACTACAGTAACATACAGAACTAATGCCATCCATTCCAATATAAGAAACAAATAAGATATATCCCCCCCCACCGCCACCCCTTTTCAATCAGCTTGCTAAGAACAGTAAGGGAAAAACAAGTCTTTTTTTTTTTTTTTTTTTTTTTTTTTTTAAGTCAGAGAGGGAAGTGAAGAACTTTGGGACATGTCATTCTTGCCTTCCCTTCTGCTGTCAGTGGATGATACTTGTAAAATGCAGGACCAACAGAAGCCATTCTACCAAACTTTAATGGGCAGGGTGACATAAAGGGTACCATAACTGAATAGAAATTGTTCTGTGCAGATTACAAGTATATGGTGTTTCCATGCAGTGTAATTTATTCCAAGAGGAGACAGGATATTCAAATTTTCAACAAATTAAAATACTGATCACAGATCATTATAACTCATTTGAATCAAGACACAAACTGTACCCACGATTTTAAACATCCTTATTAGAAGTAATTAGATTTTGGCAAGCCTTTCCCAATTAATGTTGCCAATCAAAAGGATCAAAAAAAGAGTCATACATACAGACTGCTTTATCCAATGTCTCATGAAAAAATAAATAATTTATTTGTACCACTGTTGAATAGCTTCTAAATATTTTTCGTATATATAACACCCTTCTTTCTTCCATTATGTTCAGTATTTTAATTTACATACAAATATGGTGTCAGGTCAACTTACTTATTTTAGAAAGTGACTTTGCTAGACTGTATGCTGGTCTGAACTCCAGAAATGCTTTGAGAGAGTGCCTCAAGACTTCTAACTGCGACAATACTTTCACTGAAAGAAAAAGCAGTGAATTTGTTAAAAAATACTATCTATTCTGGTGTAAAAAACAGAGACCAGCAACCTATAATCACAATCTTACTTTCAGTAGCTGAAGTGCTGTTAACCATTGACCTTGGTTACATTAACTCACAGCAAAACCACAATGTTTTTACAAAAGTAGAGGCAATGAGTTAGTTGTCCCACTGACTACGTAGAGCTGACCTTGGCTGTGAAGACAACACCTGAGTCATTGGCATAGGCCACGAGATGGAGGTGTGACTGCTCCTGGGAGAGGCAGAAAATCTGTCGTGTTTTTCTTACCTCCTGTCCTTTGAAACTATCAACAAGCATTATTCAACACTACCACAGGCTACTTGCATGTGAAAACGTAGAAGGAAAAACAAGATACTAATAACAGTACTAGATTTTCAATGGTACTTAAACAAACATGACCAGCACACAATAAGAATCATCTTTTTTCTAAAAAAAAAAGAAAAAGTATTTTCACCTTTGTCATTTCTGTATAGTTTATTCTTTCTTCAAAAAATTAAGAAACCCAAACAAAATCTCATGCACTTTTGCAATGTATAAAATACAAATACAGGAAGCTCAAACAACAACAGTATCAGCAGCTTTCTTCCAAAAAAAAATCAACGAAAGCAAAAACTCGCCCTACATTTCCCTAGATTAAAAGCAATTTCTTAGTAAAAACAGACTAGTTTTCTTCATGCTGAGGTAGCATAGATGCTTAATGATGTTTAGCTCATCCATTTTAAATTCAGACCCCTTCAAGTAGTTCAATTTATCTTTCCTAAGTAGTGCTATAAGACATGGTCTCCTAAGGCCATTTACAGCTGACCATCTTTTTACCATTCATTCTTTTGCCATTAGCAAGCTACACCTTTGTCGGCAGGTTGGGCCAAGCCACCACTCATTTTTGTATAGTCTTGCAGGGTAAGGTTCAGTCCCAGGCATGGCAGTACGAGCTGAATGCATGTTAGCACATCCATATGAATTCAACTAATCCTATAAGGTTACAAAGCTCTCTCTTGATACTAAATGGCCCTGTGATGTTGATTATGATTACTTGTGCCCCTGTCATCGAATAAAAAGGTATCTCTGCTCAGTGTACCCCTTTGGCAATGCCACGGTTTCTCCTCAGTCACAGTTCCCCTTATCTAGCCATGTAGAAAATGACACAACAACCCCTGACACCTTTGTTTGGATAGTACTGTCTAGGCACACGTGAACGACTAACTTCATGACAACAGGACAGACATGCCACTCTACTCCAGAGTTTCAGTGTTTCAGCTTTCATTTTTAAACAGTAAGTTGCTAGCTATAAGTTATGAAAAAAAAAAAAAGTAAAACAGTAAAACATTGTATGAACTGACCCATATGCCTTGCACCTAAATGCCTTTGTATGTCTGTGTTCACAGTTTCATTACTTAGGCTCTTTAAGATAGAAATTAAGAAGAGGAGAACAAGATGTACAAGAAAAAAAAAGGAAGGAGAACAAGATGTACAAGCAGTCAGACTAAATTGCAAGCATGTCCTAAAACTGAGACAGGTTCATGGTGAAATAAAAGACTAAGTTTAGATACTGGAATTAAAGGAAGGTGAAAAAAGTCAGAATGATACCAATTTTAAATATATATTGTTATGTATGGCGAGGTTGAAGAAAGGAAATGACTCATTTTATTCTTCAGAAAACTTCTGCTTCAGCAGTGACCCAACAGACTGCACAGCAAGTGTATCAGCATGGAGCTCTATTTCCATCCCAATCCACATCCACAGCACAAAAGACAAAGGTCTAGACAACTTCAACCTTACTTCGTTAACCTATTTTCAAAAGCAAATCAAGTGCAGCTTCTCCCATGCATACTGCTGACCTACCAAATGGAAGGCTACACCCATCTTTCCATCATGCTCCATCAATTGCTTATAGCAGCACGCAATTTGCATTACCTTTGAGTGAAGTGCCCTTGAGCGTACAGTAACAGAGCTGCAGTGGATTTCATAAGTGCAATGGCAGCGCGCCAGACACACCAACTACGTTCAAGTGCTCGGATGTGACACAGCACAAACTATGGAGTATTACTACTACTAGTGTGGCAATTTGGGAGGGTGGAAAGAGAACAGTGAGAGAGAAGAACCGCATTTTTTTAAATGAAAACCTTCGGATCGGAGACTAAGGGAGAAATCTGGGTGGGCTCAACAGAATAAGGACATCGGAGAGCAAACACAAGGCTGTTCAAGATGATTTTTCTATCAAAAAAGCTTGATGTACAGGAGAACAAGATGCAGGAGGTAAAAAAGAGAGGTGATTAAGGAGAAGAAAAGGTAGGAATAAAACAAGAAGAGAGGCTCTCTCCTGCCCCAAATAATGCCTTTTGCCAGTCCCCAGCAGGCCACATCACCTCACGAAGAGCCTGTTCAGGCACTGGGAAGCACAGGAGCCTTGGGCATGTCTGAGTCACCTGACTTCAGAAACAAGAAGGCTAATTTTTTTTTTTTTTTAAATTGGGACATAGAATATGACCGAGGAAAAAAGCTTCATTTCCTAAGGTGTTGTATGACAATTATACCTCTGTATAACAAAGGTGTTAATTGAGGTTCTAAATCCCACACAAATGGTACTGCCCTGTGTCATCTCTTAACATTGTATTCCCATTCCTTCAGCTCACGAGAAGAATGAGAAGATACCCTTATAAGTTTAGCTGTTATGAAGAAGTATAATAACAGTAATATTTAAATAATCAGTACCACCTTTTTATATACTATATCTCTTCAAGAATCTATATGACTGTACTACTTCCGCCCCCCCCCCCCCCCCCCCCCGAATTTTAACATCAACATTTCCATGTGGAAATTTAAACTTAAATTTAAAAACTGTATATTTTTGTTTCAACAGAGGATTTCACTTTCTCTGTTTGGTTCACAGAAACATCTTCACTTTTTGTAGGGATGAGCTGGTATTCATTTTTTTTCCCTCTAAAATCTTTTAAGTCCTCCTCATAAAGATGATCTGATTGTTTGGCAACAAATCCTTTGTCTTCATGCTAATCTGTTGCCTATTTTTAGACATTTTTCAAATAATTTTTAAAAATTACAGACAAAAATAATTGCCATTAGCTTCACTGTAAGCACTCTTACACCTTGCTCATATTCTTAACAACCAGGGAGTTAAACTGAACTATTAACTACAAACATTACAGGCTCCAGTGCAAGACAGGAATTCAAAGTATGCATTTGAGTATTTAGTGATGTTAATTTCTGGCTACACACAAAAAAAAAAAAAAAAAAAAGTCAGCTACACTGAGGAGTCCACATATCCCCAAATACCCTTCCCCAGAAAATTAAATGAGAGAACTTTAGAGCAGCGAGAGAGGTATAAACCTATACTGCATTTACTGATTAAATTGCTTATAAGTGGCGTTAAGCAAAATGCAGAGTTTAAAGCTCTAGAGAAGCAACTGATTCCCTTTAAATGCTAAGTATTAAAAAAAAAATCCCCACAAGCAAGCAAATGAAACCAAAAATATCAAGGAATTTTATTTTATGTTTTGGTTCCATCATTTTAATGGTGACATAATGTAACATGAATGGTACTTTATTAAATCTATCTGTGAAGACTGCCTTAGTTTTTAAAACAGAATAAACTCTCACTGGAGGCAGCCACTGAATTTTTCAAATATTACCAAAAAGGTTTTAAAAGATATTGTACCAACATACCATTAACATAGCATTTCCTACCTGAAAATATAGAAGGTCTTTTCTTAGGGCGCCTGGGATGTATAGGCTCTATATTCTTAATATTTCTTTGCAACTTTCCTTTAAAGTCATTTTCTAGCAGGATGTCTGGTGGTAGGCTACTCCGTCGTGCTGATTTGTGACGATTCGGACAGGAATTCAATTTACTCCTAGTCCTAGAGTACAAGTTGCTGTCATCGACTGCCATTATAGAGCATTAACTTGTAAAGCCACCCCAGCGCAAAGCCAACCTGCGCATCCACAAGGCTTTTGACTAGTGGTTCCGGACCCAGGCAATCTCAGAGATGTTCTCATGCCCAGCTCAGCACTTGCCTGGGAAGTTTAGCGAGTTGATAGGCGTGTGCTGCAACAGGTGTAGGGTTACTGCATCGCCCCTCCTTGCATCACTTCAACTGCATGGGGAGGAGACATGCCAAAATCATTAGTTTGAAAGGTTTGAGGCAATTCGGAAGTTCAACAAACCTGAACCCAGCAGCACAGCCTGTGCAAAGGGGAAAATAACACTTCAGTAACAGGAACTGTCTAGAGCTAGTGGTTGTGTTTTACCAACGGCGTTTGTCAGATCAGTTCATTAATACTTCATTTTCTTGGCAAGCAAAACAGGTGTTGCTAAACCTTAAAAAAAAAAAAAAGAGTGAGAGAAAAAGCAAAACAAAACAAAAACCAACCCAGTCAACTGCCTTGGGACCTGCCTGGGAAAGGAACAACCCAAGCAGCGTGTTCAGGTTCCTAGCCCTGTCCTTTGTCAATGTTACATTTTTAGACCGGTAAACAAATCCAAAGCACCAAGGTTTTTACGGCCACAATTACTAAGTTTATTTGTTCCTTTCCTCAAGAAAGAAGGGTGTTATTTCCTTACTGGAATCAAAATCAAAGAGCCGTCAGTGTGACTGATTTTCTGTACAGGAACTGCTGACCACCAAACCCAAGCCATTTCAACATGCATAGGAAGAAGCTGGTCTGTAAATTCTCCATGTAAATAAAAGCCATAGTGCTTACTAGAGGTTTGTACTTTCTTGTTGTTGTTGTTGTTATTGTTGTTCCAGTTATCCCAGTTATCTTTTGATAACCCAAGAATATGGTTTTCCTTTCTCCAAATGATAGAAAGAAAAAAGGGCAAATCCTGACATTTACAATGAAACTGCTAATTTTCTTACTTAGAATTCTATCATAAATGGAAAAAAAATCATTACTAAGTTAAAACTAACAAACCTCATATGAATAAACATTTTTGTATTAAATAAAAATAACTTATAGCAAAGTGAATAAGCAGAGTGGTAATTTGAAGTGTCAGCAGCTAATGCTTCAACCATGGATACTTAAGGCAACCAGATTTTAACAACTGAAGCTAGAATTTGATTTTTCCTTGTCATTTAAAACACTTAAAATATGAAAGCTTTAATTTCTTTCCAAAAGATAGGGTACATTTTATGATTGGTGTAATGATCATGAGTTTGGCTGCTCCAAATAAAGTTTTTGTGTGAAATTCAGTAAAATCTTTATTATTGTTGACAAGTAATAAACAGTTCACCTACATGCTTTTGGAAGGAAAGACGGGATATGATATATTTTTATATATATTTATGTACATGATTAGCTTTTTAAAACATTTTATTGTGTTAGAAATGCAGAAAAATGTAAACAGTCTGCTAGATTCTTCTTCTTCCTCTAGAAACTAATTTGTATTTGGCTGGAGGTTGAAATTGTGAATGTAAGAATCCAACCTCAAATACACTGGACCCTGCATTCAGAACAAGCTGATTATTTAAACCAAACCAATTTAAACTAAATAAATGCTAACTGCAGATAACAAAGTGATTATTTCTGCATTTCAAGTACTCAAAGGATCTTGAGCTCTGTTTATATGCAGAAATAAGCTTTTGAAAATCCCACTGGACTCCAAAATAGGTTAGGTCAGAATTAGGTTGTAACCAAAGGGAATTGTATACCTAGATTGCTCGGGTCCATTCTAAAAATTGCTCTAGGCACAAGTCTTCATCATTAGAGGCCAAAGTATTTCTAACATGACCTTCAAATCTGTAGAATTTGTATATCTTATCCTCTTTTTTTCCAGTTAATTTAAAAAATATATATTAAAAAAACAGGTCAAAGAAAGTTTCCTTTTCCCCCCCTTCTTTCCCAGTTCCACTTGATTTTTCAGCTTTGACTCAACCAACATAAGAAATATTCAGGGAGCGTAAGAAATATTGGAACCATTCCCAATGGTCCAGCTAATCCAAAGTAACTGAATCAAAAGCTTTTCAATACAACAGAAAATGCTTAAATCTGAGCATATTATTTGAACCATGTGTGAAGACTGAAAAACTACAAATATCAAATGCAAGAATTGACATTTGAGGAACTTTAAATTGAAATTTGACAGTAGCATTAAATAAAATTTCAACATCTTCAGTAAGTGACCTAAGCACCAGGATATTCTGGAAAGAGCTCTTAACTTTTCTTGCTGAAACTGTTCCACAACGTATAAATAATTAAATATTCATTAGAAGAGTGACTTGAAACTGTCCCATATTCTAGCTGAGTGGCACAAGTGCTGCACTATACAGTCTTACCTTCTCCAGCTCCATCAATATTCATGCCACGTGGAACAATACCAAAAGGAGGAAGCACTGCTGAGATGCTCAAAGGTACAATAGGCACTGCGCTCTTTTGAACTAGGGGAACCTGTCAAGGGTTGAAGGCCTTGATCCACACGGCACACAGGAATCTATGATGAGTTTACCCCTGAGTGGCCTTATGATGGCAGTCCAGGATGGGACAGATGAAAACCCAACACATCTCATCCTTGAGTTGCTTTTTTAGGATCCACTCCAGGAGACATACTCTGAGAATTCATGCAGACCTAACAGTTTGTAAGTGCAAATAGCCTAAAACCTGAAAATCCTTAGCGTAGCATTAGGTGTAGGCAGCAGAACAGAAGCTGAGGCTCCTGGTGGTGTCTGAAAATTGTTGGACTTGGGTTCCTAAGTGCTATTTTAGTGGCCTAACTCTTCTAGTGATTTAGTTTATGTATCTCCTGTTGGAGATTTTCTCATCTTTGAGGGGAATGTATAAAAATTTGTAGTCTACTCCCAAATGAGATCACTAGAGAGCAAGTTACAGCACAATACAGAAGAACAAAACTTGAGATGGGGGAGAGCTCTTTGAAGAGCTGTTTGTTAATTATAAGACCCAAGAAATAAAGCAGAAGCACTGAGCATTCAAAATAAACAATAAATAAATAAGAGATTTTGAGATTCAGTTACAGATAGAAAGGAAAAGAACACTCTGGTAAAATTTGAGATTCTTCTCCATCAATACTGCACTGACAGCATCTCTCTCAGATCTCCTATTTTCTGCTTGAACATGGAAGCTTTGCACTTTTATAAATAGAAATAAAACGAGAGGGAGGAAAGAAAAACAAACAAACAAACAAAAAACTCTAAACTGCAAACATGATGTGCGGAAGTAAATTTGTTAACTTTTATGCAATTAATCACAAAGCTCCTATCATATACATCCAGGAATCCAGAACGAAACAGAGATGAAACAATGGCTGAATGGTTTTCAAAATTAAGTTAATAATTGAAAATTATATGTACATATTTTATTCTCCTGTCTCTAATATATATTCTTAGAAGGCTATAGCGTAGTTGAAGGAATTACATTTGACTAAACCTTTCATTTAAAACAGTGATTAAAATAATTAATTGCTGAGTAAACCACCAAAATTATAATACAGTAGGACTAATCAACATGGTTAATATGGAAAAAAAAAGTGTCATTAATCTATTCCAGTTGCTTGAGCATAGAAGATAAAGGAGGAGGATTATTTATTTATCCCCTCAAAGGTTTGAACAAGATATTTCAGAAGAGATTCCTAAAATGAAGTAATCATTGCGTTTAGTGCCAAATCATGTAAGTGCTCAAACGATGAAAAACAAAGCACAGGAAATATAATTTGGCTACACTTTTAAGGTGGCAAAGGTTCATGCTTCTCTAGTAGGTTCTGTGTAGTTCAGTATTTTCTTACAATTTTGAAAGCACAGCATAATAATGAAAAAGCCCAATTTAGCAAACTGATCATCAGATTTATCCATTATGGTCAAAGGCTAAATCAGGACATCATACCTCTTGCCTCCAGCAGACTACCAAATTTTACTCTCTGCAGTTTCTATTACTATTTTTTAATTAGTTTGTTAAATGAAAGATAAAGGAGAGTGATGTTTGATAACTGATTTGTGTTTGGACTATATTCTGTACTGCAGAAATACAGATTTAAGGCTACAGATTTAGCATGGTCCAGGTCTCAGAACAGTAGGTTTTCTCACAGGTGAAATTATTATTACTTTTTGTTGAATAGTATGGCAGCAAACCTAGTTATATTTCATGTGCAGTTACCCACGTGTTATTATGACTACATTAGAGCTGTCATTTGTGCTTTCAGCTGAGGAAAATATTCTTGCTCATCAACAGCAGAAATAAAGTGTTCCTAAAAAGTGTTCTCAATGTGTCAGCCAGCAGAGGCAGGCTCAGAAAAACTTTATTATGGGAGGAAATCTGCCACCACAATAAATTTCCATCTGGTGTGGTAAAGTAATGCACACACTGGTGTACATTTTATTCACGGGCCTTCCCATCGTACTATACACACCAGATTAGAATGGTACATAAATACTGCCAAGGGAGGATGAGGCCTCTTTGGCACATATGTTGGAGGAACTGCTGTGGCAGGAAAGGGAAGTCTGAGCTGCACTAACATTTTAAACCAGCACAACTCAATAAAATAAAAAAATAAATCAAGTCCCATCCTTCCTCTTGCCTGTAGCCCGTGGAGCCTCCCTCGTCACATTAGCACCCACTTTTGTGAGGCCACACAGCAAACCATGGAACAAATCTAGATTAACCTTTCCTTTCTTTCTTTCTTTGTAGCCATGCTGCCACAAAGGACAAAAAGGCAGGAATAATGAGCCAGGAAAGGGATATGTGGATCATTTCTTCTAGTGACAGTGCCAGGTTACATCTGGTTAAAATCTTTGTAAAACTAAGATTACAAAAGCAATACACCAGCTACTTACTGCATTTTGGGCAGATTTTACAGGTGTCAGAAATGTCTGAAGAAAACAAGTTGATAAAAATCAAGCTGAGAGTTCTTGGGCATCTGCTTGCTCTAAAGAGACTGTTTAGCACTAGAAATCAGTTCAGAAACATTTTCCCCCTGCCCCCCCCCCATTTCTCAAGCACACTTACTACCTAGGTCTCATCCCCTACCCATGGTGGAACAGTCACAGATCTACAAATGTATCCATGCTACAAAGTCATTTTGTTTTTTATTTCAAACAGGAAAGTCAAACAGTGCAAGAATTAAAAACCGGGAATCAAAAAGTGAAGCATATATACAGCTGCTCAAACCCTTCAACTGCTACTCAAAAATGATTGGTTTAATTCCCTGGAATAACCTGGCTGTCTTAATGCATAGGGTGTGAACATCTGAGTGATCCTCTGCTTGAATTAACCCATTTACCCCACAGTCTAATGCTGCTATAAACAAAGAGCCTGGATCTAATACAGCCTCAGCTTCCAAAAAATCTCTCCCTCAAGTCAAGCATCATTTTTCAAAAGTGGGTAGAAGAGGAACAGCAGTCACGGTCGTGCTCTCAAAGACACCAAAGAGATCATTTTAGATCCACGTTAATTTCTACCCTGGTAGCAAGCACTTGACTCATAGAACAGTGTCATTAGTACCGAGTTGCCAGGCTACATCTGACCTTAGAGCAAGCTAAATGAGAGTACTAGATGCTGGTCATATCGTGCACTGCAGCACTACATTCACTGTTTTAATTTGTGATAGATAATATTGAATTAGAGTTACACAAAACAGAAATAAGCATCAAACCCAGACAGTTCCTCGCCTACCTCAAACACAGGCAGACAACATATTAAGAAGAGAACGTGGCATTTTCAGAGTTGCTTGCTATGTTGGCATACTGATTTTAATAGATTAATATCGACAGGAAGTTTGGCCTAGCGTTTCAATTGCATTTTCTTTCAGCTGAAAGAAGATAAGCATGTAGGCATATTGTTGTTTGGTAACAACAAATAAAATATAGAGCTAATGCTGTAATCTGGTTCTAAGACAATACCAGTCCCTTGATGCTTGATACATAATATGCACTTCCCATATTAACAAGGGAAGCTGACTCACATCGCAGTATTTCATAAGCAGAACAATTCATATGCTAATATACATTTGTAATAATTTCACTTCACACTGATGTTCTCATTACATGATAGCTGTTAGAGCCTTATCTTCACAAGGACTCGAAAGTTGATCCTTCTCCAACAGAAAAGTAGCGCAAACTCTGGAAACAGGAATTTTTCTGGCAGGCAGCAGCATAAACAGGAACAGCTTAGGAACCAAAGTGGCGGTGAGGGCTCCTTGCAAGTGGCCTCTGAGCAGTCAGGACATGCAGCTTTGCCTGAGTGACAATCCAGAGACTGGGGATTTTCCAAAGATCAAAGGCTGTGGGTGGAACTTCCCAGAATCTGCAGGGCTGTAACACTCAATTACAAAACCATGCTTGTTATTAATGCACTGCAATCTGGTACGTTAGGCCTATGCTCTGGATACAATTACAGGAGAGAGTCCTAGAGGGTACAAAGGAATTTTACTTCGCAGGGTATAGTATGAGTCCTGAACAAAGCGTGACAGATGTCTCCATATTTCTGTTGCATGGTGAGCAGAAAGCATGCATACTACAAGCAAGCTACAAATAGGAAGGCTACAAATTTCAGAGACATTTTTCTGCTCAAGACCACTTGTGAGTGTTCAGTATTTTTACATGAATTAAATTTTCTTAGCACATATCTGTGAAATAATGACAATCCATTGCAGTTTCTATTAAAACTGAACAGTTTCTATTAGAACTACAAAAGTATTAAAGATATATATGAAAAAAGTCAAAATATTTGGAACATTTTAGAGAGGATAGTTTTAATGAAATATTCCTTCAATTACAAAGAGTTTATTCTATACTTGCTGTTGTGTGAGGCCACTGTCTGAAGCGATCCCAGAGATCTGGGAAATCCAGTGTTCTTCCTTTGCTTGTCATGAAAACTAAAGGATGATGAAAATTCTGCTTCTCATGGACACTTAGTCAAATATAGATATGGATTATTAATAATATACAGACTTTTTAAAATTCCAACATGGGAAATTTGCATATGATTCAGGGCTGGATGAGATGAAACACAGATAGATGGGGATGCCCTGGGGCAGAAACAGTCCCTTGCACAGGACTCTGGACACAGTGTTACCTGGAATTTTTTTAATGAAGAGGAAGGAAGCAAGTGGGCCAAGATGCATCTCATCCTTTAGTAAGGGTGTAATGTAATGGGACAGACCTAAATCAAGCTTCACATCCCTTTTCTACAGAGTAAGCAAAAAATACAGGAAGTATATCAGAAAGCACTTTGAATTAAGTACCAGACTGAAAATAAGGCAGGAGAGAAAATTCTGCTATGCAGTTCTCTTTGCGTCTATGAATATTTCATTTTGAGTCATGGTCACTTTGCTTCCTTCACATCCTGACTGAATGTCAACGCCTTAGGTCTTAACGGGCTGTATGTTACAACCTGACACAAGGATGTGATCTTGAAACCCAGGGCTAGCACCCAGTGTTATATCATTACCTGCACAAACAAAACAAAGATAACAACTGTCACCAGCGTTTGGATCCAGTAAAAACATTTAGCTCTTTAGACTCAAAACAGGAACAGCTATTAGAGACTACTCTTGAATCCATATAATGAAACACATTGTGTATCATTCATTAAGGGGGAGATTCAGACTATTCAACTTCCACTTCAATTTGGATCCAGGTGAAATCCACATACCCAAATCTTCAGAATGCAGACTGCCTTCTCTCCAGCACCATTTAAATTCTAAACCAACGCTGTCATGATCCCATATCATCCAGGCCAAGAGCTCCAATTTGTTCTTCTAATAGTCGTGCTTTTGGGGTGGAAAAAAATAGGGAAGAACTGTATTGGATCTAGTGGGATTAGATTCCAGAATATCAGAAAGCACTACTGTCCAGGCTCCTGTTGGCCTAAGTTTCATCATACTCTCACACTGGGACAAACCTGGACATCAGAAGTGCAGTGGTCTGAGCAGCCAGGTGTAGCTTCCATCTTAGTTTCTCCTTAAGACAAATCTCTAAAGATATTTTGTCTGAGTCCCCAAACACATGGATCCCATACGTGTACTTGGGCAACACCTAATTTTAGATGCATAAATTATACCGTTAGCTTTCAGAAATAAGCATACCCATAACTGCCATTAGAGGCATATTGGCCTATGACATTGGGCCCTAGAAACCTTTATTGATCAGTATCAGCTCAAAGTATGTTTGATTACATGCTGAACCTGCAGCTTTCCAGCTTCTCCATGTTCTCCACAGAAACCCACTTCACTTCTGTGCGTAGCACGTTGCACTGAATAGGAAAGCCACGCTTTGCTGTAATAATTCTAGAGTTTTAGTAACAATACAATAAAAGCAGGTGAATTCCTAACAGTGACAGAAACATTTCCTAGTTTTATTCAACTGCTTTTCTAAACCAATGCTCTCGGTTTCATCTAGCAATCACAAAGGCATCTCCTAAAGCAATGGTATTGGACAAAGAGGCACACAAACTGCAAGGTGTGAGCCTCTCATTCAGTTTCCCCTGGAGACAAAAGTGGTCTTCAATCTGCATCTTATATTCTTGTCTAAGATGACAAATGCATTCCGTCTTCATCAGCCAGCAAGCTATTCTGTTTCATAGCTGTTACACTTGCAGGAGAGTCAGAACCGTGCATATATTCTTGATATTTGGCACCCACAGAGGTTTGAAGCTATTTGTCTGGCACGCTGTCAGTGCATCCCCTTTTACAGGAAGCGTAATACACAGATTTATATACGCTTTGACTTAACTTCATTCTCTCTCTAGGTCTGAAGTGCCATTTGTTAGGGAAATACTCCATTTGGTTTCTGTATACTTGGCTGTATTTCAGCATCCTCAGAACTACTTATAAAACTGTCCCAAGTGTGATACCAACTGACAGGAAAACGAAGGTTATGCAGCTGCAGCCAGAGCTCCTGGAAACACGGGGACACATCCTTAGCAGCTACTGTGAAGGCCTGACTGAGGCACAACCCTGAGGACAAGAGTTTCAGCTCCTGAGCCCTGCTACAAAAGCGAGTGGTGCACAAGAACCAATGTGGCATTGCTACAGCATCACAAAGCACAGATGTGTAGATTACCTCCAGGTGCAGACACAAATATTCCACATATCTTAATTTCAAAAAGGTTTACACAATGTTAAGAGTTTAATATGGATTAAATTTATTACATTTATATTGAGATCAAATTCCCATTGGAACAGCATCTGACCAGAATATGTTCCAGTTAAGACTAAACAGAATTAAAATAGATGTAACAGTTGTAAACAGTAAAACTATCTAAGCATACCATTTTCTTTGATAAGTCAGAGCCCATAACAGTCAGTCCACAAACAAAAACTGTTCAAATAATGAAGAAATGTATTATTTCCAGGGGATAAGAACAGTGCATAAGAAGAACCTGTCACTCTGCAGACATAATCATCATTTTAAAGTAGTAGTATAAATAAGGTAAAAGTGAGCGTCATAAGAATATTAGTTTTACTAGAGATTATTATAAGATCTGTAAAAAGACCAGCTAAAATCAGCTTTATGAATACTACATACTTCATCCAGCCCCTACCCCTTGATATGTTTATGATCACATATTTCCACTCTCAGTGATTTTTTTCTTTCTTTGCTTCTTTTCCATAATGACACCAAACATGCACAGTACTGCAGGTGTCACAGAAACACATCAGCAAGCTTCAGAAACAAAGACTATTTATCTCAAGTATTAAAAAAACCATGACCCATGCCTAAACATCAGGAATTACATTTACAAATAAAGATTAAAGAGAAAACTTGGGTGTCTATTTCATTCTTCTTGTTTTCCTCCTACTTGGTAGAACCTCTGTAGGGCTAAGAGGTGTGCCAAGGACAAGTTCTTCTCCACAACTACAGGATGCCCCCCCGCCCTCAAAAGGGCTGATAGTTTCATATAATCACTGGTAAGCAGAGACTTCCAGAGCCTCCTCAAACTTACAAAGCTGTTGTAAAAATCACCAGCAATCAATTCTCCTTCAAGCAAAGGTTGATCAGACGTGGATCTCATTCATCTGTGGCTCCAAGTCTAACCCTGTCCCGTGTAAAGTCACAAGTTCTTCTGCCAATTATTCAAACAAAGCTTAAAATCTAATTTCTCTGGGCTTCACTTTGAAACCAGAGTAGGAGCTCCCTCTAAAGTAGGCAAAAAGAAAGTGGACTTGACTCACACACGAGAGCAGGTGCCTGTACATGTACAGGCATGGACTGAACGTGTCCTGCACCAGACACTATCGTCTCTCTGGGAACCAACAGCCCTCTTCCCTGCACAAGAAGTTGTCATGGCTTGCCATTTCTTGTCCATTTACACCATCATGTGTGACTATCG
The DNA here is from genome assembly GCF_009769625.2 of Cygnus olor. Classification (NCBI taxonomy): domain Eukaryota; kingdom Metazoa; phylum Chordata; class Aves; order Anseriformes; family Anatidae; genus Cygnus; species Cygnus olor. The sequence continues at coordinate 186,182,279 of NC_049169.1, forward strand.
ACAGCAGAAGCTCCAGAGAACTCCTGCTTGCAAAACTTGCCTACACCACGCTGTGCTAACGGGCAGTGAGCTTGAAGGCTACAACCTCTTCTGCAGAATTCAAACATTGAGAGCCATGTTCTGCTGGCAATGGCATCAAACAGCGACTGTATTTTTTAAAAACTTTCTTGTTTAAAGCAAGACTAATTGCTAAAGTTGCTAAGTTGCACATTGCCAGCCTAGGACTACTTCTAGTTCACCTACAGCAGCAAAAATCCGATGCACAAATCTCTCCGTCTGTACTCTGGTTTATCAATAAACATCTAATACTAGACATACAGGATGTGACTTTTACAATTTAATTTTACAACATTAAACTTTTGTAATTTTGCATTTGGATACTATTAATAAGATCCACTTATTTAATCTAACACAGCAAAGCTGTAAGGCACTTCTTTCATAAAAATATTTTTCTGCCTACATAAATATGTAAAAATAAACATTTTAAGTCTTAAAACAGAGTTCTGTCACCTCTCTAAACCGCACCTGAATTAGAAAAACGTGTGACTCATGCTTTGCCAAATTTTGATTCCATAGTGCAAAAAAAAACTAGTTTTTTTAAATCTTTATGTAGGAACCTAAATATGGCATCATTTCGTTCAGAAGTCCTGTACATCTCTAGCTACAACTGACCTCTCTTCCTCCCTCCCTCTCTGATATCTACAATAAGCAAAGAATCACCAGCATAAAATTAGAGAGGCTGAGGGAAAGTCAAATATATTCATAAACGTCGATTTTAGAAGCAGTGTGGAGCTCCTGATACATTGTCATGGAAAAAGTGAAAGAAAGCAACAAATGGCAGAACTACCTGAATATGAAATGTACCTCTTTTCAATTATTGTCTTCCATACTCAGAGATAAAATATGACAGCCAGTGCATGGGAGAAGTGTAAAAAATAGGAGAAAGAAAAGGATATGAGGAAACTCAGCCTCCCCAAACCACAGGAAACCATGGCCAACGGCAAGTAACTGATGCACAGTGCTGCCTCGAGCAACGGCAAGTGCTGCTTGGCAAACACTTTAAGGGCTCATCCTTAAAACAAACAGTAAGGGTAAGTGGAAAACTCTAAGGTTTTCACACTTGATGACTGAAAATGGGGGGGGGAAAACAAACAAAAATACAACCACAGAACATGAAAAGGAAATTAAATTCCCTGTATAAACTTACAGGAATTCAGAGAAATTGTAGGGTTTTCTTTCCTCCACTTGGGTTCATGAAGATGCATCAGCACCTAACTAGTTAAAAAGCAAAACATTTTAAAATAATAACAATTAAAAGCTCCTGGTTTTACTCATTATTTTCCACTGACTTTTTAAAGAATCAGCTTCGTGACAAAATGGCATCCAAGGCATGACTGAAACATTGTTCCTGAACATGACTAGAAAAAATATTATATCCTGTATTACGCTGCTACAGATCTGGCACAGTTTGTATAGCCTGCAAACCAGTGTTAGATTTGACGGAGTGTATCTGTGTATTTTCATAGATGTGACTAAAAAAAACTGTACAGATTTATACTGATTATTAAATTTTCCTATGATTATTCAGATTAGGACCCTAAGAGGTCAACATTATTATTAATACAAGCAGAACAAGAATGAATTGGAAAAGCATTTACAAGTTTGGATGAGATTCTTTATGACTATGTACTGGCCTGAGTTAACTACAATTAAAACTAATTTGACAATAGTTAATTTGCAAGAATGACAGCAGGTGCATTTCAAAACAGTAATAGAAGAAGAGAGCAGTTGCATCCCCATTGCAAGCTCTGTAATACAGGCAGAAAGACAAAACAGACTGTGTGTTTAACAGATGCTGCCTTTTGGGACTGTGTTGCCGAAAGTTTGTCCCTGCACACAGCTGCGGTGGCACAACACTCCTAAGATAAACACCATTTTATTTTTTAAATCCCACATACTGCTGTATGCAATGAAATACAAAATAAAGATCACTCCTGCAACAACAACAAAAAAGGGAGAGTTACTTCCATGAATGCTTGCTGCACAACTGCTAAGTTTTAAAAAGATTACACAACCTTATTCTAAGTAGTAACAAGTATGAAAATAAGTGAGAAAAACACAGTGTTAATGTCGAACTGGGTTATCGCACAGTTTTCTTTACGTCAGAAACTCAGTGTAGCAAGCACATATTTTAAGACACCTGTTTGCCCGCTGACTGTGAACATTAATCAACACATATCTCAGCTCTCTGAGAAACACCCTTCCACTCCTTACTGCCTTTCACTGTTATCTCTGTACAAGGTTTCAAAACTGGGGCATTTATTTCACATAAAGTCAATTAAGAGCTTAGTTAGAGAGGAAAAACCTTGCCAAGGTAGATAAATCCTGCAACACTCTCAAAGCACAGTGAGACTCCGGCCGAATTCTTCCAGTAATTAAATCCACAGTCCAGGAAGATGTGGGAACGCTACCTTCCTTCTGCCTCCTGCAAGTTCAGACCCGGGTTTTATAACCTCTAAATTAAGGAGAGTGGCAAAATACTGCGAAAGCGTAAATTTTTCAGGTGTACCGTAGGTCTTTTAGAGCTCTTAGGATTATCATCCTGAAATTAACCTAGATTCAAAGATACTCAAATACAGAATGCGCAGCCCTGTTGCTGTATGCTCACATAGCCTGGATAAATTACATTTTTCTGACATTTCAGACAAGCTTCATGAGGAATTTGAAGAACTATTGCCTGTGATACTATAGAATACCATGATGTGGCTTATCTCTGGGAAAGTCAAGTTGTTACCAGTCTCCAGGACAGGCAAAGATGAAAAATGCATTCCTAAACACTTCCGTAATTATGCAAGCATTCAAGAAAAAGTGATGGTACTATAGCAACTAATTATTTTCAGGAACACATGTATCAGTAAGATAAATCCTTCAATCAATTTGCATTAAGAATCATTACCCTTACATTTTTTGTAGATAAGCACTACTGTCAGGTTAGCACCATAAATTTAGCTGATAAAGTGACTCGGCATCTGAGAAAAACTTTCAGCTGTGGAAGCGATAAGTATGATAGCAGTGATCAGACTTACTCATGGTGTTTCATACAGCTGGGCATATCACTTTTGTCTTTCTTAGGTGGAGAAAATGATTTGGGGTTTTACTTCCAAGTCCTGAATCCAAACAGTAGAATGTTAGGGACACAGCTCTTTCAGCATAGAGTGCAAATGTAATAAGTACTTGGGGGGAGGGAGGAACCTAATACGGGGTCCCAAGGGGACCTAAAAAAACTGAGATCCTCTTGGTTCCTACACAGATTAGAAACACAGAAATGGGGGAAGTTCTGATCTCATTTCAGCAGAAATGGGACACCTGGGTATGTTTGTCAAGCATTAAGAGCAGGACAACTGCTTGCACAGCACAGAAAACAGCCAAAGAACGTAAGAACTAGAGGTAAGGGTAAGTAAGGGTCAGCTAGACGAACTGTGTACTACTAGCATTTTTCCTGCTAGTTAAAGATAGCCTTTTGGAAAGTATTGGAGACTCTTAGGAATTAAATTACAGAGCCTAACTTTAGCGTGGAAGCCTAGAACCAGTTTTCCCTCGGGGTATCTTCAGAGGTGAAACCTGAGGAGGGCTCTCAATAAGCTGCTGAAGAAATCTCTGGCTCCCTGCTAACTCTACTGAATACGGCAAGGTTCAAGTTAGTTTTTGGGAATAGCTGGCCCACGATCACAGAATCACAAGATGGTTTGGGTTGGAAGGGACCTTAAAGCTCACTCAGTTCCAACCCCCTGCCATGGACAGGGACACCTCCCACCACACCAGGTTGCCCAAAGCCCCATCCAGCCTGGCCTTGAGCACCTCCAGGGATGGGGCAGCCACAGCTTCTCTGGGCAGCCTGTGCCAGGGCCTCACCACCCTCTGAGGGAAGAATTTCTTCCTAATATCTAATCTGAATCTATCCTCTTTCAGTTTAAAACTGCTACTCCTTGTTCTATCACTACATGTCTCTCTTTACCTTCTTTATTAGCCCCCTTCAGATACTGGAAGGCCACTCTAAGGTCTCCCCAGAGCCTTCTCTTCCCTAGGCTGAACAACCCCAGCTTATAATGATAGGAATTCCACTTCCCTTCATAAGGGATGCTATAACTCATCTACGTCAGTGTCAATATTCCCTTCTTGGGAGGAAATTTGGTTTTGGATAGAGCTAGTTCAGCTTCAACTTCCAGGCAGTATACACTGTACCTTTAGAAAGCTGAAAAATTCCTTGCTTTGTGTCTTTTAAGACAAGAATTTATATCTGATGATAACTTACCTTGCAAATTTCTGTTCAATAAATTTAAATGACTGAACAGGCCTCAGAGTATAAAAGTTTTTTTCCCCCCAGACCTTGAAAAATTTCATAGGCCTTCTTGAACTCTTTCCTGTATTTATACCTCATTGTTAAGTGGAAATACTGTGGCACTGGATACAATATTTTAGTATCTCCACTACCAAAACCATTTGCAGAGGTAGTGAGATTGCTCACTTCTCCAAATAGAGAGAACATCCAAGAAAATCGTTTCTGTACATCCAAATGTTGCTTCTAAGCCACAGCATCATACTGCCAGCAAAGCTGAACAAGCTACTTAAAATGACCCTTGGCTTTCCTTCAAGTTACTAGACTGAAGTAATTTTGTATTTGTAACCCTAATCGGTGCTCCTATTACCTTAAATAGACAATAGACAGATGGACCACTCGGTGGGTAAGGAATTGACTGGATGGCTGTGCTCCGGCAGTTGTGGCCAATGGCTCAATGTCCAGGTGGAGACCAGTGACGAGTGGTGTTCCTCAGGGGTTGGTACTGGGACCAGTGCTGTTTAACATCTTTGTGACATGGACAGTGGGATCAAGTGCACCCTCAGCAAGTTTGCTGGTGACACCAAGCTGTGTGGTGTGGTCAACACGCTGGAGGGAAGGGATGCCATTTTAAATTAAAATAAGGTAGGTTCAGATTACATATTAAGAAGAAATTCTTCACTATGAGGATGGTAAGGCGCTGGCACAGGCTGCCCAGAGAAGCTGTGGATGCCCCATCCCTGGAGGTGTTCAAGGCCAGGCTGGATGGGGCTTTGGGTGGTCTGGTGGGAGAAGTCCCTGCCCATGGCAGAGGGGTTGCATTTAGATGGTCTTTAAAGTTCCTTCCAACGCAAAGCATTCTGTGATCCTATGAATTCCCATGACTATCATGCCATCATAGTAATTCAGCTTCCTCATTACTGACTATATCCCACCAATTTCAGACAACAAGAAAAGTAGCAGCCTGCAAAAGGCTACTTAAGCAAAAGCTGTACACCACCCAAATACTAAAAAATGCTGCTAGAAGCTTTGAATCTATAGGATTCTTAACATAACTCTCACTCAGAGCTAATTATCAATTAAAAATGAAGATTTGTGAGGCAGATTTTTTTGAAAAGTGCTGAATATAGTCTTTATGTCATACGACGTAAATTTAAAAAGTATCAAATCAAATACCCTAGAAAAATATACATATACCATGCCCACAAGTTAGCTTAACTAGGTCATAAAACTCTCCAGAGAATGAACAGGGTTGTCTGTCAGTCAGAGAAGTACAAGACCTGTCATTCATAGTACTTTGAGGCCTCTCTCAGTAGAACTACAGTACAGATATTCAACGAACTCCTTACTATAGGGGTGGTATATACAAAGAAAAGGCATTTGATTTCTCATCTTGCTGGGGACATTCAAAGATGAAATTGCCAAAGTCTGAACTCCACCTATAGCTAACAGAGAGGGATGTAGCTCTGCAAGGCAGAATTTATCTCACCTAGCTTAGGATAGGGACAATTGTCTTTTCCCATTAACTGCAGACTTTTACTGAGGCTTACAGATGCTCAATCTCTATATGGTCGTAAAAGTTAGATGAGAGGAATGCCACACCAAGACTTGCTGGACTACAGTCATCATAAGCTGAGAAGAATTTTCTTCCACCAGCAGAGCTCCTCTGCTAAGAAGGGCCCACATGTGAGTGCAGTGATGCCAGGGCTGATGAGTTTCTTCTGCCCTAAGCTGGAGCAGGTCTTCATCTCTCATTATTTGTTCTCTCATAATTTGTTCATACAATCCCCAAACTGTATGTGTCATTATTTTAATTGGGAATGGCAACCTAACGGGCTGAACATTCTTTGATGGTCAGACTGGTGAATAACAGGATGCACAGTGTGAACGATTCAAATGGGTTTTACCATCCGGTTTCTAAGATAATGATGAAGAAGATGGAAAAATTGTAAGATTTTGAAGTAAATTTGCATGTTTCTATATGGAATTGAAAGCTTTCTATTGT